>NC_063356.1:39241440-39266868 GCF_021869965.1 Rhincodon typus | reverse complement strand
ACATCGGGGAAACCAAGCGGAGACTCGGGGACCGCTTTGCAGAACACCTATGCTCGGTTCGCAACAAACAACTGCACCTCCCAGTCGCGAACCATTTCAACTCCCCCTCCCATTCCTCAGACGACATGTCCATCCTGGGCCTCCTGCAGTGCCACAACGATGCCACCCGAAGGTTGCAGGAACAGCAACTCATATTCCGCTTGGGAACCCTGCAGCCCAATGGTATCAATGTGGATTTCACAAGTTTCAAAATCTCCCCTCCCCCTACCGCATCCCAAAACCAGTCCAGCTCGTCCCTGCCTCCCTAACCTGTTCTTCCTCCCACCTATCCCCTCCTCCCACCTCAAGCCGCACCTCCATCTCCTACCGACCAACCTCATCCCGCCCCCTTGACCTGTCCGTCCTCCCTGGACTGACCTATCCCCTTCCTAACTCCCTACCTACACTCACCTTTCCTGGCCCCATCCCCGCCTCTTCGACCTGTTTGTTTCCTCTCCACCTATCCTCTCCTCTATCCCTCTTCTATCCGCCTCCCACTCTCTCCCTATTTATTTCAAAACCCCCTTCCCCTCCCCCTTTTCTGATGAAGGGTCTAGGCCCGAAACGTCAGCCTCTCTGCTCCTATGATGCTGCTTGGCCTGCTGTGTTCATCCAGCCCTGCACCTTGTTGTCTCGGATTCTCCAGCATCTGCAGTTCCTACTAGCCTTGGGAATTAGGCTTCTCCCTAAAGTCTCAGGCTTTAGGCGGTAGCCACAACTATTTCGAACAATTTGCAAATGGCCCTGCAGTCTCCTGTTTTGAATCAATGTTGTAAACCTCCAAAAGCAGGAGAATTTAGAGAAGACCCTTTTTGTTAAAGTCCAAAGGCAAACTGGTACTAAACTCATCATGCTCCCAGAAGTGAAAATGTTGACCATGTGCTTAGACAAATACTCTGATTCCTTATTTCAATCAGAGATATTTCATAATATTTACTTCTGACTGCTGAATTGTTAAAACATTTTGAACACAGAATTTCAAACACTTAAGAGATTTTTTGCTGCTTGCACGTGAAGTAATTGCAGGCATTGAATCTGTTTACTCTTGGATTATTCTATTCCCATGACTGGAATCCAATTTGTTTACTCTGAGTGATGACTAGATTCTCTCTAGAAGGGCTAGCTTGTGAATCATAGAATGTTGTGTCTGCCCACCTCTTGGTTGAATCCACAGTCTTAGGACTGATGTTCTGCTTCTTAGTAAGGACTGTACTTTTCCAACAATATATTGTTTGATGCTGTTATGATCCCAAGCTGATGGTAATCCTGGACAAATCAAATCCCAGAGTGGAATCTCATCTGATAGGTCATTACTTTACATCTTATAGCTGGTTACGAAGGTGGTAAGTCACTGAAAATATACACACTTGGCTGCAAATATTCATTTTTAAAAAACAAGTTTATTGCAAAAAAGAAGAAAATAACAAACAAAGCTGAGTTTAGAAAGATCTTAACATAAAAAGCAAAGTAAAGTTTCAACAGGTTCCCAACATTCTCCCCTTACAGAGACTCAATCCCAGAGAAATATCACTCCTATCTCAACTCTTCTATTCTTTCTTAACTGGTTCTTTTTAAGCTTGTTTGAAGATATCATTCCTGGCCTTTTCACTACTGATAAGATGAAAATCTTTACACAAATTGTCATAGCTGGGACACTTCACAAACTAAAACCCTTCTCCTGCTTCCACTGAACTCAAAATAGGATTCTCCTGGCCAGGAAAAATTGTTCTCCCTTCTGAACTGAACTCCTGTTCTTTTTGACTAAAGACACAAGTCAAACCAAAGGCCCTTACACTATTTTCTTTCTCTGTCATAAACTCAGCAATGTAAACATTCCATCCATTAACATTCTTGTAACTTAAGTACTTAGGCTACTTTTCCAAATGACTTTCTTACCTTTTCTTACCTTTTTCAAAAACAACTTCACAGAACTGACCTAACTCTATTTGCCTCTATTTTAAAAATCCAAATTCCAAAAGCAAAACTGTTATGTACACTTACCGCAATATACATGAGAAGACGCACTCATATAGATCATGCAACAGCAAACTTCAACTGCGCAATGAGTAGGATCCAGGCAGTTGTCCATGTGGAACCGTTTTTCATTGCCTTTGATTTTTTTTCTCATTTTCTCCAGACTCAGGAAGTGTTGCAGTAGTTTATTTTTGAATTGGGAGGACCACAGACCTAGTTTCAGGTTGAATGTATTCACAGCACAGATCATATCTGATAAGTCTCTGTTCTTACCCTGCAGATCACAGTTCAGCTCACTCAGTTTTGACATTATGACTGACAAGAACCTGAAATTGACACATTGTCTGACAACTCATTGCACACTTCAATCCTTGAATTAAGAAAAGTGACAATTTCAGGCTTCAGATCTAAAAGTCTTTGATTTAACTATCTGACATCAACATGGAGGATAGTTCACCTTAGGCAGCACTGAATCTGTCGAATAAGGATTTGAACAAGTAATGCTAAAGGGCTCTTGCTCAAATTGATTTTACAATCTAAATAACAACTTTCATGATACAGGAGAATTCCTTAAGTTTACTCACTCTAGCTTGCTGCTAGATTTACTGTGTATCATTGTGTGGTGTCATTCCAAATTTCCCTTTTTATCCCCTGCATCCATCCACTTTTTGGTGACATATTTGTAAAATGCCCTTATGGAATCATAGCGTCATACAGCATGGAAACAACCAGTCCATGCCGAACATAATCCCAAATTAAACTAGTCCCATCTGCCTTCTCCTGGCCCATATCACTCCAAACATGTCTTATTTATGCACTTATCTGAGTGTCTTTTAAACATTGTAACTGTGCCCACATCCACCGCTTCCTCAGGAAGTTCATTCCACACATGAACCACCCTCAGTGTAAAAAAATTGCCTCTCATGTCTTTTTTCAATCTCTCTCCTCTCACCTTTAAAATGTGCCCCTTAGTCTTGAAATGCTCCATCGTAGGGAAACAACACCGATAATTAACCCTTTCTATGCCCCTCATGATGTTATAAACCTCTGTAAAGTCACCCCTCAATCTCCTATGCTCCAGTGACAAAGGTCCCAGCCAACCCAGCCATTCTTTATAATTCAAATCTTCCATACCCAGCAACATCCTGGTAAGTCTCTTCTGAACTCTCTCTCTAGCTTAATAATATCCTTCCTATCTTTTACAATTGTTAACAGGAAATAATTTTCCCATTCTTCATGAAAGTTGTACGCTTTCACTTTTTTTTTATATAGTTCAGGATCATCATTAATCATTATCTCTAACCAAGGATATATCTTTTACTAAGAAAAATCAAGACTGTGCTAGTTACTCCACTACAACTAAAATAGACCTTGGGTCAGAGATATGCACTACTCTGTATAAAGAAACAAATCAAATGCTTCTTTTTTAACCCAAGATCTAAAATTGGTTGAACTCAGACGTAAATTCTGCACTCGCAAGCAATTGTGAGTTTTTTTAATTCATTCACAGAATGAAGACTTTGCTGGCTAGGCATTTATTATGGCACTGGTATTTCTTGCCCACCTTACCCAGTTAGTTTTACATACAAGTGTGGAAGCTGCTGTCCTTGAACTTGCTTCACCTTATGGTTTATGACATCTGTGTGCCATTGCTTACCCTGCAGACTGGTCTCTTGACCTGTGCCTCTGGAGTGTCCACAGTGTTGCTGGCTGCTAGCAAATACCAAGTCATGGCCAATCACTTCCGTGAATGAAATTTGTTTTCAGGGCCTTTGATCAGCTTCCGTCACTCAGATATTGGATGTGGGATGTGGCAGAGATCCCCATAATTTGGTTTCATCCTCTGCTGACCTCTAAATTGCATGCACAGCTGCTGTTTCTGGAGGTGAAAGTCTTATAGTGGCATGACAATTGGTGTGCATGTATGACTTACAGGGAACGCCAGTAGTAAACTGGGGGCTAAGACTGAGATCAACTGATCAACAGGGACACTGAGGTATCAAGCAGTCAATCCCAATCCAAAGGGTGGAGACCATGGTCTTGGTATTTACACTGCATTGCAAATTTAATCTATTTTAAACTTAAAGTTGTTGGCCCATAATTGGATCATAACCAAATCTGAGGGTCTGGTCTGCGATTGCAATTTTCACACTAAAAAATGGCTGGACAACATGTCAGTGTTCTATACTCAATTTTAAGAATCTGGTTGGAAAGCAGGAAGTTGAAAGGCAACTGAAAATTATTCGGGGATGATAATAGTGAGCTGGGTACTCCTTAATAACTGAGAGAAGGCAGACATAAGGGAAACAGTTATTAACTAAGGGAAGGCAGAGCTGGAAACATTTACAAATCAAGGTAATTGTTCCTTTCCGTGTGTTGACCCATTACAAAAAGCACAAGTTTTAACGAGAAAGCTAAATTTGATTCATATTTGAAGATGCAGCTGAAATGGAAGATGCTGTTTACCAGGCATGGTTACAATTAATTTTGCTGTTTGTCCAGAGGTAGAATGTATTCAGAAACAAGACCTTGAGGGTCATTGTTACCGTGAATGCTAGGCTGTGTTGAATAATACAAAGCGGAGAAAAGAACCTAATGTGGGGAAAGTAAAAACCATCTGCCGGGTTTGCCACTCGAGTAGGCAATATGCTGGAACATCAAGAAGATACAATGCAGAGAAGACACATAGACTGCCAGGCCACTGGGCAGACTGAGATACAGAACTATGTATGCAATGCATATGATATGGAAAACTAGAAAAGGAAGATTTGTTTCTGTGCACTTTTTATTGGTCCAAATTTACTGCTCAGAACTGTGAGAGGAGACTTTCAGTGGAAGATTATTGCTGATATTGACATCTGTTGTATCAGAGATGTACCATTCACTAAAGCAAGATGGATAATAAAATGAGCATCCTCCGAGGGAAGGCTGGGCAAATCGCTTCACAGGTCTCCACTAACACCCACATCAGTTTGAACTGAGACATTGGGAATTGTTCGCTAATGTTCTAGCTATTGTTAAGAGGAGTTAAAATGCACAAAGCTAGTCACTGCTAGTCTGAGCAGGGCACAATATGTGGACTCTTTCATTAGGTAATGCAGGATTGACAAGGCAAGAAACAAACTCACTCCAACTAACCACAGCTTGCTTATCTCATCCTGTGCTGAACACTGCGTGACTGTGGTTTTAAGTCTAACGACACAACACCTTTCACCTCATGAATCATTAAAACCAAAATACTCTTGCCTTTTGAAATGTTCCCTTTGAGGTGGACTCACCAAGAATTACAGACTAAGTCCCAAAATCCACTGACTGTATTTCCACCCATTGCAGTGCTCTCTAGCTCTTCCACCTTGAAAAGCACCATAAGTTGCATTTGCTTCACCTAGATCTGCGATTCTCAAATTATAGTGCTCCGGGGTGTTCTGAGGGTATATGACATGTCGATATATTGGAGCCACAGCTGATAATATGTCAGAACCGAAAGTCAAATGTGGCTTGATAGACCATAAGTTTTATTTTTGCAATTTGGTCAGTCACTGAGCATATTGACAAGAGGCCGCCAGTGTACTTTTAACAGAAGTGAAAAAAAATCACATACATTTTCACATAAGGTGAGAACTAATTGGAATGGCTTCATTACAAGGATCAGAAATAAAGATTCAATCTTCATCAACAAAATTAAAAATATTCAAACCTTCGTGAAGGGTCACTCTGATTCCACTTTAAAGTTCATTGTGTTGTTGGTATAACTGTACTTTGCTTCTTTCTGGCAAACATCTACATTTATTCTGTTATCATCTTTATTTAGATCACTTTGTGAGACCCTAACATCACTCACTTACTCCCTAACATGTATTCCTTAAACGTATACATTGAACAGCCTTGTATGATGTCTTCTCCTCTGTTATCTTCACACGTTTGGTCTTTGGAGCTTTCCTCTTACTAATTTCCAAGCTGCTTAGGACTTCTGTTTAGCCCAAATAGTTTTGGAGACTGATTAACGAACAATACCTTTGCTGCCGTAGAGCTGTGCTATCTGACAAAAAAGTGTACACTGTCTGATATTATGGATGACTTTTTCTAAAAGGAAAATTGTTTCAGTTATGTCCTCCTGCATTAGCCAATTTTGCTCCTTCTTCTAGATATTGTTTTATGAAGCATTCAACTAATCACCTCAAGCTTTTATTTTTCATCGCCTCGTGTTAATGTGTGTGCACAATTTTCCAGACAACGCTTTCCTACTCAGATCTCAAAAATGGAGCGAAACAATGTCTCCCCTTCTTAATACACACAATATAGAAAGACAAATCAAACTTAAAACTGCTCATGATTCTGTCCACTTTTCCATTTATTTCATCCTCTTGAGCCATGCAGCTGAGAGTTTTAGCACTGGGCACCGCAGTGTCAGATCTGTGAGTCTGCTGCATTTACACTGTCGATAGCAAATCACTGGGCTCTGGGGTTGAAGCAGCTGATCAGTGTGGCCTCAAACCGTTAGACACATTCAAGAGAGAAGTCATGAGGCCCCATCGTGAAGTTCTTGCTACATTCAGATGTTGTGAAAGATGTAATAGAAATTATAACTGTCTCAGGAAAAATGTTCTATATTTGAGGATGTGGTTGACTAAGAAGGGTCCTCCTGTAATACGTGAGTTTGCTATGCAATAGGTATACCTGATGCTGCAAATGCTGGTAGTAACATGGCTAAATGTACCATCCTAGCTCCTTGGGCCAATACAGTCTGAACAATTATTGATGCTAATTTCATTAGACATAACCTGATGGCCAAAATATCTAATGTGGCATTCAGCACGTTCCATGCTGGCATTGCAACACTGCCATATGGATGAATACTGGAAAATTAACACATTAAGCCCTTGCCCAAAAGGTAAGTGACCGAGTGCCTGCTTCAGGGTCATCCTCCAGAAACTGGTCTGCCTTGCAAATTACTAGTACATGACTGAAAACCAAGTTTACATGCAGCCTTACGGAGAACTTTGAAAAAATAAGTACCATAATGCAGTACAGAGCTGTAAAGTACAGGAACAATCCTCCTGCTTCTACAGCAGTCCCAAAGGCAATTACATCAGATTCTCATTCAAGATCTCTCTCCCAGTGACATCCAACTCTCAGCTGCAACAAGATACTTTATTCTGAACTCTAAATCCAATCCAATTTTGAGGCTATAGGTTTTCAACAATTGCTTTACCAGAATGGGAGGGCCAACATGTCAATTGTATCAACTGAGATTACAAGTGAATGACATTGAACGGTCAGTCATCTCAACATATATCTCAAGGCCTTTATTGATTCAGGAGCCAGGAGTTATATCTATCTGTCATAATTCACACTGTTCCATGTAAATCTATTCCATGTAAAGACTAATTCTGCTTTCTTCATTCGCTGACTGGCTTAAAGCAGAATAACATGAAGCTTCTCTAAGATCCATATTTATATTACTTTTCCTGAAACATATAGTTTGGTTGGGAACCTCCAGCTCACTGAGCAAATCAACAACCTCAACCATAACCCAAGCTACAGATCTTTGCCAAAACTTTGAACCTCACTAGTCTTTTAACAAATAGTTGTTTTGGCCATAGGTAGATCTGGTTTTCCTTAACACAGCCAGCTTCAATGGAAAAGAAAATTGGATGGAGTATAAAGTGGGTGACTGATGTGCTGTTGTCTGCTTCACACTATCACCTAAAGCAGAATCTACAAACTGATGTCAAGGCAAAATAGTTACATAAATACAGAACATTGTCCCATTGTATGGGGTGGGTGCATAATTCTTTAAATTGCACGCAATCCAATTACTGGACTGCCAAAACTACACTTCCCAGGGATTTTTTTAATTGTAAGTGTGGAACAGGATCATTAGGGACTAGCAGTTTCCTGAAAGACTATCCTAGAGCAAATCCTTCTGCACACTATGAAGAAGTGTACCAACCTGAAACATCAGCTTTCCTGCTCCTGTGGTGCTGTCTGGCCTGCTGTGTTCCTCCAGCTCTGCACCTTGTTATCTCAGACTCCAGCAACAGCAGTTCTTATTATCTCCTTCAAAGACAGATGTTGTGTTTCATCCTTCTGGAGATGTGCAAAAACTGATGTTAAAAATTGAATGAAACCCTTGATTGTTAGTGGCTTAATGTAATGGTGTGTAGACTATTGTGCTGTGAAGATCATAATTTCAGAGCAGCTATTAAACACCCCTGCACTGCAGGTAATGAAAGGGAAAACATTTGTACTCTTGAGCGTTGCTAGTTGATCAGTTTCGAGAAGAAACAGAATAAAAGAATATCAATCAATCTGCAAAATTTGAAGTTGACTGCTCAACCAGCAATATTAATGTTGATGGAACCATCCAATGTGGTTGATGGAACCATCCAATCTCCTACTGTGTATTACTGATAAACAACTGAGGGACTGATTCTTGTGTTCTTTATTTTTTATCTATTTTTGACCTTACTCCTTATTCCTTATTTGTGTGCATGAGTATTGCATTATATTTTCCTATATACACTAATTAATAAACTAATTCTCTGCTAACTTGCGAGAACCTGATTAAATTGATTCCTTTAATAACATAAATTCCTTTCATCTCTGAGAAATATATCCTAATGGAAAGGGATCATTTTCAAATTAAGTTTATTGCAATCAAATCAGGGGCAGGTTAAAAAAGAAAAGGAGTCAGTTCATTACACCTCACCCCAAGGTCAAAGAGCCACAGAGTTATAGAGTCACAGACCATGGAAATGAACCCTTCGATCTAGCCAGTCCATGCCAACTATGTTCCCAAACTAAACTAGTCCCTTTTGCCTGCACTTGGTCCACATCTCTCCAAACTTTTCTTATTCATGTACTTATCCAAATGTCTTTTAAACATTGTAACTGTACCTGCATCCACCACTTTTTCTGGCAGTTCATTCCACATACTCAAACCACTCCTTTTGTGTAGTAAAGTTGCCCCTCATGTACTTTTTAAACTTTCTCTTCTCGCCTTAAAAATATGCCCCCTAGTTTTGAACTCCAATGCCCTAGGGAAAAGAGCCTTGTCATTCACCTTATCTATACCCCTCATGATTGTATAAACCTCAATAAGGTTACCCCTTAACCTCCTAAACTCCAGTAGAAAATGTCCCAGTCTTTCCAGTCTATTTTTATATCTCAAACCCTCCAATCGCAGCAACATCCTGGTAAATCTTTTCTGAACCCTCTCCAGCTTATTATCCTTCCTATTAAAAGGCGACCAGAACTGCACATAGTACAGTGGCCTCACCAACATCCTGCACAAACTTAACATGATGTCCCAACTTCTATACTCAATGCCTGAGCAATGAATCAACCACACTAAATGCCTTCTTAACCACCCTGTCTATATGTGATGCAAACTTCAAAGAGTTATGTATTTGAACCCCTAGGTCTTTGTGTTCTATAACTCAGGGCCCTATTCAGGCTTTCCCATCTGAAACTGTAACTGTTACCCTGAGTTCTGAGGAAGGGTCACCGGACCTGAAACAGTAACTCGGTTTGTTTCTTCATAGATGCTGCCAGACCTGCTGAACTTTTCTACCAACTTTGTTTTTGTTCTTGAAATTGTAACAAATTGGGAAACGACACCCAGGGATTGGTTGCAAAGGATAATGAACCTACTTTTGTAAACTATTCACAATGCTTTTCATTAGAGAAAGAACTATGTGGATAATTTCTATTTAAGTAAATAAAGAGCTTATTATTTCTTCACAGTCACTGGATCAAAATCCTGGAACTCCCTACCCAACAACATTGTGGATGTGCCTACACTACACAACGACAGTGGTTTGAGAAGTTGTCTCAACACCATTTACCTGAGAGCAATTAGGTTAGGCAATAAATGATTGTCTTGCGAATAATGCCCCCCCCCACCTTCATTTTGTGGAGGAATTTAAACAAAACATTTATATTGTACCTTTAGCACAGTGCAATGTAGACTGTGTGATTTATATATCAATTTTAAATTCACTTTTTGTAAGCTTGGGTTTTTGACTTTTGAGTTAGTAATCTTCCTCTTAACTCACTTGTGGGACATGGGCATTGCTGGCTGGCCAGCATTTATTGCCTGTCCCAATTTGAAAAGTTCCTAGTGAACTGTTTACGAACTGTGTGACTTCTGTGAGTCTGGAGTTAATAATTAACTTTCAAGTATCTCTGAAGCCTTAGTAATTTCTTTTAAAACTGTTTTTTGGGCCTGGCTTTAGAGTGAATCAAATTTTGCGCACCACCAATTAATTTCTTGTTTATTCTTCGATTATTTTGCGAATCAGCAAGGTAAATAATGGGACCTCAAGGTTTACTAGAAACTGCCGGAATTTTTTTTACCTTCCGAGAAACACTCATAGCTTAGAGAGGGAAACTGTTGCTTTCACTTTTACTTTGAGTGGGCAGTTCATTGAAATCCTTGGAAAAGGATGGCTGTATAGATCATTGCTCCTGAGAAGGGAATGGTATGATGAACTAAGTCAATGGTGATTTTATAGAATCTCTACAGTGTTGAAGCAGGCCATTTGGCCCATCGAGTCACACCGACCCTCTGAAGAGAAACTCATCCAGACATACCCCTCCCTGTAACCCTGCATTCCCCATGTCTAACCCACCTTGCCTGCACATCCCTGGACAGAACGGACAATTTAGCATGGCCAATCCACTTAACCTGCACATCTTTGATCTGTGGGAGGAAACCGGAGCACCCGGAGGAAACTCACGCAGACACGGAGAGAACATGCAAACTCCACACAGACAGTCGCCCGAGGTTGGAATCGAACCTGGGTCCCTAGCACTGCATGTTGTGGCAAGGTGAAAGTGTGCTGCATATGCAGGGCCAAACATTCAGTATGAGCATGCGCCATAATCATGCGTCATATTTCTGGTATGAGAGGAAACTATGCATATGCAGTAAAGAGGTGTGTAACTGAAATGGCCCTAACTGCTTGCCTGGGCATATTTTCATGCTAGCACAGATTTTAAAGTACTTTTGGTATTGTCTTTGTTATAATACTGGTTTAAGTCTTAGATTCTCAGAAAAAATGCACAGGTTTCTTGTCAAAACAGGCGATTCTTCTGCTAATGTCAATGAAGCATCTGAATCCAAAGGAAACAAAGAGCAAGAACTGTTCAGAGAAAAGCTATTTGGCTTTTTGGATTTTCACGCACAGGAGATGCTGCTTGTCCCTTACCTGAGTGTTTCACCTGCACAGAGAAATTAGCAAACACTGTGATAGCACCAATAAGTACATTAAGATGCCATTCACAGGCAAACCATCCATCTCTTGTGAACAAATATATTCAGTCCTTCAAAAGTTTGCAAGAACAAAACATGAACGAGACCCAGCGTCCAGTAGAGTGTGTGCAGGGATCGGATAAAGTTCACATGGCTATTTACCTAGTGGCTTGGCTTGTAGCAAAGTCAGGGAAGCTCCATTCCATTACTGAAATATGCCTACACGTAAATAATCATAGTGGTGATGTGAGGAGCTGATAACTGCGATAGAGATTGAGAAAATTCCTCTCTCTGATAACACAGTTAAATGGCAAACGTTAATGGAGTAAGGTTAGTGAGTCACCCCCTTTATCAGTCCCTCCCCAAACTATAAGGCTCAGTACACAATGACAGACACAGGTTTCCCAAAAAAACAGGTAAATTGCAATTTACTCCACTTTGCAGTTTGCTTTGGTCCATTGTTCACGAATTGTTAAACATCGCTGAGTTGAGCAGATTTTAACAATATATTTGTGTTCACATTCAAAGATGGTGTATTTTGCTAGCAGATTTGAAACATTAATGCTTTTGATCTTCTTTAGTTTGTTGTATGTATAATGTTACAAATTTCCAGTAAGACCGTAATCACAGTAAATAAAAGTAAATGTGATGTTTATGAGTTTACCTGAAGAAGTGGGTGTACTGTGGAATCTTTTTCTTATTAAAGTGTGTTTTGATGCTGAAAAGGTTGGGAACCACAGAACTGAGTTATCTTAGAGTGAAGAGCTACTGTTAGTCCCAGACCAAAAGTGTTGGGATAAAACCCTGAAGACGTTAATTAAAGCTAAATACGTTTAAATTCACGTGTATCATAGCTTCAAGAAGAACCTACAGTTCCAGTTTATAAGTTCAAGACACAAGTGACTTAAACCTACCAAGGTGTTGGATAGGCAGACTTTGGTGTGACTATTTTCTGAGTAGTGTTTTAGGTAGTGTATCAGAGTGTGTTTTGTGTACTATATAAGAGCTGTTTATTTTTCTTTTCAATTTATTAAAGAAAGAGTGTCTTGACTTTGGGCGGCACAGTGGCTCAGTAGTTAGCACTGCTGCCTCACAGTGCCAGGGACCCAGGCCTTAGGTGACAATCTGTGTGGAGTTTACACATTCTCCCTGTGTTTGTGCAGGTTTCCTTCAGGTCCTCTGGTTTCCTCCACAGTCCAAAGATTAGGTGAATTGGCCATGCTAAATTACCCATTGTATCCAGAGATGTGCAGGCTCCATGGGTTGGTCATGGGAAATGCAGGGTTACAGAGATATGTTAGGCGGGGGTCTGGGTGGGATGCTCTTTGGAGGATCGGTGTAGACTCATTGGGCCGAATGGCCTGTTTCGAAACTGTGTAGGGATTCAATGATTCGAATGGCTTGGGGTAAATGGTTTATTTTATTCTATTTTATCTTCAATTCTTTTGTTAATAAATGTATTTTTAATTGTTAAGGCAAAACCTGCAGCATCGTGTGCTTATCTTTCATCAAGGAAAGACTTTGTTAACATCAAAGCAAAGCAAAATGTGGTCTTCCAAGCTAGGTTTCAGTACTAACATTATCTTGGATTGTAACAAGTTTAAAAATAGGGCTGTAAATTGCTTCGTAAGTGTGTTATCAAACAAAATTTGATATTGAGGCACATAAGAATATATTAAGTCTTAAGATCAAAATATTTGTCAAGGATGGAGATTTGAAGGAACATTTTAACAGAGCAGAAGCACTCAATGAGAGGCCAAAATAATTTAACACAACTCATTATCACCTGGAGATTTCATTCTGATTAACTGTCAGCACATATTCATGAGCGGCTATGACAAGATTGCATGACTTTGATTTGATCCATTGGGTTGGGGATAGTTTTTGTTTGGCATGCACGTAGTGTGAGTGAAAATCACTGTAGTCTGCCCTCTCAGTAGAGCCTGGCAGTGGGTTTAGCCTGTGGATCACCATACCTCAGGCAAAGCTGAGCCTTTGTGGTGATCTTAGCCGACACAGAAATTGGGCACACAGCAGTGGTGATATATTGCATTACAAACTAGCCATTGCTAACCACAGAAACGTGCAGAGGTGAGTAGAGTGTTCTGAAGGCTGGAGTAACAAAACAGTTTTCACTTGAACTCATACACAGCACAGTTCTGGTGAAGCACACATGATTGTTTCAAGCTCAGATGGTATTTTGATTGCTGAAATGATAGGAACTTGGAAAGAGAGAATAATTGCCGAAGTAAATCTTTACCAGCTAAAATTGTTCAAGAACCACATCAAGGTTTTTAAATGATCTCAAATGGGTACACTGAGGTCATTCAAACAAATTAGATGTTTAGTGAAATGTTCATTGCTGAAGCAGATCTGCTGAAGATCATGAGTTCATATTGCACAACCTGAAAAATTTGAAGGCCAAACAGTATCATACTGTCTTTAAACAAAACCTTACTGTTTTGCTGCACTAATCTCCTGCACCCTGGTTTGTTTTCTAGTAGTATTCGGCATGTTGTTTAATATTTGCTTTTGGCTCCTGCATCTACTTTGTGTTTTCTCTGGTTCCTGTGCTCATTCTATGTCATCTCCTGTACCTGTTTTGCCTTATTTTCCCTGTATCCTGTATCCCATTTTGTGTTCTTAATGTTCTGAACTCTGCTTTGTACTGCCCCAGCAACATAGAAAGTAACACTATATTTGGAAGCAGACCACACAATACACACTGCTTGTTATCCACAAGACAAGTTGCTTCATCTCTGCATATTGTCACTGACTGTCATCAATTCACTATCTTTTGGTGAACTGTAAACAACCTGAATGATTGAACCCTCTGTTGCTCTGCAGTAAGTATTGGCAAGTGTAATGGATAAGGGTGGATTAGGCTATCTAGCGGTGTACAGTTCAAACTGATCAAAGTCACAGAAATGCATGAGATATGTATCCAAGCAGGAAACTAAAATCTGTTTGTAGTTAATATCATCACTCCCCATTCACTGCAGCATTTACAGAAAGAGTAAGGAACGAGGCTCGCCTTTTACTTCTCAATTACAGTAATCAAACACATTTGATCTCTCAATTCGCTTTCTTAGTCTCCCACCTCCGCAATTGATGCTGACAAATGATATGGAAACTTAACATCGCCATATCTTCTTGACCTGGATCTTTGAGAACAATTCTGTTATCTTTTAGTTTACACGTTATCTTTATCTTAGATGGAATGCGTTCTCTAAACATTGTGCTGATAATGAAAAGATTCCTCTTCTAGCTTCATGCAGTTCATAAAGGATAGGTTTGTAGTCCCATTTTGCATTATTTATTTTCAATGCCCAATATGGTTTACTGACCCATAACCAATAGTTACTTCAGCACATGTGGTCCTTGAAGGTTTTCCTGGTTGAATTATAGCAATTTTTTGCAATGCACAAAATGTGCAGTTAATGCTAGGGATATGAGTTTGTCAATATCAGTCTGGATACATTTTGAACTAGGTACTGTCTACATAAGTATTTTAAAATAAAAGATACGTCAGCCCCAATTTTGGATCAGTGACAAAGACGCGCAGCTCACCATTCATTCTTCTTAAAGTTGACCCCAAGCATCTTTTTTTGAATAACAGCTTATAGGTCCTGGGGAGCCTTTCCAGAAAGGCAAGTGTACTGTGGAGTGTGTGAACCAGGGCAAAAGATGTTCTCAATTCAACCTTTTGGGAATCTTCATTGAGAAATGCAAAATCCAAACTAGGAACTATAAGCATAAATAATTAATTCAATTTAATTGAATTCAAATCACGTCCAGAAATAAAAATAAAATGAGGGAAAGAAAGATGGGATTAAGGGAGAGAAATGAAAGTGACCTGAAAGGAAAAAAACATAAACAAGAATTTAACATTTTAAAACCTTAGGAATTCAATTCTCAAGGTATGGAAATCCACACTTAGAAACATAAATTTTCAATGCCAGAGAGGTTATTTTGAATCCCACTGCACTGTTGAAAAATTAATTTACACCTTGATGCAGGTTTAAATTTGTCCTGCGTGTTTAGTGGGTAACTAATAGATAAGTAGCACAACTTTAAACCTTTCATGTACCTTGATGGCAAATCTACTGGGCAGGTACCAGTGTGGTGAAATATGTAGAGAAGTAGGGTAACTCAGAATACAACTTTCAGATTTCTGCTTTTAACTGCACAAGTGAGGACACTGGAAGTTGCTGTCCCATTTGCCTTATAAGAACAGTGAGCTATAATACCTTCCACAAAATTAGCACCAATGAATTTATGGTCTGGATTCCACAGCCCAAAATGGTGTTAGAACTATTTTCGAAGGAAATTTGCATAATTATTTGAAAAATAAATTGCAATGTTCTAGCGATGGGAGTGGTATTGATATGGGCATGATGGATAGAATGTCTCTGTCATTAATTATATCTTTTGAGGTTAACTAGAAACATTGATTGGCCGGCATTGATTGGCTGGTTATTTGAGCAAAAGTAAAGCGACATTTATTAACACAAGAATGGATGGTGTCAGGAGTGTTATATCTGATTCATACTGTAAAAGGTCCATTCCAAATAAAGACTGACTAGTTTTGTCTTCACCAACTGGCTATTGGGAGTACAACACGTCTGCAGGGTATGTTTCTATGACATATACCTAGCTTAAGCACTCAATGTTAGCTGTCATTAACATTGAGGAACAAATTTTGATCACCATCAGTTCTCAAGTTGCTGTAGTGAATGAGAGTGGGCAGATTGTGTATGCAAAAACTGTTGTGTTCATGTCAGCACTGAGCTATTCAAGATAGAGCATAGGGAACAGGATGTTAAAAATTGTTGATAAACAAAGCATCCTTTCAGAAATATTTAACAAAAAGGGTTTTCATTTTCTTTGCTCAAGATGTTGTTTTTGTGTGGTTTAATAGTGCCAGAGGTCCTGGCATTGTTTTAATAGATAGGGTTATAACAATACTGCAAACATGTGAACTTGGTCGTCATAGTGACTGTGCGCCTCAAAATATTATCTTTACTTTTAATTTCAGCTTCTGTTGACTCTTGAGCTACTGCTTATTCCTTGGTCTCTCAGCTACATCTTAGCAGCCGTTACTTGAAGCAGTAAGCCAGTCTTTTATGCAATCTCGAACCAACTCACTTCAGTTTTTTTCTTCTTGTGAACAGAGAGACATGAGAAAGTAATGGAGTTAACACTAAACTGAGACTAAGATGGTGCTGAATTGAAATCAGAGTGGACTTTGAGTGAGAGTAGAATGGCATCACAATGATAATGTGGTAGAAATCAAAGAGAAAACTGAATTTAGAATGGGCATCTAACTGAGAACAGTAAGCATCAAACTGAGAAAAGGTGGCCATTAAACTGTGAGAATCCGGAAGTCAAATTAAGAACTGTACACAATCAAATTGGTGTATATCTAACCGAGATAAAGTGGTGGAAATTGAGAATGGGGTGGATACCAAACAGAATTGGACAAAAATTAACTGAGAATGCGGGGGGTCACTGGTCTCAAAATATCACTCTGTTTCTATCTCCATGGATGCTTCTATAGCTGTTGTTTTTTTCCAGCATGTCCAATCTGAAATGCAAAAATTAAACCTTATATTATTTTCTCGTGTCTTCCTAAACCCCTCGTCCCATCTCCTCCAGCCTCAGCTCCAAAGATTAGTACGAGGAGCTCCAGAACATCTTTGTCATTAGGATTAAGCCTATCCATTTATTTGCTTACAAGGGCTCTGCCATTAACTATGTTGTCCTGGTTTGTGACCATCCTCCTGTTACCTCCATACTTTTCTCACAAAACCTGTAACCACCCAAATTCCTTTCCTAGTCCCCATGCTTTTTCCTTATGTTTATATATCCAGAAATGGTCTTACACTCAACCAAATGGTTTTCTTTCTCATCACCAAATCACCTGTGGTATTCCTTTTAACCTATTAACCACCATCAGTATATCACCATGTTCTCCAATTGATTAATGCATATGTGAAACCCATTAAGGGCAATGCAAGCCATCAAAGGCGAGGGAGAGGTTTGGGGGTGGGGGGGGAAGGGGCAAAATCGTGGTGTTAAAAAGGGAGGCAAGACACTCTAATGAATTGAGAGTATTGGCAGACACTGCATACTCTCTCTCCAAGGACATCCGTGCACCAACATAGCTACAGCTAATCTCAATGTTAACTGATATTGTTAATCTCTCTCAGGTGTTACCTGTCTCCACTTTTATATCTGCCTTCATCAGCCCTTGCCTCATTGTTTCAAATAATTTTTCCATCTTCAAACTCCATTTCTTCTCCAATGCCATTGGAAATGTTGTCACCTGTAAAATCCTTGCCCAACTTTTGTAGACCTGATATTTTACATCCCTCAGTGTTGGAAGAGATAGCTATGAATACAATATATGCATTGGTGATCATCTTCCAAAATTCTATAGGCTTTAAAATTGTTCCTGTGGATTGGAGCGATGGGAGAGAGGAAAGATGGAGCTACAGATCAATTAACCTGACATCAACTGTAGGGAAAATGCTAGAATCTATCATGAAGGGTCTGACACTAGTACAATAATGATCTGACTGGTAACAGTTAGTATAGATTGGAGAATGGGATATAGAGTCTGACAAACCTGTTGGAGTATTTTTGTGGACTTTATCAATTTTGTCAGTAAAGGGCAGCAGGTAGACACAGTGTAATAAAATAAAATGAAGAACCACAGATTGCTGGGCATCTGAAAGAAACCATTCATCAGTTTCTGGGCTCAAAACTTTAAGTCTGGTGGACATAGTATACTTGGATTTTCAGAATCCTTTTGATAAAATCCGCAAGGAAAGTTGGTTATCAAAATAAACATATAAGATAAGAAACGATACATGGCATCATTAAAGAAAATCTAGCAAACAGAAAACAAAGAGTAGTAATAAACAAGTCATTCTCATACTAGCAGGCTATAACTAATTGGGTAATGCAAGTGTAGTCGCTAGCTATACAATATATATATATCAATGATTTGGACATGGAGACCAAATGTGATATTTACATGCAACCATATGAACAAACAAATTAAGAGGAAAAGTAGGCCATTTGGCTCTTCAATCCTGCTGTTCCATTCAATAAGATAATTGTTGATCCAACTGTACAGGAGGGGAGGATTCAAAGTGCATAAGCAGTCGCAATAAGCATTCTTTAGTACGTGGAGCTCCTGCTCCTCTGATGCTGCTTGGCCTCCTGTGTTCATCCAGCTCTACACCTTGTTATCTCAGATTCTCCAGCATCTGCATTTCCTACTGTCTCTGAATCCTTTGATAAGTGCTGTCGGATTGTTGGATTAACCCAGGCCCGTTGGGAAATTGAGCCTTTTTGAAAACATGAGGAGCCTTTGAATAAGGCTTTGGCCTCCCCAACTTCACACAGGGCTAGAGATGAACTTGAAATGGGAGGGGAAAAATCTAATTGTAATGGCATAGATAGAGCTATGCTCTGCAGAGGGAGTATGAACAGATTGGGCTACATTGAATGGCAGAATCACATAGATGATAGTCTTTGGATTACTACCTGAACCACAAGCCACTTGGCATAGGGGAAATATGACCAGACAGTTGAAAGCATGGTTCAAAGTTTGGTAAATGGGCTTTGATTGGTCAGACACTGACACCCAATACTGAGGGAAGAAGGAGCTGTACCACTGGGAGGGTCTTCACCTGAATCATGTTCCAATCAGTGGCCATGTGAATCATATAACTAGGGCTATAGAGAGGGTTTCACTCTAAATAGTGGGGAAGAGTGGAGGGTCCACATGAAAGGAAGTTTAGAAATTGTAATGGATCAAAGTTACTGGTGGGAGTAGGTTACAGGTCCCACAACTGTAACTACACTGTATGAAAGTGTATTGACCCTTGACTTTTGATCAGACAAAATTAAAACCAAATGATACTTGACCAAGAAAACCCAGTGCGTAGCTGGAGGAACACAGCAGAAGTAGGGTCCCAACCCGAAATGTCAACTTTCCTGTTCCTCTGATGCTGTCTGGCCATGTTCCTCCAGCTTCACACTGTGTTGTCTCTTACTCCAGCATCTGCAGTTCTTGCTATTACTGTGTGATACTTGACCAACTTCAGGTTATTACTTTACAGTTCCCTCGTTCGCATTTTCTGACTGAGGTTTGGCCTTCATCTCTCTCTGTCTCTCACTCTCTGGTCTTGGTCCTTCTTGTCAGGGTAAGGCTGATGGCTTCTCAACACGTAATTTCATCTCTCAAATCATTTATTGTTCCTGCGCAAGGAAGCATTACAAAACTTCGTTTTTAACCTCTTTACAGCCATCATATCATCTCACACCAGAGTCAAATTAACTTGATAACTGCCCGTGAGGGTTACTAGCCTGATTTGATTACTTTTTAATTAAAACTCAAATTGATAAGACACCTGTACAGCAATGAACAAAGACCTTTTCATGCTGTACAAGAGGGTATTCAGTGCACTGATACAGTGTTCCTTTTGTACACAACTCTATTCATTCCACCAATACAACCTGTTTAAGGTCGGCGCATCAAGGTCTCTTGCTTTAATCTCATGGTGTCGTGTTTTGACATTATAGTCAATTACAAATATTTTTCACATCTCTGCACTTATAATACCAATCCATTAATGCAGACATTTATATTGCAAGATTTCTAATTGACTAGCTGACACTAGTTACTTGTAAATTTGCAGAGTTTGCAATATACATTACTTTGATAACTAGCCTATGTCATTATGGGGATTTTTGAGTAAACACTTGATTGAAATCCTAATGTAAGCCATGGTGATTAATATCACATTTCATCAGACCTGTACTTTATTCCTTAATGCCCATCACAGCTCATTTAGTCATACTACCTATGGTTACAGTAATATGCATGATATATAGCAATACTGTTGTGTACTGCCAAGCAACTTGTCTCTTCTATTAGCTTCATATGCTCTTCATCAACGTGGAGGAGTGTAAGATTAATTCACTGGGGAGGTCACCAAGTCAAAGGAGTACCTAATAAATTGGACAGGTATGGAGAAAGTGAGGAAGCAAGTGTCCACAGATATGTGAGCGGAACAGAACAGATTAATATGGTGATAAAAATGACATATAAAATACTTTCCTTTACTAGCCAAAGCACAGGATTTTGAAATAACTGCACAAAGGCTTGTATCCTGTCACAAGTCACCCTTTGTTTACATCTCTGCACTTATAATACCAATCCATTAATGCAGACATTTATATTGCAAGATTTCTAATTGACATTCTGATTGTGCATAGTGTACTGGCTGTGGCCAACCAGCTTGGAATCAGTCCCTGCAATTTGAGGAGATTCTAAATCCCCTGTTTATATTGCTCAACGAGGGCTTTTCTGTTCGGCTCAGGTTAACAACCCCAATCGAGGACCTCATAGTCAACAAGGTCTACCTAGTTCCAATCACTACATCCCTCCCCAACCCAAATCCAGGGATGTAGGCCTGGTATTTCTCTTGTAGGTTTTCCTGTGATGTTTTTAGGTTTGATTCCTCTGATTCGGACTCCAACGGGGCAGCATGTATTGGACCGTGGCCCATCTCTTGCATCCAGAGAGCTTCGGGAAAGTTTCCTCCTCTTCTTCCGGCGGTAACGGCATTAAGGCTCCATCCGTTTCGGATTCTGAGGTTCCCCCAACACTAGATGAAGGGGGAGCACCTGCGGTTTCTGACTGTTCTGTGTGGCCAGGTACGTCTTGCTCCTGCCCCGTTTGCGAGGTAACAGCTTTCAGGTGATCCACGTGTTTGTTCAGGACTGTATCAGCTACCTGAACTTTGTAAGTCACAGGACCTGACCTCACATCAACCTCACCTCATACCCACACAGGGCCTTTTCTATGGTTCCGGCACCAAACTCTGTCCCCTGAACTAAACTGTCTCTCTCGCTTAGAGCAAGTCTTTGGTCTGCATTGGCATTTCTGATGCTGTTTCTCCCGCACCCCCACTCCCCACCCCGCCCCCAGGTCTGGGAATATCAGCTTTAACCTGGTGCAGTCTTCTCCCCATCGGCAACTCTGCTGGAGCTATCCCTGTTGTTGCACGTGAGGTGGTCCTATAGTTGAATAGGAACTGGGACAGTTTGGTATTGAATGAAGCTGTAGGTTACTTCCTTAAGCCTGCCTTCAAGTTGAGACCACTCTTTCCGCCAAACGATGGATGGTATGGAGCTGTCCTTATGTGCCGAATGCCATTCGACTTTAGGAAACACTCAAATTCCCTGCTGGTAAATGACATCCCATTGTCCATGACCAATGCATCCTGGAGTCTGTGTATCGTGAACGATGCTCGCATTTTTTTCAATCATCATCCCTGAGTTTGCTGAATGAACTCTACACATGTCCAACAACTTTGAGTGGGCATTCACAATGACCAGGAACATTGAGCCCATGAAAGGACTGGCATAGTCGACATGTCACTGAGTCCAGGGTTTACCAGGCTATTCCCACAAATATGGGGGTGCAGTGGGTGGCAAATTTTGACCAGTTGGCACTCTGGGCACCGCCCCACCAACACAGCTATGTTGGCATCCAACCCTGACCACCAGACATAGCTTCTTGCCAGCATCATCATCTTGGAAACTCTTGGATGACCCTGGTGGAGTTCAGCCAGTATCTGGCAGAGACCTTTATTCAGGACGATCACTTTTGCTCCCCTTAGTAATAAGTGTCCACATCTGATATTGTCAGCCATGACCAGAAGGGTGTCCAGGAAGTTCAAAACCCAAACGGACTCTTCCGGGGGAGGCACCAGTGGAGTATCTGCCAGTGGGAGGTGGCTCAAGGCTTCCCGGATGGAGTTCGAACTTGTAAGCTTTGAGAATAAGGACCCGCCACTGAATTCTACCTGAAGCTACAGGCGGCGCTGCCTTGTCTTCCTTCATTAGCCCTAGCAGGGGTTTGTGATCTGTTACTAAGACAAATTCTGTCTTTAAATGCATTGGTGGAATTTCCTTACGCCAAAGATGACCGCCAAACCTTCCTTCTCTATCTGGGCATATTTGTGTTCGGCATCAGCCAAAGTCCGGGAAGTGTACACTATTGGGCATTCCTCTCCGTTGGGCCACCAGTGAGCCAACACTACCCCAATACCGTACCAGGAGGCATCACATGTCAGCACCATCTCTTACTTTGGAGCAGACCTTAGATGACGATAGCTGCTTTTCACTTCCCTAAATGGCTACTTCTTGTATTTCCAAGGCTGACCCTTTTTCAACAGCAGATGTAAGACGGCCAAGATGGAGGTCAGATTACATATGAAGTTTCCATAATAATTTATTAAACAAGGAACGATCTAAGCTCAGGTACAGACCTGGGAGCTGAGGCTCCTTTGATTGCCATCACTTTATTTTGCAACATATATAACCCGGTTTCGTTGACTCGTAATCCAAGTAGGTCACTTGGGATGCCTGGAACACACATTTTTCTCTTCTAAGATGTACACCCGTCTGGGAGAAACGTTTAAGCACTATAAGATTTTGGAGTAGATTTGTAGCTCAGGTTGTGGGTGTTGAAGTTGGTTGGCTCACCGAGCTGGTTTGTTGTTCCGCAGACGATTCATTACCCTGCTGGGTAACATCATCAGTGCAGCCTCCGATGAAGCGTTGGTGTGTTTTCCCGCCTGGTTTTTAAACTCTGGGGTCTGTTGAGCACTATGTCCAAGCCAGTTGTAGTGCCTGTTTGAAGTCTAGTTGGGCTTCAGCTCGTGGGTGTTTCTGCATGGCTATGTCATTATTCCCACATACCAAACGGTCTGTCAGCATCTCACTCAGGGTTAACCCAAAATCACATGCCTCTGATAGTCGTCTTAACCTCGTCAAAAATCCTGATACAGATTCCCCTGGTTCACTAACAGCCAAATAAAACCAATAGCGTCTCAGGATTAGAGGAGACTTGGGGCCATAATATGCCATAACCAGCTCTGTCAACTGTCAGAAAATTTTAGTGTCTGGTGCCTCTAGGAAAGTTAAGCCCCTTATAATCGAAAATGCTGCGGATCTACAAGCAGTGAGAAGGATTACTTGTTACTTTTCATCTGCCTCGATGTCATTTGCCCAGAAAAAATATTGCATTCTTTCCACAATCTTTGACAGCAGGGTCAAATGAGTCAAGCTTCCCAAATAGAGGCATGATGCCAGGAATGCTTATCCCCAATTCCAATATGACTGTTGCAAGCGAATGTTCTTCAGACATGTACTGTTTTCTCACATTGCCACTGAAATAACTGCGCAGAGGCAAATATCCATCACCAAGTCACCCTTTATTTACTTGTACACACTTGACTGGCTATAGCCAGCCAGCTTGGAGTTAGTTCCTTCAACTTGAGGACATTCTAAATCCCCTAGTAATATTTGTCAGCCAGGGCTTTCCTGATAGGCTCAAGTTTGTAATCCCAATCGAGGACCTCATAGTCAATAAGGCCTACCTGGTTCCAATCACTACAGATTTACAAGCAGGAAGGTTAAGTGGGAATTATTTAAGATATGAGTAGGCCATTCCCTGAACATTGTGGGCTGTTATGGTCAACTTATTACAGAAAGAATGTAATTGCATGGGGTACAGAGGGGATTTATAAGGATATTACCAAGTCTGAAAAATTGCAGTGACAAGGAAAGATCGGATAGTCTTTGACGGTCTGCCCCTGGAATAGGGAAGGCTGAGGGGAGATCTGATTGTGAATACAAAGTCGTGAGAGGTCTGGTAGATTGGATAAGCGAGCCATATTTCCCCGGGCAGTGAGGTCACTTACTAGGAGGGCATGGATTTAAAGTGTTTGGTAGAAGGATTAGAGGGGAAATGAGGAAAGATTCCTTCTACCAAACACTTTAAATCTATGCCCTCCAAGTGACTGACTTCATTGCCTGGGGAAATGTGGCTTGCTCATCCAATCTACCAGACCAGGAATGTCATAGATATTTGGAACTCACTGCTGCAAGGCCAACAGAGACAGAAACTCTCAATCCATTCAACAGGGACCCGGGTATGCACTGAAGTATATAACCTCTGGGGATATGCATCTAGTGCTGAGAAATGGGATAAAGTTGAGTGACTTGTTTTGAACCAGTACCAACATGATGGCAGAGTAGCCTCCTTCTGTGCTGTAAAGTTATGTACGTTTTTGAAATATTCCAAATAACTGAAGAGGAGGAATGTGCAAGGACGTGGGGAGAGGATGGGGGAAGGGCATCGCATGAATTGCCCCTTACAAGGGCAGCTTGAACACAATGGATTGCATGTGTTGTAATGATTCTATGATTATAAATTATCTACATAAGGTGAGGGCAATTTTTAAATCACTTGCTAACATTTAAATATATCTAATTTTCGAATGAGAAGTAGCAGGTTTTGTTACAGGGATTAATTATGTTGTGACTGGGTAAACCATAGATCCAACATTTGTCTCAAAGAAAACAAGCATTGCCATGTTGCTTTTTCGTACGTCAATTTTATAATTTTACTGAACAGCATTATAATTTCACTCCGGATTTTATCAGCCTTAATAAAATGGCGCAAATTAACCGTCTTTCAGTGTATTACTACACTCTTTAGTAACCTCAATGTACTGTCATCGTTAAATCAAAAGCAAGTAATAGCTTGTATAATATGATATAATAACATATATTCCTTTCATCAATCTTTAATGTTCAGTGAATGATGGAAACATTTTCACACACGGCCAAAGGAAGAGCACGATCTAACGCTACACAGTTAAAGGGGCTCACAACTGATATATAAATTAGAACTCTTCACTTCTTGTGGAAACAACATTATCTATTTCTCTTCCCAAGAATCCTCCGCATCATGTATGGTTTTTGAAAAATGTGCATCTGAAAAGGACCCTCTGAGATTTGTTTGTCATGATTGGAGCAAACAGTGGTTAATTATTGGGGAAGTGAGCAATAGTTACAATCAAGAGTCTGTTTGAAGTACACAGTGTGACAGTGTTCTCTGGGGTTTGAAGTACACAGTGTGACAGTGTTCCCCAGGGTTTGAAGTACACAGTGTGACAGTGTTCCCCGGGGTTTGAAGTACACAGTGTGACAGTGTTCCCTGGGGTTTGAAGTACACAGTGTGACAGTGTTCCCTGGGGTTTGAAGTACACAGTGTGACAGTG
>NC_063356.1:39241182-39241430 GCF_021869965.1 Rhincodon typus | reverse complement strand
CCCTGGGGTTTGAAGTACACAGTGTGACAGTGCTCCCTGGGGTTTGAGGTACGCAGTTTGTCCTTCTGTTATTGTACGTTGTTTTTGTGCTCTCTCTTTTAAGAGCGAAGTGCTACATAGTTTTCTGCTGCTTGATGTACATGGTATGACAGTGCATTCTGACTATTTGTTGTACTTTGCCGACTGTATTCCTGGATATAAACACACACACACACACACACACACACACACACACACACACACACACA
>NC_063356.1:39229210-39241172 GCF_021869965.1 Rhincodon typus | reverse complement strand
CACACACACACACACACACACACACACACACACACACACACACACACGTGTGTGTATATATATACATATATGTGGTGATATCTCTGTTGAGTGATGGATTGAGTGTTTGAAGTTTACAATGTTAATGTTCCCTGGTGTTGAGTGTACTGTGGTGCTGAAATACAAATATTGACATTGCTCTCTGCTCCATATGTAACATTTCTCCAGTGTTTGAAATCCACAATACACCTCCCTTGTCTGGTGCTGCTGGACACTGTGTAATAATGCTGTGTTAAGTATGACATATCCTCAGGAGCTGAAATATAAAATTTGACATAGTTCGCTGGTGTGTGAGTTCAATTTGTAAAAATGTTCTCTGTAATTTGAAGCACACAATGCAACAGGTGTTGTTGGAAGTATGTGAAGCTCGTAGAAAGAAGCAGTAAGGTTTATGAAGAAAAATTCAGGATCAGAATTACACATGCAGTTAAAACACGGATTCCTTTATTCTCCTCCAGACTTCCTCTACTGATATGTATGACAGCCTAAGTGAACAAAATGCACAATGCAATTGCCAGTACACTACCTGTCTCCTCTTCTTAGTAAATGAGAGGCTTAGTGTATTTCACTGGTTTGTTTTGAAAAAGTGTGAACATTCAACCAAAGTAACTTAAACATTTAGCTTCATAAATGAGACTGTCAGGATCCTAGACCAGACTGCAGTAGTTTTGTTATCATCCCAAATGAGATCAGCAAATTACATTACAATCTGATCAGGGACCACTAAAGTTTACTTTTAAGGTGAACAAAACTTGGTATCCAGGGGACTTACTAAGAGAATAAAGCCACAAGATTCCACTTGAGAACACTTGACTATCCAAATCATAATAGGAATCCAACCTACAATACTGGCACAACTTATTTCTAACAACCAGAGTTAACGTGTGGTAAACATGGCTAATATTGAACATCCCATAGTGCATATATGATTCCTCAGTATTTTGTGTGATTATGGTAGGTCAACAAATCTCACTAAACTCTACAAGGGAGTATAATTTTTCACTTTTGCTAACATGGCGTTGAAACACTTTCTGAAGGGCTGTTTCTGGGTTCACGTTCCCCTCTACTCAAGAAGCTGAACTCCCTCACAGGCTTATCTCCAGCTTTTAGCTGACAGCTAGCTTCACCAAGTTAGATCTTTTCTTTTACCCTGAGCTCCCAGACACTGCTTGTGGCTTTTCAACACCATCCCCACCAACAGACCCCAGTTGTTCAGCTGTAATGACTGATTGGTGGCCCTCAGCTTCTTGTAAATCTCAACTTCCAGGATTTTTCAATATTAGTTGTCCACTAACTCCTATACCTCAGCCTGAGTTCTCATTGCAAGGAGATATCTAACTGTTCTTGGCTTCTCACCAGGTCTCCAACTGCACAGGCTCAGTGTAGCTTCCTTATCTTCTTAGCAATACAGCTCAACAGTTCATTTCCACAGGAGATTGCTTTTCTTCCTCCTAGAACTTCCCTGAACCCCGGTTCCACAAAGCTATTCAACACTTTTTTATTCAATCACAGGATATAGGCGTCGCTGGCTGGGCCAGCATTTATTGCTCATCCCTAGTTGCCCTTGAGAAGGTGTTGGTGAGATGCCTCTTGAACCCCTGCAGTCCATGTGCTATAGGTTAACCCACAACACTGTTAAGAGGACTCCAGCTATATGGAACTCCCCATGGAGCTCTGTTGCCTTCCCTATAACACAGTTCAAAATTAGCACTTCCTACATGGAGTCTACCCTCTTTCTCTCTCTTTACATCGTAACTGACCCTCAGTTATTTTCTGTGCTTTAGTGAAGTGAGCCCTGAACTACCCTGATTGGGGGTGATCAATTGGAAACCGTGCAATATGCCAGTGCCCTCATGCGGGATAGTATTGAATGTTACCACCCAGCAATAACAGTGAGAACAGATTGTGAAATGTAACATTCACAGTACAGAGAACGCCTGCTTCCTTGGTACAAACGGAATTAACTGGAGGATTTCATCACATCTACCAACTGTGGTAGATATGTAACAATGTACTCAGTCATGTACAGTGACATGAAAGATTTGATCACCAACCGAAAATAGTTGGCTTTGTAATATAAACAGTTCAGTGTGTGGATGTTTGCTTTCATGAGTGTGATATCATTTGACATCAGGTGTGGTCTTGTTCCAACTCACATTTGTCATCTGAGATTCAAATGCTGACAAATAGCTGCTTTTCAGCACTTTAAAGAATGACCCATGTCATGTGGTGATTTGTGAACTGCACTCATAGATCCTACTGTGTAGGTCGAAACAAAAGGCTGGATTTTCACCAAGACTGTTACATTTTGCCAGCACTTTATCTCCTGGCTTTGACAACAAAGCTCCAAATTCTATGCTTGACTCCATATTTATTATTAGTCCATGATACAGACGTGCTTGGTAGTAATTAGCTCAGCGTCCAGCTTAGGAATATGTATGAATATTGGACATGCATGTGCAAGCTCCACATAGACCAGTCTCACAAGGCTGGAATTGAACCTGGGCCTCTGGTGCTGTGAAGCAGCAGTGCTGATCACTGAGCCACTGAGCCACTGTGCCACCCTAATACTTGCATCCACATTGAAAAAAGCAGTCAGACCAAAACCTGACCAGAATGTTTTAACTTTGTTTGGAATCACTCGCATGCTGAGATTTGACAATGGGTCACTATTCATCAGCAATGAGTATAACAAATTCCTCAATCACCTGGATTTCACCTCTCGAAAAAAAATCACACCCCATTTGCCAAGAGCAAATGGAGAAGTTAGGAGTTATTTTAATTACTTAGAGAAACTGATTGCATACAGCTTTGGATGAGGGCAAGTCATGGAAACAGGAAATGTTCTGCTTCCTTCATAATTACAGAGAGAGACTCCACTGTAGCCAGGCTGTTTTCAGTCACTGAGTGTGGAGTCTCTCTCTGTAATTGCGAAGGAAGTAAAACATTTCCTGCTTCCATGACTTGCTCTTATCTGAAGCTGTATGCAATCAGTTTCTCTAAGTACTTAAAATAACACCCAGCTTCTCCATTCATTCTTGGCAAATGGGGTGTGATTTTTTTTGGGCGGTGAGGCCCAGGTGTTTGGGATGTTTGTTGAACTCATTGCTGCTGAATAGTGACCCATTGCCACATCTCAGCATGTGAGTGCGTCCAAACAAAGTATAAGAATCTGGTCAGATTTTGGGCTGTCTGCTTTTGTTGAAGTGGATGTAGCTATTAAGGTTGTATGGTAGCTCAGTGGTTAGCACTGCAGCCTCACAGTGCTAGGGGCCCAGGTTCAATTCCAGCCCCATGTGAATGGTCTGTGTGGAGTTTGCACATTTTCCCAGTGTCTGTGTAGGTTTCCTCCCAAAGTTAAAAGATGTGTAGATTAATTGGCCATGCTAAATAACCCATAATGTGCAGGTTAGGTGGATTAGCCATGGGAAATACAGGGTTACAGGAATGGGGTGAGTCTGGGTGAGGATGCTGTTTGGAGAGTTGATGTGGACTTGATGGGTTGGATGGCCTCCTTCCACACTGTAGGGATGCTATGATATTTCCAGAACTGGGAATCTGCTGTGGACATCAATGGCAACAAGCTGGTCCCCACCCAAGGGCAATCTGCACATTCAACACTATCTTCATTCCACAGTTCTGGAGGAAATTCAGGCACCTTGAGATGGACATGAAGATTTAGAACATAGAACAGTGCCGCACAGTACAGGCCCTTTGGCCCACGATGTTGTGCGACCTATTATCCCACATTTGATCTGTAGTTGATTGACAAGGCAACATTGATTCTATACTCTTACGGTTTATTCCTGGGACTTGTACCTCTCCCTAAGCAGTTGTTTGATTTTGACAATTCCTCGTCTTTTTATTCGCTGGTGGGATGTAGATATTGCTGGCTGGGCCAGCATTAATTGTGTGCCCCTAGCTGTCCTTGAGAAGGTGGCAGTGAGCTGCTGACTTAAACCACTGCAGTCCATGTGCTGTCAGCAAAGCCACAATTTATCTTCATGCCCTCTATCAACAACATGTTTTCTCAATGATTGCAATGACAATATGTAGTGCAGTATCATATGTAGTTGCCCATTTTGAAGAGAATAGAGAGTGAGTGATCTTATTTGTAGACACTGTTTCAATCATGCCTTTTCAGCTTTGAGATTCCAGAGCTGTAGCATATCATCATTGCAACACCGCAGTTTGTTTTATGGTTCCTTTGATGTTAGCTTTTTTTTTAGTGAATTATGCACAGCTTTTATGGCTTACATAGATTGAAGCTTATTTGGAATGCCTTTCTTCTTAGCTGGTAGGACTGACTATCAGCAACAACGGATGTTTTGAAAGATAGCCCACTGAGTTGAGTTGGCCTGGCAGGTACTTAACTTGAAACTAGTACTCTTGTACTGAGAGTGGGTGCTTTGCCACTTGGATTGTTGAACAAGCCTATATTGATCAATAAGCAGGAATTATTTCACACTCACTTCCATATAAATAGATATGTAACCATGTGATCCTGCAAAATTGGACTAGCTACATGTTCCCCTATTATACACCAGCTTTCCTGCTCTCTTAGTGTAACCATATCCCTCAAAAACTCTTTGTATTGTCCTCATGACTCACACATTCATATCTTCACTGGAAATTTGCTACAATGCAGTGGATACCTTCATTCAAGTCATTGGTATAGATTGTTAATAGTCGAGGCCTTAGTATTGATTCAGGTAATGGCACTCGGTAAGTTACAGTTTGTCATTCCGAAAATGACGCTTTTATTCCAGTTCTCTGTTTTCTGAGGGTTAGCTAGTCCTTTCTACCGGTGTAGTCTAGACTCCCTCTGTTGGTATATGTGTATGGTAGCCTTAAATAGACAAAATGCACAATGTGACTCTAAATGCAGTAAAAAGTACCCTGTGTTGCTGGAGCACACAGTGTGACAGTATACCTGGTGTTTGAAGCTCAGTGTAAGAGACTTCTGAATTAACCAGTGTCCCCTAATGCTTGAAATACATGGTGACCGAATGTTTGTGATTATGAAGTACACAGTGTGACAGTGTCCCCCCGGGGTTTGAAGTAGAGTGTGACAGTGCTTTCTCATGTTTGATACATATATCTCATGGCATGTGTCAATTAATGTACGGATGATTTTGAATCAAGATTGATTATGGTTCTCTTTAAATATTCAGCTTTATCAGATAGTTTTAATTTACAGTTAATGTAGTTGGAGGTAAATTAGGGAAGACAAATTATATTTACAACAATGCTGTTGCTAATAAACATTTGCATCACTGCAGTTTTCCTCCCCTAATACAATTAATAGCAGCTCTTAACTTGGACATTCGATATTATCCAGTGGCATTGCTGACCAAGGTCTTCTCAACTTTCCCACCATGCCACAATGGGAGAAGGTAAATGATGCTGAATAGAGCTCATTAACATGTCATGTGCGACAGAGAAGAAGCAGAAGCAAAATTAGGCTCAGTCAAGAAGGGTTCCGAGTTTTAGTTACACTGACGACTGATCAATATTTACAGGGCTTAGTTAGCAGAGTTACTGGCTTTGTGACGCTCTGACATCTTATTTTGTTCCTACAGATTATCAAGAAGCCAGGCATTGACAATGAGATTCCAATGATAGGCGATAAAGTATTTGTCCATTATACTGGGACCCTGTTAAATGGAAAAATATTTGATTCAAGTAGAGAAAGAAAAGAACAATTTGTCTTTGATTTGGGTAAAGGTAAGTGCTAAATGTAAGCGATGGCATTTATATCTGCTAAATCTCACACAGGAATCAGGGGAACTTCAACCTATGTCATTCACAAGCCTAGACTTTTTGCTCATCTGCTGTTGGTTTTGGAATCTCTGCAGGATCTCTGTCACTTGGTGACATTGTTGTAAATTACAAAGTCAGCTTTCATCTGTCTGACCAAGACCAGCTTTCCCTCATTACATACTGTCTCAATCCCTCTGATTGGTAAGACTGTTTCTTCTGTGACCACTATTTAATAAAGCAAATTTTTCCCTCAGCAATGTATTGTAAAAGCAGAGATCATGGTCTTTGGTCCCTTACGCAAACTCTGTTCTCTCTGTCCCTCACCCTGAGTCCCTCTTAGCCTCACATCTCTCTACCTACGTCAGCAAATGCAGCCCTAAACCTGTGAATATCTTGGCTTTCCTACTATTCTGACCTCATGTGGATCTGAAAGTATTTTCAGTCCATCACTGGAAGCTGGTCCTTTAACTTCCTCTGCCTTAAACCCTGAAAATGCCTGCCTTAAGCTGTCTACCTATTTCTCGCACATTATGTCCTCCTTTCAAACGTACATCTTTGACAAAACTTGTGATCGTCTCATTTTACCATGTCCGCAACACCATATTTTTATTAGTATTGCGTTGTCTAAAGGACACAATGTGCAGCAGGTAGGCTGGACACAGTGTTCCCAGGGAAGAGGAGGGTGGTTTGTGTTTGTGCAATATTCTGAAATTGACGATTGGGTGAAAGCCCAGCCTTATCCCAACCTCTTCCAGGTTTCCTGAAGGCAGAATTGAAGGCAAGTGGCAAACCTCCTTGAATCCTGCTGATATTTTATTAAGGTCACTAGAAAGTCAAATTAAGATTATTTTTAGTTCCAAATTTAGGATTTCCCAATCTGCCAGCCACTTTCCAGTGTCATCCAGGTAAGGCACACAGTTAGAATTTCTTCAATGAAACTGACAAGCAGCTAAACCACTGATCAATGACAGTGAAGAGCTCCATTGAAAGGCTGCTGTTTAAAGCTTTCCTTTTCGCAGAGAATGCTGACACTGCATGGCAGATAACTACTGTACCAACTTCTCAGAAGTCACTTTACCTCTCCAGTACTTCACACACGTTCAGTCACACTCTCCTGTTGCTAGCTCTCACCATGGTACGGGAGTAATATATACAGAGCCATCAATACCTCTAACAAGGGCGAAGAGCGAAGGTCACACATTTACCAAATGCACTGATGAGAGCAGAAGTAACACTAGCAGCACCATCACCTGCTGCCATCTCCTGAGCTACATGCCCCCATGTAGGGCAGAGGGAAAAGACACCAAGATCCCAACTGGAGAAAGGCAAAACATCCCAACACAAAATCTATAGATATAGGATCAACATTCCCAACATGAGTGAGATCAGTACATCGAGGCTCAGTTTGTCATGGCAAATCACTACTGACATCTACAGCCTCTGGAATCAAGACATCCTTCCCAGAAGGCCAAGTGGATAGTGCCTTTACCTTGCTAAAGCCTTCCAAGAATCCTGACACAAGAATGGTCCTACTGTTCAGGAATGGGCTAAATCCAGAAGCTTTTACCCACAGTTTCTGCAATTGTGTTCAATACAGAAGAACCAATAGCTATGTATTGTTGCATCTCACCAATTCTATTTAGAACTGGCCAGAGCTGTTACCTTCTTGGGACATAGTCACTTAACTAATGACATCAACAAATATTTGAAGGAGAGCGCAATGCAGATTTCAAAAAATAAATCCAATGGATACAATCTGCTGACTTCAGGGAATGTTATCCACACCATAGAAGCTTCTTCCTGTACTTTCACACTTGACTGGACTGATTGCCTGTGTGTGTGTCTCTGTTTGAATTTTCTTGTTCACTGTCAAAAGCAGGTAAAATACAATACACACGAGTTTTTATTAGATACCATAGGTGAATGAATTGATTCTTGTTTACAGTCTATGAACAAACAATAGTAATCACCTTTTGTCTGCCTGATTTTCTTTCCTTGTCCTATGTAAATTATTTTAACATTTCAATATTTGAAACAAACTTCTCATTTTTATTTCTCACTGCCGCCTTTCCCCATCACCCAGGCTGAGCCTCCAGACATTTTCTTATTTGGAAAAACAGTCAAAAATCTACAAAGATTTGATCTCTTCATGGGATGTAAGGCCAGCATCTTTTGCCCATTCTTAGTTGTCCATGAGGAGGTGGTAGTGAGCTGCCTTCTTGAACTGCTGCAGTCCTTTGGGGATAGGTACACCCACAGTGCTGTTTTAGAAGTGGAGTCTAGGATTTTGAGCCAGTGACAGCGAGGGAACTGCAATATAATTCCAACTTAAGATGATGGGTTTCTTGGAGGGAACCTTGAACATAGAACAGTACAGCACAGTACAGGCCCTTCGGCCCATGATGTTGTGCCGAACTTTTACCCTAATCCTAAGGTCTATCTAACCTCCACCCCTACCTTATTACTATCATCCATATGTCTACCTAATAGCCGCTTAAATGCCCCTAATGAGGCCAACTCCACTACCCTCTCCGGCAATGCATTCCATGCCCCTACCACTGTCTGAGTATAAACCTACCTCTGACATCTCCCCTATATCTACCTCCACTCGCTTTAAAACTATGCTCCCTCGTAATAGCTACCTCCACCCTAGGAAAAAGTCTCTGGCTGTCCACTCTATCTATACCTCTGATCATTTTGTATACCTCTATCAAGTCATCTCTCATCCTTCGTTCTTCTAAAGAGAAAAGCCCTAGCTCTCTCAATCCTTCCTCTTATGACCTACCCTCCATTCCAGGCAACATCTTGGTAAATCTCCTCTGCACCTTTTCCAATGCTTCCATATCTTTTCTATATTGAGGTGACCAGACCGGGACACAATACTCCAGATGTGGCCGAACCAGGCTTTTGTATAGCTGGAGCATAACTTCACGGCTCTTGATCTTAATCCCTCTATTAATGAAAGCTAACACACCATATGCCTTCTTAACAACTCTATCCACCTGCGTGGCAGCTTTCAGGGAACTGTGGACATGAACCCCAAGATCCCTCTGCTCCTCCACACTGCCAAGAATCTTTCCCTTAACCCTGTATTCTGCTTTCAAGTTTGTCCTTCCAAAATGAATTGAGATGGTGGTGTTTCCAAATAACTGCTGCCGTTGACTTTCTAGATGGTAGAGGTCACAGATTTAGAAAGTGCTTTCTAAGGAGCCATCGTGAATTTCTGTAGTCCATCTTATAGGTACACTGTTACAATGAAAGCCAGCACAAGATTTCCCAATTTATTACATTTCCAGATGGGTTACCCCAAATTTTTAAGTTCTGTATTATCTTGGCAACCAGAGTGGAGCGCCCCATTAGCTCCACTCTAATGGAAAAGGCACAAATGAAAAATAAAAGACAAATTCCAATAACAATCAATTCCCATTAGGATGTAGGGCAAGGCTGGTAGGTGTAGGGAATGCTGGATGACTAGAGAAATTGAGGTTTTGCTTTAGAATAAGAAGGCTAGCTTATGTCAGGTATAGACATCAGAGATCGAGTGAATCTCTAGAAGAGTATAAAGGCTGTAGGAGTATACTTAAGAGGGAAATCAGAAGGGCCAAAAGGCAACACGACAAAGCTTTGGAAAATACAGTTAAGGAGAATCCAAAGGGATTCTACAAATACATTAAAGAGAAAAGAGTAACAAGAGAGAAAATAGGACCCCTTAAAGATCCAATGTGTGGAACCGCATGAAATGGGGGAGTTAAAAAACAAGTATTTCGCACCAGTGTTTACTGTGGGGAAGGATATGGAAGATAATAAACGTGAGGAAATAAATAGCGACATCTTGAAAAATGTCCATATTACAGAGGAGGAGGTGTTGCATGTCTTAAAATGCATAAATGTGGATAAATCCCCAGGAATTGATCAGGCCTACTCTAGAACTCTGTGGGAAGATAGGAAGAGATTGTTAGACCCCTCGCTGAGATATTAGTATCATCAATAGTCACAGGTGAGGTGCCAGAAGACTGGAGGTTGACTAACGTGGTGCCACTATTTAAGAAAGGTGGTAAGGAAAAGCCACAGAACTATAGACCGGTGAGCCTGACATCCATGGTGGGCAAGTAGTTGGAGGGAATCCTGAGGGACAGGATTTACATGTATTTGAAAAGGCAGAGACTGATTAGGAATAGTAAACATGGCTTTGTGTGAAGGAAATCATGTCTCTCTAACTTGACTGAGTTTTTTGAAGAAGTAATGAAGAGGATTGATGTAGGCAGAGCGGTGGATGTAATCTATATAGACTTCAGTAAGGCATCTGGCAAGGTTCCTCCTAGTTGACTGGTTAGCAAGGTTAGATCATATGGAATAGAGGGAGAACTACTATTTGGATACCAGCATGACCAGCAGTGTACAACAAGGATTAGTACTGGATCCACTGCTTTTTGTCATTTATATAAATCATTTGGATATGAATGTAAGAGGTACGGCTAGGAAGTTTGCAGATGATACCAAAATTGGAGGTGTAGTGGACAGTGAAGAAAGTCACCTTAGAGTACAACAGGACCTTAATCAGATGTGCCAATGGGCAGAGGAGTAGCAGATGGAGTTTAATTTAGATAAATGTGAGGTGCTACATTTTGAAAAGGCCAATCAGGGCAGGAGTTATACACTTGATGATAAGGTCCTAGAGAGTGTTGCTAAACAAAGGGATCTTGGAATGCAGGTTGATAGTTACCTGAAAGTAGAGTCACAGGTAGATAGGATAGTGAAGGCCGCATTTGGTATACTTGCCTTTTTTGGTCATTGCATTGAGTATAGGAGATGGGAGGTCACGTTGCAGCTTTACAGGATATTATTTAGGCCACTTTTGGAATACTGTGTTCAATACCTGTCTCCCTGCTATAGGGAGGATGTTGTAAAACTTGAAAGGGTTCAGTATAGATTGTAAAGGATGTTGTCAGGGTTGGAGGGTTTGAGCTATAAAGAAGAGGTTGAATAGGCTGGAGCTATTTTACCTGCAGCATCGGAGGCTAAGGGGTGATGTCAGAGAGGTTTATAAAATCATGAGGGGCATGAATAGGATGAGTAGCTAAGGTCTTTTCCCTGGGATGGGATGTGCCAAAACTAGAGGACGCAGGTTTAAGATGAGAGGGGCAAGATTTAAAAGGGACGTAAGGGCAACTTTTTCATGGAGAGGCTGGTGCATTTTTGGAATGAGCTGCCAGAGGAAGTGATGGAGGCTGGTATGATTTCAACATTTAAAAGTTATCTGGGTGGGCATATGAAAAGGAAGGGTTTAGAGGGATATGGGCCAAATGCTGGCATATGGGACTACACTAATTTAGGATATCAGGTCATCATGGATGAGTTGGTCCGAAGGGACTGTTTCCGTGCTGGACAGTTCTATAACTCTTATGACGCTAGTTTCTGATTTAATAGTTTAAATTAAACACAAATCTAGCAATCAATTAATTTGAAGATTTAGGCATTTCAGCATTCCTATGCTTCCATGAGGGGGTCACATTCAAACGGAGAGTGGGCTGCATACTTGGGTTACTATGTTAAAGATCTTTTAGCCACTTGAGCTGGTTTTGCCATTCATTGTGGTCATGACTGATTCACAATCTAACTCCAAGTAAACACATTTTTCCATATCACTGAATTCTATTGAGCATCGATCTTAAATTTAAAATTAACAACTGATCATCCATCGATTGCCATTTCCAGAAGAGAGTTCGAAACCTCTCCCAGCCATTTCTGTGAATGAGTGTTTCTTCATTTCATGCCAGAAAGACCTTAAATTTTAGACTCTTGTCCCTTGCCCTAACATGGAAATAGTTTCTCTCCATCTACCTTACCTGTTCCTCTTAATAGTTCGAAAACTTTTGATGAAATTGCTGATTAACCTAATTCCAGAGAATATTATCCCAGTTTGTTGAGTTATTCTCCTTCATAGACCAGGTTTCATCCTATCAAATCTACACTGCATTTTGTCCAAGATCAATAAGTTTTTCCTAAGGTGTGGTGAACCTACTGGTCCAGGCAAATATTTGAGTCACTTGGAAACTTCCTTCCACTATGTCTCATCGAAGCTTATCAGCACAAAGCAACATGAGCAATTGTCAGGATGAATGAGAAAAGGAACATGAGCAATTGTCAGGATGAATGAGAA
>NC_063356.1:39175617-39229200 GCF_021869965.1 Rhincodon typus | reverse complement strand
GGATGAATGAGAAAAGGAACATGAGCAATTGTCAGGATGAATGAGAATTGGAATTTCTATCAAAGTACCCACAGCCTTATGCCAAGAAAAACAAAGCAACAAAGACAAATGGATGTAATACAACGGTGAGCAAGTCTGAGCAAAAAAGTAACTTGTCCCAGTAACGATAGTGCAAGAGAAGTAGGAAGGTAACTGATCATATGTCATCCTTTGGTATCCCATGTGCCACTCCACATCGTTTAAATTTATATTTTAAATGGACGCCCAACAATTATCCACCCCAAACATATTTCTAATACTTTGTTTCAGGGAATAGTTGAGGCAATGTCTTTTGCATCTTTTAAGGGTGTCACAAAGTGTGCGTTATTACCACCATTGCCAGGTTTTATGCTGATGTCTATATTTCTTTGTCAGTTGTAAAATACCTGCATTCATTACTCAATGGATGTACACATATCCCTTCATCAGCATCAATAGCCAACTCTGCTCCCAAATCCACATTCAATTTGACACTGCTTCCTGTTATTCAGTGTAATGTTCCAGATATACAAACATTGCTGATAAATGTTAACTGGACACTCATCTTGGTAATAGGGAGGGACACATCTTCTGGCAGTAGCTGGTTCTGACGTTCTGGCCATACATACCAGAGCTAGAACAAATATCCTCAATGACCACCAGCAACTGCTGGTGAGTCCATTCCCAGAGGCATCCACTGCTGCTCTAGGGATGCAGGTGACACCAACTCAGCCACAAAGTATTTAGCTCCCATTTAGCAACAATCCATTTTGGGGACATGACATCAACGGAGGACGTGACCCTGCTTTCAAGATTAGGGAATTGCAGCTGAATTCCACTTTTATGATGGCAGCTGCTTTTCTCACTTTTTTATAAACAGAACTCTTACCCTAGCGCTATGGAACCAACATGGGTCGTGCCGCAGGGTTCAAAGTTTGTCCTATGTGTGACTCTGTAGCATCTCTCCCAAAACAGCAGGAACTCACTTTTAAATCAGTTGGTACCTGGACACCTGGACACCAGGACATGATTAAATTTCAGAAGTGATACAGGACTTGTCACTTTGTCCTGGGAGACACAGTATTAGCACAATGCCTATCCACAAAGAGGTTGAGTCACAGCCCTGTACCCCTCTTTGGAGATGACATAGTGGACAGTATTTAAACTTCCAAATGCCAGAAGGTTCAGAGGTTGAGACCTAAAAGGTGGGCAGAGGTAAAGAACCAGATTTGATTGAGAGTTCACTGAGTGATATATGGAGGTGCAAGGTGTATTGGGTTTAGGAATGTCACACACAGAATGTGGGAAAGTTAGCCTGTGAAGATTTGCACCTGAATTATCTGTTTCAATCAGACTGCCTGCATCATGAGAACCTTGAACTTCATGATATCCTATTTCCAGGTCTGAATGACCACAATCCTGGTGCTCATTTCCTCAAACTATTCCATCCATATCTTGTTTTCCTCTCATCCATGAAAGCTAAGACCTCATTCAATACCTTGCATCCTAGAGCTGGAGATTGAGCACCTTTCCGGATCTCCAACCCATTCCTCTGATTGTGCTATTATTTTAGTCACAGTCAACTCTGCCAGCATCAAATGAAGTCAAGATGTTGCAAATGTTAGCAACGACCTGCAATGAAAGCCTGTGCTTTATGAGAAATCATTTCTTTTATCAAATTCAGTGCATCATCCCAACCATCCTCTGTTAAAATGTCAGCAGCCTAAGCAGCAATGCTAATGACTGAGCTGAGAAGTGCAATAAAAATCTGCCCTTGAATCAAATGGTTTCCTGACCCGCAACTAAGGTTTCACTGAGAGTCCTAGGAGTCTGGGTGCATAGTTCCTTGAAAGTGGCATTACAGGTAGACAGGGTGGTGAAGAATGCATTTGGCACACTTGCCTTCATCACTCAGAACACTGAGTATAAGAGTTGAAATACCATGTTATAGTTGTACAGGACATTGGTAAGGCCACATTTGGAGTACTGCATACAATGTTAGCCTCCTTGCTATAGGAAGGATGTTAATAAAGTGGAAAAGGTGCTAAAACAATTTACAAGGATGTTACCAAGACCGTAAGGTTTGAGTTATAAAGGAGAGGGTGGATAGGCTGGAATTTTTGCTTTGAAGCATACGAGACTGAGGGAGTGACCTTAGATGGGTTTATAAAATCATGAGGGGCATAGATAAGACCAAGGCCTTGGTGAGTCCAAAACTAGAGGGCATAGGTTTAGGGTGAGAGGAGAAAGATATAAAAGAGACCTGAGGGGCAAGACAGAGGATGATGCATGTTAGGGTTGATCTGCCAGACGAAGGAGTAGAGATGGGTACAGTTGCAACATTTAAAATACATTTTGACAAGTACATTGATAGGAAGAGTTGAGGGGGATATGGGCTAAACACAGGCAAATGGGAAAGAAAACTGAAATTGCTTGAAAAGCTCAGCAGGCCTGGCAGTATCTGTGGAAAGAAACATTTCAGGTCTAGTGACCCTTCCTCAGAACTTTCCTCAGGCAAATGGGACTGGTTCTATTTAGGAAACCTAGTTGGCGTGGGTGAGTTGGACCAAAAGGGCTGTTTCTGTGCTGTATACTTCTGATTCTATAAATATCCATTCCATTTTAGTGATGTACATTTGTCCTTTCCCTTAACAACATCTCTTCTTTTTGTCTCATCTGCTTTGAGTTTCACATTCACATTGTAACTACTCCCTGGGTAATGAAATATCTCCTAAATTCCTTATTGTATTTATTAATAACTACCTTGTGTATATGAACCCTAATTCTGAACTCACGTATAATGGGACAATCTCTCTACTTACTTATAGAATGTCTTCATGATTTTAAAGATCGTTATCAGCTTACTCCCTGACCTAACCTTTCCAAGGAAAAAGGGACATTATGCTTATACATTGCATACTGTACATTTTTCAGAAGCATGTTTTTCCTTCAATAGGTCAAGTGTTGAAAGCGTGGGATATCGGAGTGGCTTCGATGAAGAAGGGGGAGATCTGTCAGTTAATCTGTAAACCAAACTATGCCTATGGGGCTGCTGGCAGTCCCCCTAAAGTCCCTGCAAATGCCACATTACTGTTTGAGGTGGGTGTGCCTTTGTTTTTGTTGCTGATTCCATTTCTGCCTTGATATTGCACCATGACACTACTGTAGAGTTAGAAAACCTAACGCTGTCTTCTCAAGGTTACTAAAGTTGGATAATAAACACAGCCTTTCCAGAGTCACCTACAGGAATGCAGGAACATAGGAGCAAGAGTCAGCCATTCAGACCATCAACCCTGCTCCACCATTCCCAATTGTGGCTGATCATCTATATCAGTGTTACTTTCCCACATTATTCCTATTTCCCTTGATGTCATTAGTATCTATAAATCTATGACATTTGTCTTGAATATGACCAATGGCAGAGCTTTCATATCCACCTGAGGTGGAGAATTCCAACAACTCACCACCCTCTGAGTAAAGAAATATCTTCTCATCTTAGTCCTAAAAGTTTTGCCCCTTATTCTGAGTCTGTGTCCCATGCTTCTAAAGTCTTCAGCTAGGGGAAACATTTTTTCTGCATTCTGTACTAAGGATTTTCAAATTTTAATCACATCAACTAAGCTTTAAACCTTGGAAGAATTCTCTGAGCTACTTTCTCATTTCCCCTTTCCTGAAGTATTTACTAATTAAAACAAAAAAAAGTCTCCAGGCAAGGTTCACCTTCCCCTGATATTAACCCTACCCCCATGACTCTTAATAGATTAGACTATGACTTGGATGGCAGAAGGGAATGTACTGCCACCAAGTTTGCAGATGACACAAAAACAAATGGGAAGGCAAGGGGTAAGGATGATACCAAGAAGGATACAGACAGGTTAAGTGAGTCGGCAAAGACTTAGCAGGTGGCATATAATGTTGGAAAATGTGAGGTTGTGCACTTTAACTGGAAGAATAGAGGAGATGAATATTATTTAAATGGAGACAGACTGCAGAGAGTTGCAGCAACGAAGGATTTGGGGGTTTTCACGCATGAATCACAATAAACTCGCATCCAATTCAGCAAATAATGGGCAAAGTAAATAGAATGTTGGCCTTTATTTCATAAGGAATGGAGTATAAAAATTGGACGTCTTCCTAAAACTATCCGAGGCATGAGACACTGAAATTCTACAAACACTTTTTGTTACCTTATCCAAGGAAAGATATATTGGCATTGGAGGCAGTCCAGAGGGTATGATGAGATTTTCTTATGAAAATTGTGTAGGTTATGCTTGTATTCATTGGAGTTTAAGAATAAGAGGAAATGTTAGGAAAATAAATAATATTCTTAGGGGATTTGACAGAGTAGATGTGGAGAGATCATTCTTCCCTTGTGGGAGAGTCTGGGGCCAAAGGCAATCATCTCCGAATTAGGGGTTGCCCAGTTTAGACAGAGATGAGGAGGAATTTCTTCTCTCAGATGGAATTTGTTATCATAAAGCACTGTTGATATTCAAGGCTGAGATAGACATATTTTTAATCAGTAAGAGAATCAAGGGTTCTTGGGATAAAGCAGAAGAGTGAAGTTGAGCATTACAAGATCGGCCATGGTCTCAGTGAATGGAGGAATATACTCAATGGGCTGAATGGTCTAATTCTGCTCCAATATCTTAATGATCTTTATGGTCTTATAGCACTCAAAGTCATGAGTGAGCCATTCAATATACTTAGTGCTCACAGGAAGATTTGGCAATCATGTTATTGAGGAAATCCAGGGTCTACTTTAAGGCAAAGTGTTCCAGAACAGAGGTAAAACTTTGAAAGTTCTTGCTAGTTTTGAGTGAGTGCAAGCTTTTAAACTATCATTCATTCCTTAAAATGTAGATCTGTCTTTATTTATTCCCTCCTCCTCCAGATTTCCTGAAGATGTTATTGCAAATTGGATCCACTGGCATTGATTGTGGTCCATTGTTCAAACCCATTCAATGCCCAGTGAAAATAGCAGAAAAATAGAGTGCAAAAGAAAATGCTCCATTAATAGAGCACCCATCACAACCCAAAAATGGCCAAAGAACTTTAAAGCCAATGAAGTACCTTTTGAAGAGTTTTCACTGTTGTAATGTAGGAAATGCTGCAGCAAATGTGAATAGCATATGGTTACAAACAGCAATGTAATAATGATTACTTGTTTTAGATGCTGGTTAAGGGATAAATTAGTCTTGACCATGTGGAGAAGTTTGCACTAATTTGAAGAGTATAATGAGATCTTTAGCATCCACCCAAGAGTGTTGTTGGGTTTTTGGTTTGAGTCTCACCCAAAGACAATACCTCCATCAGAGAAGCACCCACTCTATACTACCCTGAGAATGCCAGCAGGGACTTTTGCTCAAGTGTAGGACTTGAACCCACAATCTTATGATTCAGAGATGCAGATGGCTAACCCAAGCTGGCATCATTCTGCATGGAGATCAAACCCTAAGACATGGAGAGTCCCAGGTTTCACCCCAGTTTGTCCTTCCTTTGAATGTATTGTAGAGCACCCAAGGTACACCACACATGGTAGCATAGAGGTTTACTCATCATTGGGTGTGTTGGAGTTGGAGCTGGAACTGGAGCTTTCTATATTACATTCAGATGAGGGACCAACTAAGAAATCATGGGAGTCTCAGCTAGGATTGGGAGTCTGGGTGTTTCAGCTCTCTGAAACAACTGAAGCTTCATGTAAGTGCAAACCCTACATCAGTTGTTTTTTTTTATTGGAGGTGCCTGTGATCCACATTACTGTGTGGTTTAGATGGCGGTGTTTCCTGTTTGCCCACAATCATTTGTACCCCGTGTCATTCCTGCAAGTTCAGAATAAGTCGGAGTACACAAGATTCCATTTAATATGCACTTTCAGAGTTATCGATCAGATGGCTAGAAATAATATCAAAGAACAACAGAAAGGTTCAGTCAACAGGAAGCTTGTGGCACAATAAATTATTAAACAGAGAGTGTATCAATGTGTCATGCTGCTCTGCTTATTATATCCAAATGGTTCCTAAATGGCAGCATATCTGGTTGAAACTTCCCCACACAATAATGCCAATGCTGGCAGAATGCAGACCACTGAACTAGCTCTGCTCCTGCACTGGTTCATCCCTATTCATTCAGATGCATGGAGTTAACAATACCCAATGCACAATGTAATGACCGACGACTGTAAAATGCTTCATCTATGACTCAGACACAATAACTTAATGTGCAGCATGTTACGAGGAACATCTGGCACCTTGGTGTCCAGGTAAAAGAATGGATCACAAGGCTGCACTTATTGAAAGGGGCACAGGGTGGACAACTTTTTTTTTAATATTTACTCATGGGATGTGAGCATCACTGCCTGGCCAGCATTTATTGCCTGTCCATATTGCCCTTGAGAAGGTGGTGGTGAGCTGCCTTCTTGAACCACTGCAGTCCATGTGCTGTGGGTTGACCCACAATGCCATGAGAGAGGGAAATCCAGGACTTTGAGCCAGTGACAGTGAAGAAACGGTGATATATTTCCAAGTCAGGGTGGTGAGTGGCTTGAAGGGAATTTGCAGGTTGGTGGTGTTCCCATGTATCTGTTGCCCTTGTCGTTCAAGATGGAGATGGTCATGGGTTTGAAAGATGCTGTCTATGGATCTATGCTGAATTTCTACAGTACAACTTGTAAATTGAACAAACTGCTGCTACTGAGCATCAGTGGTGGAGGGAGTGGATGCTTGTGGATGTAGTGCCAATCAAGCGAGCTGCTTTGTCCTGGATGGTGTCAAGCTTCTTGAACATTGTTGGAGCTGAACTCATCCAGGCAAGTGGGGAGTATTCCATTACACTCCTGAATTGTGCCTTGTAGATGGTGGACAGGCTTTGGGGAGTCAGGAGGTGATTGCACAGTCATCCTACACCAGCTATAGTGCAGGCATCTGAGGCCTCAGTAGTGCCACCAGCTGAACCACTCATTACTGAGGACTGCAGGACACCTCAGGTAAACACTGAATTAAAAGTCAATTTGCCAAGTATCTTGGGCCCAAGCTGTCTCTGGTGGTCTTTTGTGTTGTGGGTGCTGCTTTCTCTGTCTGTGGCCCTATCGTTAGCTTGACAGACGTTGTCCTTGCTTACACTGATGGCATCCTAACATAGCAGGGGACTATCCCACCATCAGAAAAACTGATCCCACTGAGCTCTCCATGATTTTATTGCAATCCCCTCTTCCCAGCCAGTCTGACCAATGTTTCACACTAAGATTCAATGTTTTCTGCATTGTATTCACTTCTAAACATTTAATGGGAAATCTCAGTGGACACTGAATTATCATGCTCCATCTCACCAATGCTTGAGATTGTCCCAATCACTTGTAGAGATTCCTTTGCTATGGGCACATCTATATGGCTCTATATTGGCTTGTGATCAAGGCCTCTGGCAGCAGGAGGTAGCCGAAACACTATTGCAACTTAACTTTACTAGATATAGGCTCCCTAGTACTTGTCCCATTCTTTCCTTCCAGAACTTCTTCCTGGCATTATGACTGCAGAATCACACAGCCAAATGCCAAGTCTGAGAACTAAGCTGATGCCAACTCTTAACTCCAGTGTTCAAAGCTGCACCAAGGCAGGTTGGTGCTCACTGTGAGTTCTGAGGAAGAGTCCCTGGAGCCGAAATGTTAACTCTGATTTCTCTTCACAGATGCTGCCAGACCTGCTGAGATTTTCCAGCAAGTTCTGTTTTGTTGTTGGTGCTAACTCTACTCATGGTCTTTAATCCTGTCATGAGTCCACATCCTATGAGGACATTCCACAGGGGAGGGGTCACTTGACATCCTGTCAGAGCAGAAATTAAAATCTTTCACAACTGGACTAAACATTGTCAAGCAGAGCAGGTCCGTAATTCTGGCCCAACTCAATTCAATCACAGTTCATCAGCACTAATCAAGAGCCCAAGCCCACATTGAGACCATTCAATGCTAACTGCTCTCTTGTCAATGTAGTTGGACAAGACATCACACCCTCTGGATACAGTCTGATGGACACCAAAGAGCAAAGCTCTGAGTCATCGAGAAGACATAGGATGAGGGATATTCAACAAAGAGGACAGTGATTCATCCTCCATGATGGTTTATATTTGGGACAGCTGTTGTTTGTTTTCCTTATGTGCCCTGTTTATAACACAACCTGTCACTGGGGCACAATTCCACATGCACCAACAGTTCACAGTTGCAAATATAGGGACAACAAGAGACTGGAAAATCTATTTTGCTTTTTCCATTTGCCATGCACTGTATGTTCTGCATGGCATCATTTCCCAGGAAAGGCATAAAGATGACCTAAAAACTCAGGCTAATTTGGGGGAATAAAACCTGAGAAATTCCCCTCAAAAATTTTTTGAAGCTAAGCGTTACTCCAGAGCATTCCAAGTCTGCTGTATACCATACGGTACCTTTGATACAAGATGCACATTGCCCTAGCTGCACCATATCATTGGTGCTCTTATGCAGCCCTCCCAACAGTATTCAAATTCATCATCCATGTTTGAAAAATCAGTGTAGTGTTGTGCCAGTCTCAAATTGTACTTTTCTCTGGCTGTTTATTCACATACTGTGGCTTCACACACAGTCATTGAGTTAAGACTACAGATGGGGTAGAAGTGGACTGACGCCCAACTTCAGAAAATCATAGGCCAAGGCAATCTGTCATACTTGTGGAGCACACAGTATAATCCCTTTCAGGCATTAGGTCTGGGTAGCTTCTCGCTCTGCTGAGATCTTCCTGACTTTTAGAAGTGAATCCTATGGCAGCAGAAGATCTAGGTAAAGGACAACAAATAGCCCACTAGGAGATAGATCTGACAAATGCATAATATAAAGCGACTGACCTTACCATCTCGTTCCTGGCCACCACTAACTGATCTTTTTTCATTAGTCATTTATGAGATGAGGGTGTTGCTGGCTAGGGTAGCTTAATTGCCCAGAGGGCACTTAAGAGTCAACAACATTGCTGTGGGTCTGGAGTCACATGTAGGCCAGACCAGGTAAGGAAGGCAGTTTCCTTTCCTAAAGGACATTAGTGAATCAAATGGGTTTTACCAACAATCGACAATGGTAATCATTAGACTCTTAATTCCCAATTTTTACTGAATTCAAATTCCACCATCTGGGGTCTGCCCTATCTCAGTACTGGTTTCTCATGTGTGTCGGTAGGGGTTTTGTACCTTAAGAATCAAACGGATTCTGTTGAACTCCTCTAATAAGGTTGATTCTCTCCTCTTAGGATTGATCTGTCTCTCACCTTCTGATCACTCACCACCTGAATAAATCTTATCATAGCTAAATAAGTCTTGACTTCATTACAGCTCTGGTTCAGACTTGGGCTGACAAGTGGCAAGTAACATTCGTACCACACAAATGCCAGGCAATGACCATCTCTGATAAAAGACAATCTAACTATCTTGACATTCAATCCTGGGGGTTATCATTGACCAGAAATACATCTGGACTCACCATATAAACACAATGGCTACAAAGTTGGAGGCTAGGAATCCTAGCAGACAGTAACTCATCTCCTGACTTCCCAATGCTTGTCAACTTGTTCAGCTTCTGATTTAATCTATAGTTTGGAAACAATTCTGTATCTAAAGAATTATTTTCTCCAAGCTCTCCAATCCTATAATTTGTTATTTGTCTAGTCCCTTAAATTAAATATTCATGGCAATATTATTTCTGTTGCTATGTTTTACTAATGTGATTAATTATTTGTTTATCTTTTAAAAAAATCTGAAGTTATAGCAAAGATGTAACCGTGTACTGGTGTACTCAAAGCTTTTACTGTGCTTTTAAAATCACAATAGTCAATATTGTGACATCATGGAGAAAACAACTTTTTTTGTTGTTATTAATCATTTGGCATTTCAGTTAGGTTGGAATGCTTGGTCACAGCTGCCAACTTTTCAAACTAAATAAATTCATTTCTCCAAATTCCTTTTCCAGTTCCTCTGATCTCCTTCAGGTTTAGTTTGTAAATTCTATGATAGAGACAGCTGGACTTTTTATCTGAAATGATGCAGTATTGATTAAATGTTGTCAGTCTCACTGCCTAGCACAGTTGCAGTTACTATTGTAAGGAGATATTTTGTAATAGAGATGTTTTATCGATGAACATGTAACTCTACAAGCTCCAGATTGTGTTAAGTTCAAGCTAATACTCAGGTGGAGCTCTGGCACTGAAAACCAACAATTTTCAGAACGTGACAACTGGGAGTGATGAGGAATGCCTGGATTGGTTCCATTTGTTAAGAAATTTATTGTCGGGCATCTGTCTTCGATCACAGTGTATCCAAATGGTTCTTTTCAGATTTAGCTAAATATAATCCAGAGAATAGCAACTTGCTTAAGTATGAATGTTTATTAAGTCATAATAATGATGATAGTAGTAATAATAAATGGCAAAATAAAAAAAGAAAAAGCAACAAGTCTCACGCCCTTCTGCCCTTCGGGGACCCCTCGATCGATGGATGGTTTGGAGGCTTTAGTTCATTCCTGCACTATTCACGATTCCTAGCCAAGGTGAAGTCCAGCAACTTGGAACAAAACTCATACAGTGTAACCAACAGCAAGGCACAGAAAACCGCAGATACAATAGACAAAACTGCTGGCCAGTACAGAAAACACAGCCGCAGAGAAAACAAGCTGCATGTGCCGTCTTCAGCCCATAAAGGAATGTTCACAGGACTCATTCAAGGTCATGCTGCTTGTCAAGTATCATGCTAAGCTTTCCCAGCCCATTTTCCCATCCTGTACAATCTATTTTCATGCAGCTCCTGAATATCATCATTACCTTTTGGTCCTTCAGCCCATCCTATACAGTATCATTTCTCTCACAACCTACTAAACTAGCAGATGGGAAGGAAAACAAGCACAACAAAGAGGAAGGGGGGAAATGATGGAGAGGAGTCGCTGAGAAAGGGAAGAATTATGGAGGGAAATCAAGGAAAAGGAGGTAGTTACTGAAAGAAGACAAGAGAGAGTTAGCAGGCAGAGTTGTGATATGAAGAGAAATTGAGGAGAGTGGGCCTGTAGTCTCTAGAAAAATGGGACACCATTTCGTTGAAGCAAACAAAATTTTTATAGGCTCAAGAAAGTAGATGCAGGAAGGATGTTTTCCCAACTGCAGGGATGTAGAACCAAGGGGCAGTGTCACAAAACAAGAACAAACAAATAACAAAGAAAATTACAGCACAGGAACAGGCCCTTCGGCCCTCCAAGCCTGCATTGATCCAGATCCTCTATCTAAACTTGTTGCCTATTTTCCAAGGATCTTTATCCCTCTGCTTCCTACCCATTCATGTATCTGTCTAGATACATCTTAAATGATGCTATCGTGCCCGCCTCTACCACCTCTGCTGGCAACGTGTTCCAGGCACCCACCACCCTCTGCGTAAAGAACTTTCCATGCATATCTCCCTTAAACTTTTCCCCTCTCACCTTGAAATCGTGATCCCTAGTAATCGAGTCCCCCACTCTGGGAAAAAGCTTCTTGCTATCCACCCTGTCCATACCTCTCATGATTTTGTAGACCTCAATCAGGTCCCCCCTCAACCTCCGTCTTTCTAATGTAAATAATCCTAATCTACTCAACCTCTCTTCATAGCTAGCACCCTCCATGCCAGGCAACATCCTGGTGAACCTCCTCTGCACCCTCTCCAAAGCATCCACATCCTTTTGGTAATGTGGCGACCAGAACTGTACGCAGTATTCCAAATGTGGTCAAACCAAAGTCCTATACGGTATACTGTCTGTACAGAGGGTGAAGTTATTTAAGACTGAGATGAGGAGGAATTTCTTCACTCAGAGAATGGTGAATCTCTGGAATTCTGTATTTCAGAAGGATGTCAGTCAGTGAGTATGTTCAAGACAGAGGCTGACAGATGTTAAAGATATCAAGGGAGTTGGGCCTAATGCAGGAAATGGTGTTGAAGTAGAAGATTAGCCATGACTTGAAGAACTGTGGGGAAGGCTGGATGGGCTGAATAGCCTAATCCTGCTGCTATGGTCCTAAATCAAAAATGGAAGAGTAATGGAGAAAAATCAGAAAAAGAGGAGAGTAGCAGTGATGAGGGAATAATGCCAGAAATCAGAGTATGGGACAGAACAACAAAGGGAGGAGATAGTAACTGAGACTAACTGAAAGTTAGGGGATAACAGAGCAGAACAGTAAATTACACATCAAAAGATGGAACTTGCAAAGATGTTGTGAGTCCACCGAGTGAAAATGTTGGGCAACAGAGCATAAGATGTGGCCAGGCAATCGGCTAGAGAAGAGGGAGGGAGAGAAATTTAAGGATACAGTATAGGATAGGAAAATCAATTCATTCGCTGAGCCACTTGGGATTTAGAGAGAAAATAACATGGTTGAGAGGGGCAATTGAGACTGAAATATTAGTTTGTTTCTGGGAGAGACAACTGGGCAATCTTTTAAAATAATGATAAAAATGCAAAAATCTGATCTACTGGAAAGATTGGATATAAATTAGATATTGTCTACCAGGTGTGTGAGGTGGCCCAAATACATAGAGAATGTGGAGTTAACATCTAGTCTGAGGGAATGCAAGTCCATGAAGCAAGGGAGTTGGGACACAAGTTTAACAACTCTTTGCTGAAATTCACTACAGTGGAGGTTTTATGTGATTACACCTGGAGTATGTGTACAGTTAAAGCCTCTATATCTAAAGAAGGATAAATGTGAGACAATGCCGGAAGGCTTCACTAGATTGATTGTTGGGATTAGAGTTGTCTTATCATGAAAGCTTAGTTGAATGCAAGCTTACTTTTCAGGGCTTGGAAGAATAAGAAGTGATGTAAAAGAAACACAATAGATGCTGAGTGGGGTTTGAGCAGAGAGATACAGAGAGAGTAGGTAGGAGGAAGGGTCTAGGCCCGAAACGTCAGCTTTCCTGCTCCTCTGATGCTGCTTGGCCTGCTGTGTTTATCCAGCTCTATACCTTGTTATCTCAGATACAGAGAGGTTGTCTCTCCCGTTGGAGAGCCTAGAACACAGAGCTATGATCTCAAGATAAGCAATCACCCATTTAGGACTGAGATAAACAGAAATATATTTATTCGGGGTGTGGGGAGAGGGGTTGGGAAGTTTTAGAATTCTCTATCTTAGAGAACTGTGGATGTAGTCATTGAGCGCTTTCATGGATGAGATTAATACACTTTTGTACTCTAAGGAAATCAAAGGATACAAAGATGAGCGGGAAAGTGGAGTTGAGATAACATTGTACAATCTATTCCTGCTCCTCTATCTTATATTCTTAAGTACTTTACAGCTTATCTCTTTTCTCATATTTATTGTGGAACAAAATGATAGTATAATTGCAAGTTCTTTGGTGGTAATTTATTGAATAATTCAGTCCTTTCCATGACAGGTTCATCTTGTTCTCTTTGTACTTTCAGTACCTTCTGAAAGAAGCAGGTCAGTAATCCACTGATGAACAGTGTTACACCAACTATCTGGTTCTTGCTATTTAACACCTCAGATCAAAATCAAGTGTCACTTTAGAGGTTTGATTTTTCCATGTTTTCCACCAATACTTAAGAATATTTAGTCTGGTCAGTTTTTATTTAAGAGCGGACTGTCCCATCAGCTTTTAGGAGTTTTTGAGTTTGGCATGGATACTGATCAGAGAGTACAGTCTGGAGGTCAGAGAGAAACTTGTCTTGATGGCTCACATCTGATCCAGTGCTTGACACCAGAGTCAGTAAACATTCTGTTCTCGGGAACTGTAATCCATCCCTGTGACAGTGAACAAAATCAATACAATCACTCATGCTTTAGGCTGCACTTCTGCAGATTGTCTATTTTTTTCTTTTTTATTTATTTTTAGTTGGGATTTGGGTGCTAACTTCTAGTTCTCCCTGAACTGAATGGCTTGCTGGGCTACTTAAGTAGTTGGGCTAGTTAAGAGTGAACCACATTTCTGCAGATCTGCGCTCATATTTAGGCCAGAATAGATAAGAACAGCAGAGTTGTTTTCTTAAGGGACATTAGTGAACCAGATAGGCTTTTGCAACAATGATAGTTTCACCATCAAGAGTTATTAAATGAAGTCAAATCCTGCCACTTGCCATAGTGGGACTGGAACCTGATGCAATAGCCTGGCCCACTGGATGACTATGCTAACTGGGCTGTTCCTTATTTGACCAGTTATTTGACCAGTAGTTGTCACATTGAGGTAATCACTGGATTGTGGTCCTACATTCTCACCACATACTGTTCCCATTGAGGTCTGAAATAACTCCATAAGGACCAGTATCCCCTTTACTTACCCGTGCTTAGCACTTGACACTGGTCCAGCTCGCACAGAGCCAGCTCCTCGAGTGAGCAGAACCCCTGAAACTCCCTGATTGGACCAGATTAACAGCCCCAGTCAGGGAACTCATATTCTGTGAACTCCACCTGACGGACCTTGTTCCAATCACTACAAGGTGTCAGTATTTGGGCTGGTGTAGAGCAGCAGGAAACAACCTTGCCAGAGCTTCCTCTAAGGCCTCAGTATTCTCATCCTCAGAGGTCAAGGAGGTAGCTTCTGGGTGTTTCAGTTTAGAGATCATGGCGACGTTGACAGTACCTGCTACAGACAAGAGAGAGAGGCATCTGAGCCAGTGGTTAGAAGTGGTGTACAATGGATGAGACTGACAGTGGGGTTATTATAAGAGCTGTAGTGGAATGAAGAATGGGGCTTCCTCTGTTGGTGCGACATGGGGAAATCCCTTGTCATCCCCACAAGAGTGATCATAGTCTTCTCCTGCAGGGGAAAAAGCTCATTGTATGTGAGGAGCCTACTGTCAGGCAGCCTTCCACTGGCTTGCTCAGTTTTGTTTTAGATTAAATTCTCCTGCACTGAGAGAAAGGGAGGAATTGAGTGAGGTGAAAGTGAGTCACATGGCTGTTACTGCTGGTCCAGATGGGTGAAAGGTGGTGAGGCGAACTAATGTAGCATGGCAGGAAGAAGTGATGGAAGATGTTTCAGGCAACAGCGAGATTGGCACACTATGAGCCTTGGTGGGAGGTGGGAGCAAGGACAGAAATAGAGTGAGTGTGAGTTAACAGAGAGAAGATGGCGACACTTGGCCTGGCACAGTGTAGAAAGTAAATGACTTTCTTGCAGCACTAGTGGCTCCTCCTCCAGGTCATTGAGATGACAGTAGCCTGAGTAGTTACCTTGGACGAGGTTACAAGGGTCTGGGATCATGACCTCCGCTGCCAGTGCTCAGGGCAGAGGAAAGCTCTCCTCTGCACCACCCCATCCATCAGCATCCCCAGGTCCCTATCAGAGAATCATGGTGCCATCTTCCCTTCTCTGACATTTTCATGTTCTCTCTGTGTCTAAGCAGGGCAGCTTCAGAATACCAGTGTTCATCCAGGCATACTGTCACCTTTTAAAATAGGCACGGGCACAAAAGATGCTGGTCATTTAGCATATATCTGCAGAGTGGTGAGTTGTTCTAGGAATGGTGCGTGGTAAAGTGGGGCTGGAATTGGACATGAGGATACCATGGGTCAGAGCAAGTGGATACCAAGGTAGGTTTGGTTAGATCTAACATGAAAACTCCCCAGCCTCATGGCAGAAATCCCTCTAACAACACAGACTTAGCCAAAAAAGTAAGATTCAGCCCTATATATTTTAAACAAACCATCTCTGACCTTTTGAAACTCCAGCAGTTACAGACCTAACCTATTCAACCTCTCCGCATGGAGAGCTATCCCATTCCCAATAGTCTGGGGAAACTTTTCGGAATTATTTCCAACACATTTGTTGGAAACCATAAGTAAACTGACCAATCCTGCATCGTACTCCAGATGCAGTCTCACTTATGCCCTATGTACCTGAAGCAAGAACTCCCTTCTTTGTATTCAATTCTCTCTCACCCCCTTAGATGAACCGTCATGTCACTCCTTTGGAGGTTTAGTTCGTCCTACATTTCACAACTCAACCTGCAATATAGAATCACCTCCCTCCTGTGAAAGTGATGACTAACTGACACTCTAACTTTCCAGATGGGAGTGGATTGGCTGCTTTTAAATGAGGTCCAGGAGATTAAATACCACACAGCACAGAATGTAGACCAGCAGGCGGGCTCCACACTTGCCCTGTTCCCAATTCCTTCACCAAAACCCACTTGGAATTAAAATTTGTAGCAGTTCGAATAAGAGATCATAGATTGATAGCTCTGACGGTTTCTCATGTAACGTGCTCATCGAATTGGGGGCCAAGCTTTGAAAGGTCATTATTGATTTGCTTGGAAGCTTGTTGGATAGTCCTCAAGGGTTGGAGAGAAACCAAGTGATGCCAACATCTAAAAATGCAGTAAATACGAGTGGTATCTCCCATTGACATTATCTTTATTAATGAACTGGATGGAGCTGTGATGGGAACCATTTGCAGGTTTGGAGATGACACAAAGGCTTTGGACCCCCACCACACCCTGGCTGCAGTGCGAAAGACTAATGGCCCTAACCAAGGTATTCCACTACAGCCAGAACACTGGCATCCATCTGTCAAAGCGGCAAATTAAGTCACATTCCACGCCCCATCATAAGGTCGGAAGTGGGGATGTTCGTTGATCACCCAGTGTTCAGTACCACACATAATTTTTCAAAAAAATGAAGCAGTTAGTTTTGTGCAAGAACATAAAACAGGGGAGCAGAAGTAGGCAATTCAACCCAATGAGACTGCTCCACCATTCAAAGCAATCATGCTTGATCTGATAATCCTCAACCCCACTTTCCGGACTTTCTCCCCATAACTCTTGATTCCCTTCCGGATTAAAAATCTGCTTATATCAGCCATGAATACTTATTGCCCCAGCCTCAAAAACCCTTCTAAGAATCCTACATATTCAGTACCCTTTGAGAGAAGAAATTCCTCCACATCTCTGTCTTAAATGAACAACCCCTTATTCTGAGATTATGCCCTTGTCCTAGACTCTCTCACAAGGGAAAACAATCTTTCCATATCTACCCTGTCAGGTCCCCTAAGAATCTTATGTTTCAATAAAGTTGCCTCTCATTACTCTACATTCCAACGAGTACAGGCCCAACATGTTCTCCTCATATCTTATATCAGTCTAATAGACATTCTCTGGCCTGCCTCTAATGCCAGTTTATCTTTCTTTAGATAAGTGGCCCAAAACTGCTGTCAGTATCCCAGTTGTGGTCTGACTAGTGCCTTGTATAGCATTAGCAAAACCTCCCTACTTTTATAATCCATTCCCTTTGAAATAAAAACCAATATTCCATTTGTCTTCCCTGATGCACGTTGAATTTAGATGCTAGTTTTTTGTGATTCATGGACTCAGACTCCCAATTCCCTCTGTTCTGCAGCTTTCTGCAGTCTTTCTCCATTGCTCGGAGTTTGCTAGGCCAGTTAAGAGTCAACTATATTGTTGTGGATCTGAAATCACATGTAAGCAGATGGTAAGGATGTAGGTAAGGGTGAGAGATTTCTCTCCCTACCGGACAATGCGGAGTCACCTGGGCCTTTTGTAATAACTGATGATAATTTCATGCTTAGCAATACTGAAGTTTTCACTTCCCTGTTTTGTTAATTGAATCTTTGATGGGATTTGTGCCTATGCATTAGCCAGGGCCTCTGGGTTGCCAGTCCAATGCCATTACAACACATGACTGACTAACCAGACTTGCTGCAAACAAAATCTTCAAATGGGAGCATGCTCATCAGTTTGACTGTTTATACAAAAGGCTGGGAGTTGGAGCTGTCTCCATCAATTATTTTGGTCTTTTAGAGCTTTCTTGAGCGTTTCCAGGAGTCAGTGAGGATTCCTTTCCTAAATTATCTTCTCTTGCTTCTTCTGTCTTTTGGGCCTCTCCCCAGGAGTTTGTGTGCCTCCTATGTTGGGGAGTGGCTACACTCTGAAACTAGAGGACATGGCTGATGGGCTAACTGATCAGTCCCTGTCTTTTATATACCTGTGCCCTCATAAATTTATTTGTTGGCCATGAAGTGTTTTGAAACATGAGCACAGAGGCAGTGATATGGGGAAGAGGAAGACTTGAACTGACCGTTGCATGCTCCTTGCTAGATGCTGTCTCAGAATGGTTTGCATCCTTGCTGATATTTGTCAGACTGATTGGATTTTATTTCTTCAGATCGCAATATAAATGGAAGTTCTTTTTAGTTTTTGTGCCCAGATATTGAGGTGATATAATGATGCCCCTGCCCATTGCCATACCCAGTTTTGTTCCATTCCTAAAAAAGGTGTTTATTATTTCAGGTTGAACTCATAGACTTCAAAGGGGAGGATTTAACGGAATGCGAAGATGGAGGCATCATTCGTAGGATTAAGAAGAAAGGGCAGGGGTATTCCACCCCTAACGAAGGGGCTACCGTTGAAGGTATGAACTCAGTTACCAGGTGTATTGTAAGGAAGTCATAAAATTTCAAGTTAGGGGATAGAGTATTGACATATGAAAGCCAGAATCACTATTTTAGATTTGCTTGCAAAGACCAATTTTTATGCATTGTTCCCATCGACTAAATTCTAAAGGATAAATATCTTTTGCAGAGAAAGATAAAAACAACTAAATACTGCAAATGCTGGAGATCTGAAATACTGCTCCACCTGTTGCTGATGTTTAAGTGTCTTTGCACAGTTGCACTAACATCCTATTTATCCACCCTGTGCTTGTGTTATTTTCCACATTGCTGGAGTATTTAACATTCATTTGAGGAGAGTTCAGGCTTACTGCAGTGTTTTAATCATCCTTGGCTCAATTGGTAATCAGATACCAGATGATCAATTATTAATGGTTCAACAATTATTAGGAATTAAGAAATTACAGTTCCACAAATACAGAATGCACCATTCAATAACAGAATGCTGATTTCTTAACAACCTATATAAGCAATTTTTCTCAAGGAAATTGAGGAGAAAAACTAATATGAAATGGATATTGTTAATTATCATTTTATGGAAATTAAGAATAGGATATAATGATTCTGTGGAAAGGATATTAATGAGTATTAAGTATCGTGTGTTATGATCCACTGGAGGCATATAAATTAATGAGGATTAAGCGTAAAATGTAAACTAGGGGATCTTGACATCAGCTGATATGGTGACCTTTCACAGCCTTACAAGGTAACATCTTCTCTCCACTAATTTATCTGCTTGCAGATTTACTCTGAAAACTGGAAAATTCTACCCTGTTTCTCAGTTTATCTGCAGCTGAAATCCCCATTCATTCCCTTGTGAGTTCCAGGCTTGGTATTCCAAGGACTCCAGGCAGTCTCTCACATATCTATCATTTTCTAGCCACCAGCAGTTGTGGAAAACTTAATTGCTTCCCAGAAGTAGAGGATAACTTATCAATGCTGATGAGAGGCACGGTGGCTCAGTGGTTAGCACTGCTGCCTCACAGCGCCAGGGACCTGGATTCCATCCCAGCCTCGGATGATTGTGTGTGTGGATTTTGCACATTCTCCCCATGTCTGTGTGGTTTTCCTCCCACAGTCCGAAGATGTGCACTGAATAAGAACCGAAAGAACTGAGGATGCTGTAAATCAGAAACAAAAACAGAAATTGCTGGCAAAGCTCAGAACTTCTGAGGAAGGGTCACCAGACCCGAAATTCTGATTTCTCTTCACAGATGCCGCCAGAATTGCTGAGCTTTTCCAGCAATTTCAGTTTTTTTTTGCCAAAGATGTATACATTATGTGGATTGGCCTTTGCTGAATTGCCCTGTAGAGTCCAAGGATGCAAAAGCTGGGTGGGTTAGCCATGATAAATGAGAGTTTAAGGTGTGGGGTGAGTGGTGTTGGGTCTGGGTGGGTAGTCTTCGGAGGGCTGCAGATGTGATGGGCTGAATGGCCTCTTATTGCACTGTTGGGATTGTATCAGAGCTGGGTGGTAGAATGTCTGGCTTTAGAGCCTTCTAATTAAAATGGAAGTGTCATACAACAGCAAATAATGGATGGATTGAGCATTTTGCCCTTTTCTTTTATCTGAACTAGAGAATTTTAATTTATCAAATTTTAACATTAATTGAATAAGAATCTTTAAAAGCTCTGGTAATTCATTAAAAAGCTTTTCATAGTACATTAGTAGTAAGGTTCATTAACAGGATTAAAGCTTATCAGTGGTATTGGGTTGATTAAATATAAATTAACTGGGAAAAATAAATAAATTAACACAATAAAGATGGCAGGGCAGATGATGTATTGCAGCTGCTGTATGTGGGAGGTAGTGGACACCAGTGCAATCGGCAGCAAACATGTCTGCTGTAAATGTCTGCAGCTCAAGGAACATCAGCTCAGAGTCATTGGGCTGCAGACCCAGCTATAGACAACATGATGCATCAGGGAGGGAGAATGGTGTCTAGATGCTTTGTTCCAGAAGGCAGTCACACCCCTCAGAATGTGATCAGTTGTCAAAGACAGGAAGCTGTGGCTATGAATGAGGCAGATAATGGGACCAAGAGTTGAAAGTGATGAAGCCTCAAACCTTCCAATTCTTCAATAGGTTCAAAGTTCTTGAGCTTGTTTGGAGGTTGCAAGGTAGATGAACGAGCTGACTACCATACTGCAGTGTGGAAGCCATTCAATTGAGGAGACTAATTAGGAATGTAGGGTAGTCAGGAACAATATAGTCAGTAGGATAGACACAATGCTCAATAGCCAAGAGCCAGAGCCCAGCAGGGCTGTGTAGCCTGCATGATGCCAGGGTTTAGGACATCTGTTCTAACTTGCAACAGGAGGATAGGATTCAGTTGTTGTTTACTATATAGGTACCAGTGACATAGTTAAGACTAGGAAAATTGTCCTCTTAAAGAGTTATGAGCAGCTAAAAACTAACTTATAAACCAGAACCACAAAAGTAGTAATCTTTGACTATTACTTGAGCTATAAGCAAAGTTGTGTAAATAAGATTAGAGAGACCAATGCATGCCTCAAAGACTGTTGTAGGAGAAATGGGTTTCAATTAATGGGGCACTAGCAGAAATATTGGGGACATTAGGAATGGAACCATTGGGCCCATCTTCACTGGAGCTATACTGGGACTAATGTTCTGGTAAAGCATATAACTAGGTAGTAAAGGAGGGTTTTAAATTAATCAGGGGAAGGGAAGGGATGATGTGAGGGGAGAGATATTAAAACTTCATAAGGTAGTCAAGCAGGGTAACAATCTGGGTAATGATAACTAGAATGGGGCAGAAAGATTCAGAACATCTCTAAATGTAACAGTGCATTAGCACATAAGGCCAGAGATAACAAAAATGGCAAAAATACTGTTAAATATTCTATATCTAAATGTGCACGGCATCCCTAACAAAATGAAAAAATTGTGAGCACAAATAGAAATAACTACATATGACCTTATAGCCGTTAAGGAGACATGGTTACGAGGTGAGCAAGATTGGAACTTGAACACTAAAGGGCATATGATATTTCAGAATTACAGAATGCTAGGAAAAGATGGTAAGTTGGGTTTGTTAACTAAGAATGACACTAGTGCTGTAGTGAGAGATAACCTTAGCTCAATAGAGCAACATGTAGTATCATTTTGGGAAGAAATAAGAAATAGAAAAATTATGAGGTCACTTACAGATTAGTTTGTAGGCCATAAAACAATAATTATAACGCAGGAAGAAATTGATAGGATATGTAACAAAGGTACTATAATAATCATGGGTGAATCAGATTAGCAATCGTAACCTCAAAGATTTGTTCACAAAGTACATTCAGAACAGTTGCTTAGAGTAGCATGTTCTTATATCAACCAAAGAGCAGGCTATTCTATATCCCATAATGTGTGATGAGACAGGATTAATCAACAGCGTCATTGTAAAGGAACCTCTAGGTGACAGCAATCACAATGTGATAGAATTTCACATTCAGTTTCAAGGTGAGAAGTGTGGATGTAAGGATTTGTCTTAAACCCGAATAAAAGGTATTTGTAAAGGTATCAAGGCTGAGATGGTTAAAGTGAACTGGGAAAAGAGTCAAAAGGTAATTCATAAGAGATGCAGTGGCAGATACTTAAGGAGATATTTAATAACCTATTTAATAATAACAGTAATAATTAATTTTATTAAATTTGTTAAGCAATTATTAAATAAAGAGTTAACCTAGAGGGAAAGGAGGACTGTTTGAAAAGGAAGCATCATGAAAAGGAGGGAATATGGATGAAAAGGATGATATCAAAGTGAAAGTAACATTTTAATTCTGCGAAGACTATTGATAGGGTTAGAAAATTGGATGGATTTTAAAAACTGCAATGACTGGCTAAAACAGTAAGGGAGATGAAATTAGGGTATGAAACAAAGCTAGATGGAACTATAAAAACAGTAAAGCTTGTACAAGTATTTAAAAAGGAAAAGAGTAACTAAGTGGAGAATAAGTCTGGAAGAATTAAACATGGAAAAAAGAAGGAAATGTCAGCATGTAACTTCTGAGTGTCTCCATTGTAGACGATTTTGAAACATTCTGAAGATACTTAAAACTCAGGAGGCAAAAATGAGGGAGATGGTCAAAATAATGACCATCACCAGTGAAATGATACTGGGAAAGTATTATTCATAATATACCTGATAGGTTACATCTTAGAGAGTGGCTAGATAAATAGCTGCCATTATAATTCACCAAAATTGCTAGAATTTTGGAATGGCCCTAGCAAATTGGAAAGTTACAAAAGTAACATTTATTCAGGAATGGAGGGAGACAGAAAATAAGAACTACATGCCAGGAGGCCTAACATCTGGCTTAAGAAAATTGCAAGTATTATTAATAAGGAGTGTATAACAGGATTTTTAGAAAATGGTGGGATCTGGAAGAGTTAACATGGCTTTGTGAATGTGGATCGTGTCTGAATAATTTATGAGTGTTCTTTGACGATGTAACAAACAAGGAAGATTAAGAGGACCTGTAGATATGATGTATTTGGATTTTAAAATGTCTTTTGTTAAGGAGGCATCATCAAACGCTAAGACATAGATTAAGGGCTCATGGTGTGCGGGTAATATATTAACGTGGATAAAGCAAAACAAAGGACTGTGGAAGCTGTAAATCTGAAACAGAGACAGAAAGGACTGGAGAAACTAAACAGGTCTGGCAGCATCTGTGGAGAGAAAACTGAGTTAATGTTTTGAGTCTAGTGAGGCCCAGATAAAGGATTGGTTCACCAATGGGAAGCAGAGAGTAGGGATAAATGAGTCATTTGCATTAGCAAGCTGTAACCAGTGGAGTGCCAAAGTGATCAGTGCAGGGACAACTATTTACAATCTATTTCAATGACTTGGATGAGGTGACCAAATGAATGGTAGTTAAGCTTGCTGGTGACACTGAGATAGATAAGAAAGTAAGTTGTCAAGAGGAGATAGAGAGACTGCAAAGAGACATAGATTGAGTGAGAAAAAAATCGGCAGATGTTGTATAAAGTGGGAAATGCAAACTTGTCCACATTATCAGGAGAATTAGAAAGCTACTTAAATGGACAAAGATTGCAAGACTCGGTGGGACAGAGGGACCTTGATGTCCTGGTACAGGAAATGTAAAACATTAGTTTGTAGGTACAGCAAGTGACTAGGAAGGCAAATGGAATGTTGGAATTTAATATAAGGGAATGGAATATCAAAGAAAGACGGTTTTTCTGCAGCTGTACAGGGTCTTGATGTGACAACATCTGGTGTTCTATGTAGATCTTTGACCTTTTTTGAAAAAGGAAATAGCTACTTTAGAAGCTGCTCAGAGGGGATTCACTTGACTTATTCCTAGGATGAAGGACTTGTTTTTTGAAAAAAGATTGAACAGATTGGACTTTCACCTACTGGAGTTTAGAAGAACGTGAAGTGTTCTTATTGAAGCATAAAATTCTGAGGAGACTTGTAAGGGTAGATTATGACAGGATGTTTCCTTGTGTAGAGTAGACTAGAAATAGGTGACAAATTTACAAGTTAGAGATTTCCCTTTTAAGGCGAAGATGAGAAGAATTTTTTCTTTCAGCCTGCCGAATTCTATTCCCCAGAAAACAGTGAGAGATGAGTCATTGAATTTATTCAAGGTTGAATTAAATAGGGATTTTGATAGACAAAGGAGTCAAATGTTACTGGCGCAAACAGGGAAATGGGGTTGATATCTCAAATAGATTGGCCAGTTTCTTACTGATTAGTGCAGCACACTTTAAGGACTGAGTACCCTACTTTTGTTCCTAAGTCCTATGTTCCAACAGTTCTGTACTTACAGTAATCCAAAACTGTCTGCTGCCTGTCTCCTAAACTACACCAAATCCCATTCACACAGTGTTCCTGCATTCAATAATCTACTTTGGCTCTCAGAAGCAACAACTCAATTTTAAAATCCTCATCGTTATGTTCAAGTACTTCATTTCTCCTGCTTTTAATCTTCTCCAGGTCTGTAATCCTCCAAGGTCTTTGAGTGTTTTTATTCTTTCATGGGATGTGAGCACTGCTGGCTGGGCCTGCATTTACTGACCATCCCTAATTGCCCTTGAAAAAGAGTTGTTGAGTTGCCTTCTTGAGCCACTGCTGCTCACGGGGTGTAAGTAGACACTCAATGCTATTAGGAAACAGGCTTTGAATCAGTGACAGTGAGGAACTATGACTTGGTTCCAACTTAAGATAGTGTATGACTTAGAAGTTAACACACAGGTGATAGTTCTCCTATGCATCGGTTGCCCTTGACATTCTATGTGTTTATAGTTGCATGTTTGGGTGGTACTTTCCAGAGTTTCTTGGATGCTGCAGTGCATCATGTAGATGGTACCTACTGTTGCCACTGAACATCAATGATAGAGAGAGTGAATGTTGAAAGTAGTGGATCAGGTGCTAATCAAGTGGCCTGCTTTGTCCTGAGTGACCCTGAGCTTCTTGAATGTTGTTGGAGCTGCATTCATCCAGGCAAATAGAGTATTCCATCGCAATCTCAACTTGTGCCTTTTAAATGGTGGGCAGGCTTTGGGGAACCTGAAGTTGAGTTACTCACCGCAGAATGCCCAGCCTCTGATTTTTTTTTTGTCACCACAGTATTTATATATGGCTTGGCCAGATCACTTCCTGGTCAGTGGTAGCCCCAGGATGCTCATAGTGGTAGATTTAGCAATGATAGTGCCATTGAAGGTCAAAGGGGAGAAGGTTGCATTCTGTCTTACAGGAGATAGCCATTACGTGACACTTGTGCTTCAGTAAATGAGGAGTGGTGAATGGAGTTGAGTATTTTGCAGATGTCAGTGAACGTCTCCATTTCTGACCACATGATGGAGAGAAGGTCACTGAGAAAGCAACTTCTTCAATTCTGGCCTTTGGAGTTTCCACTATTATAATCACTTAATCTTCAGTGGCTGCACCTTCAACTGCTGAGGTGTTTCCTCCCTAAGCCTTTGCTTCTTTTACTTCTCCTAAGACTTTCCTTGAAACCTATTACTTTGACCATAGTCATAGAGTCATACTTCTGTCTAACTCATGCGCGATGACCAGACATCGCAATCTGACCTAGTCTCATTTGCCAGCATTTGGCCCATATCCCTTTAAACCCTTGCTATCCATATACCCATCGAGATATCTTTTAAATGTTGTAATTGCACCAGCCTCTACGACCTCCTCTGGCAGCTCATTCCATATACACCACCCTCTGAGTGAAAAAGTTGCCCCTTAGGTCCCTTTTAAATCTTTCCCTCTCATCTTAAACCTATGCCCTCTAATTTTGGATTCCCCTACCCTAGGAAAAAGACCTTGCCTATTCATCTTATCAATGCCCCTCATGATTTTTTAAACCTCTATGAGATCACCCCCCAGCCTCCGACAGTCCAGGAAAATAGCCCCAGTGTATTCAGCCTCTCCTTTTGCTCAAATCCTCCAACCCTGGCAACATCTTTCTGCACCCTTTCAAGTTTAACAACATCCTTCCTTTAGAACAGTGATTAGAATTGTGCGCAGTATTCCAAAAGTGGCCTCACCAATGTCCTATCCAGCCACAACATGATCTCCCAGCTCCTATATCAATGCTCTGACCAATGAAGGCAAGTGTGCCAAACACCTTCTTCACCAAGACAACAAGGTGCAGGGCTGGATGAACACAGCAGGCCAAGCAGCATCATAGGAGCAGAGAGGCTGACGTTTCAGGCCTAGACCCTTCATCAGAAAAGGGGGAGGGGAAGGGGGTTTTGAAATAAATAGGGAGAGAGTGGGAGGCGGATAGAAGAGGGATAGAGGAGAGGATAGGTGGAGAGGAAACAAACAGGTCGAAGAGGCGGGGATGGGGCCAGGAAAGGTGAGTTTAGGTAGGGAGTTAGGAAGGGGATAGGTCAGTCCAGGGAGGACGGACAGGTCAAGGGGGCAGGATGAGGTTGGTCGGTAGGAGATGGAGGTGCGGCTTGAGGTGGGAGGAGGGGATAGGTGGGAGGAAGAACAGGTTAGGGAGGCAGGGACGAGTTGGACTGGTTTTGGGATGCGGTGGGGGGAGGGGAGATTTTGAAACTTGTGAAATCCACATTGATACCATTGGGCTGCAGGGTTCCCAAGCAGAATATGAGTTGCTGTTCCTGCAACCTTCGGGTGGCATCGTTGTGGCACTGCAGGAGGCCCAGGATGGACATGTCGTCTGAGGAATGGGAGGGGGAGTTGAAATGGTTCGCGACTGGGAGGTGCAGTTGTTTATTGCGAACCGAGCGTAGGTGTTCTGCAAAGCGGTCCCCGAGTCTCCGCTTGGTTTCCCCGATGTAGAGGAAGCCACACCGGGTACAGCGGATGCAGTATACCACATTGGCAGATGTGCAGGTGAACATCTGCTTGATGTGGAAAGTCTTCTTGGGGCCTGGGATGGGGGTGAGGGAGGAGGTATGGGGGCAGGTGTAGCACTTCCTGCGGTTGCAGGGAAAAGTGCCGGGTGTGGTGGAGCTGGAGGGGAGTGTGGAGCGGACAAGGGAGTCACGGAGAGAGTTGTCCCTCCGGAAAGCAGATAAAGGTGGGGAGGGAAAGATGTCTTTGGTGGTGGGGTCGGATTGCAGATGGCGGAAGTGTCGGAGGATGATGCGTTGGATCCGGAGGTTGGTGGGGTGGTACGTGAGGACGAGGGGGATTCTTTTTTGGTTTTTATTGCGTGGACGGGGTGTGAGGGATGAGGTGGGATGAGGTGCGGGAGATGTGGGAGACACGGTTGAGGGCGTTCTCGACCACCGAGGAGGGGAAGTTACGGTCCTTGAAAAACGAGGACAACTGAGATGTACGGGAGTGGAATGCCTCATCCTGGGAGCAGATGCGGCGGAGGCGAAGGAATTGGGAATAGGGGATAGCATTTTTGCAGGAAGGTGGGTGAGAGGAGGAGTATTCTAGGTAGCTGTGGGAGTCGGTGGGCTTGAAATGAATATCGGTTTCGAGGTGGTTGCCCGATATGGAGACAGAGAGGTCCAGGAAGGGGAGAGAGGTGTTAGAGATGGTCCAGGTAAATTTAAGGTTGGGGTGGAAGGTGTTAGTGAAGTGTATGAACTGTTCGAGCTCCTCGTGGGAGCACGAGGCGGCACCGATACAGTCATCAATGTAACGGAGGAAGAGGTGGGGTTTAGGGCCGGTGTAGGTACAGAAGAGGGATTGTTCACCACCCTGTCTACCTGCAACTATACTTTCAAGGAACTGTGCACCTGCACCACTGTTTGGCAACACTCCCCAACACTACCATCAACTGCATGAGTCCTGCCATATCTTTTATCATCTGACCTAATGTCTTCTTGTGTGTTTCAGTGTCCAATTTGGTTTGATAACCAAGTTGTGAAACACTTGGAGATGTTTTATCACATTGAAGACACATATCGATATATAGTCCTGCTGTAGGGTGAATGTCTCAGCACAAGATTCATATTGCACTCAATAACTGATGAGCAAATTGCACCCTGAACTGATTGGATGGCTGTGTGTAATTAAAGATCCACATGACATGGAGGGAATGATTCTCTCTTTAAGTGTACTTCACGAATCTAAATCTCTGCTACGAAATGAGTACATGATTGGTTTTGAAACGGGAATAAAGAATATTAACAATGGAAAGTAATATAGGGGTCCTGCCATTTCTTTGAAGGATCGTATTTTGCTTATGCTACAGGAGTGGCTGCTTTGAGTCAGAATGTACTGAATGTTCTGTTCAGGCACTTCAGTCCAAACTCCCTGCCAATCTCCTAAGTACAGCATGTTCTTGCCAGGACAAGTACCTCAAGGCAAAAACTTAAACAAACTCTCAAAGATGGGGAAGAGAGAACACTTAATAATAGAAGCTGTGTTCTAAGTTCTTCCTTCTTAATGTTAGCTACTTCTAATCTTTCCTTGAGCGGGGTGCAAGGGGAGATGCCACCAGATCGCTATCTATATCCCTTTTTCCTGTCCCTTTTGAACTATTGTAACCTTTGCCTTGGAAATGTGTCTGGTATGACTGAAGCATTGTCCAGATCAGCAAGTACACCCTAGTTCTGCAGGGTCTTTGCCAAGCTTACTGTTAAAATGCTCCAATCAGTCCACTCTGTACGTATGAATTAGTGAAAATAATCTGTTCATATTTATTTTAAAAATGATAATTGCACTATTCCAGAAATAAAGCCTGCTTTGGTGTTTTGCTGCTGAACACAGTGGGACTGTGATCTTTTCTTACGCCTCATGCTTTCAATGCTACTGCAATGTTTATGGCTCTCCCCATATCTTTAACACTTCCTTCATGGTGTCACTCATACCACAGGGTTGGTTTCCCAACAGCACCATCCCTTTTGGTGACAGTGGTAGCTTTGATGGGTGTTTGTGACTTTAGAACATAAATGATTCTCATTGATTCACTGCTGGATGGAGTGGAACGCAGGGGGTTGCCAAGAGCAGGTAGAAAATTTAATGACAGAAAATTGCATTTACATAGCACTTTTCAGAACCTCAGGCCATCTTACCAACTTTATAGTTGATGATGTACAGCGGTTAAATAAATGGCCAGGTAATCTTTTATTTAAGTCTGAGTTGAAGGATACGTGTTGATCAGACACCAGGGAGAATTCCCCTACACTTTTCAAAATAATGTAATGGGATCTTTTACAGCAACCTACAAAGGCAGACATGAACTCTGTTCAACATCTTGTCTCAAAGGTAGCACCTCCAACAATGCAACACTCCCTTAGGTTTGCACTATAATGTCAGCTTAGAGATTTGAACTCAAGGTGCTGAAATTGGACTTTATGCCTTGACCTTCCGGCTGAGAGTTAAGCATTACCTACTGAGCCATGATTGAAAGTTGTTGTAATCAAGTGGAGTTTAAACTCAAAATGTCACAGTTAACAGCCATAACATAATGTGACCCACACAGACGGATGATGGATTTTGCTCAGAGCATTCAGCCTTTAAAGAACAAATAATCATTTTTGTGCTTCGAGTTTTGAGCAGTCAGAGGGTTTTTTTTTAGCTGTTTGTTCAGGGAGGTAAGCTAGTCTGGAGGTGGTGATGAACTGCCTTCTTGAACCACTGCATTCCATAAGGTGTAGGAACACCCAAAGAGATGGATTTCCAGGATTTTGTCAAACAACATTGAAGGAAATGTGATATATCTCCCAAGCCAGGATTCTGTGTAGCTTGGAGGGGAACTTGCAGTCTGTTGGTTTTCCCATGTATCTGCTGCTCTTGTCCTTCTAGATGGTAGAGGTGGTGGATTTGCTGTTGTTGAAGGAGCCTTAGTGAGTTGCTGATGTGCATCTTGTAGATGGTACACACTGCTGCCACTGTGTGTCAGTAATAGAAGAAATCAATGTTTCTGGTGGTTCTTAGGGTGCCAATTCAATGGGGTCCTTTGTTCTATACGATAACTAACTTCTTGTCTATTATTGAACTGCACCCATCCAAACAAATAGGCAGATTTCCATTGAATTCCTTACTTGCACCTTGTAGATAATAGACAGGCTTTTGAGACTCACGTGCTGAGTTAGTCACCACAGAATTTCTCACTTCTGACCTGTTCTTGTTACCATTGTATTGATATGGCAGGTCCAGTTCAGTTTCTGGTCAATAATAGTTGTTAGGATGTTGATATTGGAGGATTCAGTGATGGTAATGACACTCGATTTCAGGGGGAAATGGTTAGATTCTCTCTTATTGAAGATGATGATTACCTGGCACTTGTGCGGCCCAAATGTTGCTTTCCAATATCAGCCGAAACCCACTTAATGTCCAAATCTTCCTTTACATGCATGTGGACTGCTTCAATGTCTGAGGAGCCGTGAATGGTGCCAAACATTGTGTTATCATCAGTGACAGTCCCTGCTTCTGAACTTATTTAGGATTGATAGTCATTAATGAAGCAACTGAAGGTGTTTGGTCTTAGGACACTACTCTCATATTCTCCTGCAGTGATATCCAAGGAGTGAAATGATTGACCTCCAACAAATACAGTGATCTTTTTATGTGCCAGGCAAAATCCCAGCAAGTAGAGAGTTTGCCCCTGATACCCATTGTTTCCAGGTTTGCTCGGGCTCCTTGAAGCTATACTTGATCAAATGTGGCATTGATGGTAAGGGCTGTCACTCTCATCTTCATCTCTGGAATTCAGCTCTTTAGTCCATGTTTGAACTAAGGCTGTAATGAGGTCAGGAGCTAAATGGCCCCGGTGGGATCTGAACTGAGTATCACAGATCTGGTTATTTCTGAGTAAGCGATATTTTGATGGCATTGTTGACCACACCTTCCATTACTTTGCTGGTGATTACAAGTAGAATGATGGGGCAATAATTAGCCAGGTTAGATTTGTCCTGTTGGTGGAAAGCACTACCTGGATGATTTTCCACATTGCCAGATAGATGCCAATGTTGTAGGTGTATTGGAACAGCTTGATTAGGTAGTATCGCTATTTCAGGAGCGCAAGTCCTCAGTATTATTACCAGAATGTTAGCAGGGCACTCAGCCTTTGCAGTATCCAATATCTCCAGCTGCTTCTTGGTGTCATTTGGAGTGAATCATATTGGGTGAAGACTAGAATCTGTGGGGCATCTTTAGCACTGATGTGCTGGGCTTGTCCTTCATTGAGGATGGGGATATTTGTGGAGCCTCCTCCTCCAGTGAGTTCTTTAATTGTCCACCACCATTCACAACTGGATGTGACAGGACTGCAGAGCTTAGATGTAATCCGTTGATTATAGGATCACTTAGCTCTGTCTATCAATTGCTGCTTAGTTGGGGACAGGAGTGTTCACCAGGCCATGAAATTACAGACTGCAGTTGAATACAATTCTACTGCTGCTGAAGGCCCACAGCCCCTCATGGATAACCAGTTTTGACTTGCTTGATATGTTCAAAATCTACCTACATATCATGGTGGCAGTACCACAAAATGTGGTGGAGGGCATTGTAAATATATATACAGGAGCTTATCTTCAAAATAACTGTGTTGTCACGCCTTCTGTCTGTGGCAGGTGGATTGGTGAGGAAGAGATCAATAAGTTGCTCCCAATTGTTGGTTCCTTCACCATCTGCTGCGGCCCTCTGTCTAGTGGCTATGTCCTTTAGAACTCAGGCAGCTCAGTCAGTGGTGGTACTGCTGAGCCACAGTTGGTGCTGGACATTGAAGTCCCTCAACCCAGGCTACATTCTGAGCCCTTGCTAACCTCAGCGCTTCTTCCAATTAGTGTTAAATATTGAGGAATACTGATTCATCAAAGGAAGAAATGTTAGGGACTGTAGTGGCAATCAGCAGATACTTTCCTTGTCCATGTTTAACCTGATGCTGTTAGACTTCGTGGGGCTTGGCATTAATATTGAATATCCCCATGCAACGCCTCCCAATGATATATCACTGTGGTGACACTTCTGCTGGGTCTGTCCTGCCAGTGGGGCAGGACATACCCATGATGGTGGCGGTGGTGTCTGGGAGATATGCCAGTAAGCTATAATTCAGTGATTATAATGGCTGCAATATTTATTATATTTAAATGGTATTAATCATTTATATATATTCACTTATTATATAAATATACAATAATATATATAAATATATTTATTTGTAAATTTATAAACAATAGACATTATTTATGGTACTGCTTTTTGTTTCTCTGGTGCTAATTTATTTTAAATTGCATATGATCATGCTTTTATTGCTGCCATTTTCAACTTCAAGAAAGGGATGGGGGTCAAAGAGATCAGACAAGGAAATCATTACTGTTACCCTCAAAACTTACCTCAAGTTCCAGGAATTTTGGTCATTTGTTTTCTTCAAGCTTCTAGCCTTCTTTACCCTAATCCCAAATTTCAGCACTTGGCCCGTAACCTTGAGCTGTTTCAAGTTCCCATTGAAATGCTTCTTCAATGTCACAAGGGCTCTTGCCTCTATCAGGCATTGAGTTCCAGATATGCACAATTCACTGGTTGAAAACATTTTCCCTCAAATCCCCTGCAAACCTCTCGCACCTTACCTTAAAACTGTGCCCCCTCATTATTGATCTCTCTGCTAAGGTGAAAAACTTCTCCCTATTTTTATGGGTAATATTTTACAGGGCTCAGAATTGAGTTACTTTGAGGGTTGAAACAGAATGATATTCCACTTTGGCACAAGGGAAGGCCAACATTGCAGAACATGTATAAAACCAAAGGAAGAAGAGAGGAACAGAAGTAAACTATTCAGCATAGGAAGCCTGCTTTATTGTTCAATGAGATCATAGCTGGTCTGTCCACTCAGCCCTTCCACCTGCCTCCACTCCACATCCTGTTATCCAACACAAATCTAGTAATTTCACACCCAAAACTATTTGTTGAAATGTCTTCCAGTAATGTTTGTGAAAGGTAGTTCCACACTGTATCCACCCTGTGTCTGTATAAGTTTTATTTAATGTCACAGCTGAATAACCCACCTGTAGCCATGTGCTTATGTCCTGTTTACAAACATTTCTTTACCAGTGAAAATAGATTCTCTCTATCCATCTTATCAATTCAGTTCAAAATCCTTAAAATCATAATCAGATCACAGCCACATCCGAGTTTTGGATTTAGATAAGGCAGATTTTATTAAAATAGAGCAGGATCTGGCCAAAGTAGACTGGGAACAACTACTCATGGGGAAATCTATAGCTGAACATGATTGATTTTGCTGACTATATTTGCCCTTGATCATGATTCAAAACAGATAGATCATTCGTTCTCAAAAGTGCAGAATCTCTGTGATGGTTCTTGCTGGTCCACTGCAGGCAGAAGGAGAATGGGTGCTGAAATTGGAAGCTGGACAAACATTTCTGTGGTTGGTTCACTCACTGAGCTGGTTCGTTAGTTTTCAGATGTTTCATTACCCTGCTGGGTAACATCATCATTGCAGCCTCCGATGAAGCGCTGTTGTGTTTTCCCACCTGGTATTGGAATTGGTTACCTCATTTCCGGTTTTTCTTCGCAGTGGTGTATATATAGGGTCTAACTCTACGTGTTTATTGATGGCCTTCTTGGTGGAGAACCAAGTCTCTAGAAATTCCCGTGCTTGTCTCTGTCCTAGGATCATGATGTTGTCCCAATCAAACTGGTGGTTCTCCTTATCTGTGTGAATGGAGACGAGTGAATATTGGTCGTGTCTTTTTGTTGCTAGTTGGTGTTCATGTATTCTTGTGGCCAGTTTCCTTCCGGTCTGTCCAATATAATGTTTGTTGTAGGCTTTGCATGAAATATTGTATATCACGTTGGTTCTGTCCATAGTGGGTAAGGGGTCTTTGGTTCGAGTTAGCAGTTGGCGTAGGGTTGACGTAGGTTTGTGTGCCACTCTGATGCCCAACAGTCGTAGGAGTCTTGTGGTCAGTTCGGATATGTCCTTGATGTGTGGTAACGTGACGAGTGTGTCAGGGCGTACTGTATCTTCCTGTTGGTGTTTGTGTAGTAGGCATCGACGGACCCAGCTGTTTGGGTAACCGTTGTCCTCAAATACTTGGTATAGGTATTATTCTCTGTTTTGATGTAGTTTCGGGTTGCTGCAGTGTGTTGTCACTCGTTTAAGTAGTGGTTTTATGCAACTCCATTGCAAACTAACGAACCAGCTTGGTGAGCGAATCAACCACAGCGTCCACAACCCGAGCTACAAATCTACTCAAGAACCTTGGACAGCCATTTTAAAATCATTGATTAAAAAGCTTTTCAGCTTGTTAGAGAGCACCTCAATGTGAATTTCGGTTTGGCCATTGCAAGAAAGCGCAGAGAATGCTCAACAGCAGGAATCATGAGTAGCATAAGGGACGAAATTAAGGCCTATCATTGGGACCAAGGCTGCATGGAGACATAGATTCTGCTGGGGAAGAATGTATGAATATTGAATTCATTTATTCACTTTTCTGAGCCTTCCCTCAGCAATGAAGACAAAAGAAGCATTTCTGGGCCTAATATTCAAAAATAAGCCCAGCGGGTGGAAGACCTGTCCATTGGAGAGTATTTTGGAGACAGTGACTATAACTCAGTTAGATTTACCAAGAATCATTGAGTCATAGAGTCATTCAGCACAGAAACAGACCCTTTGGGCCAACCCATCCACGCCAATCATGTTTCCAAACTAAACTAGTTCCTTTGCCTGCATTTGGCCCATATCCCTCTAAACCTTTCCTATTCATGTGCTTATCCAAATGTCTTTTAAATGTTGTAACTGCACCTGCATCTACCACTTCCTCAGGCAGTTCATTCCACATATGAACCACCCTCTGTGTGCAAAAGTTGCCTCTCAGGCCCCTTTTAAATCTTTCCCCTCTCACGTTAAAATTATGCCCTCTAGTTTTGTACTCCCCTACCCTAGGGAAAAGGCATTTGCTATTCACCTTACCTATGCCCCTCATGATTTTATAAACCTCTTTATGCTCAACCCTCAACTTCCTATGCTCCTGTGAAAAAGGCCCAGCCTATCTAGTCTCTCTGTATAACTCGAACCCTCCAGTTCTGGCAACATCCTCGTAAATCTTTTCTGCACCCTCTCCAATTTAATAATATCCTTCCTGTAGCAGGGCGACCAGAACTGTGCACAGCACTCTAGAAGAGTCCTCACCAATGTCCTGCACAACCTCAATATGGCATCCCTACTCCAAGTCCTAAGTGGGAACAGGCTAATTTTACCAACGTAAGATCAATGCCCCATCTACTTTTCTTTTCAATGTGTCGACCTCTGAGATCTGTGTGTGGCATTTCAGATCTGCATCCAAAACTGGAAGTCAATGCATTGGCATGCCAATTGGCATCTGCAGAACCTCAGAACAGCTTAGACAGAACAATACGGAAGATACAATTTAATCAAAGTGGATTGGAAGCAGTTACTTGCACATAAAACTCTCAAAGCTGTGGGAGGTATTCAAGGTGGAAATAGTGAGAGTAGAGGGCAAACGTGTTCCTGTAAAGACAAACAATGGGACCAAGTATGGAGAATCTTGGATATCAAAGAACATAAGGTTAGAATTAAGGATAAAGGAGAAGCTTACAGAAGATGCTGATGGCTCAATACACCAGAATCCTGAGAGGAGAATAAAAAATGTAGGAGGGAACATAGAAAGGAAATATGGAAAACTAAGACAGTGTCATTGGTGAGTGGAATAAAGGAAAACACAAAGGTTTTCTTGAAAATATATATATGGAGCAAGAGAATAAAAAGGGCAAGAGTAGTGCCCATGAGGGACTTCAGATAATATTTGTGTGAACCCAGAAGATGTGGACATAGTCTTCGATGTATATATTGCATTAATCTTCACAATGACAAAGGGTGATGCAGATACACACATCAGGGTGGAGGACTGTCAATTGCTGGAAGAAACGAACGGAGAGAGACAGTAGGTAATAGCAGGTTTAGCGGCCTTAGAAATGGATAAACCAACAAGTCCGATGAGATGTATCCCAGTCTATAGAAGAAGGCAAGAGAGGAGAGATCAAAATTCCTGGCAATAATTTTCAAATCCTGGCAGTAATTTTCAGATGATTGGAGGATTGATAACATGTTCCTAATATTAAGCAAGGAAGGAAATGATAGACCAGGAAATTGTAGTCATGCAGTCTAATCTAAGTGGTGGGGTAGTTATTAGAAAGAATTCTGAGAGACGGGATAGGATGGTGAACAGTGAGAAGGATAGCTGTAAACAGCTGGAGGATATCGATGAGCTGGACAGCTGGGCAGAGCAGTAGCAAATGGAATTCAACCTTGAAAAATGTGGGGTAATGCACTTGGGGAGGGTTAACAAGTCAAGGGATTACACAATGAATGGTGGGACCCTAAAAAGTACTGAACACTAGGGAAACCTCAGTGTGTGTATCCACAGATCACTGAAGGTGGCAGAACAGGTAGCTAAGGTGGTTAAAAAAGAATACTGGCCTTTATTAGCCAAGTATAATTAGTATAGGATTAGCATAGAATACAAGAGCAAGCAAGTTAGACATGGAACTATATAAAATGCTGTTTATGCCACAACTGCAGTATGACGTATGATTCTGCTCATCACATTGTAGGAAGTGTGTGATTACAGCAGAGAGGGTGTGGAGGAGATTTACCAGGATGCCTCCAGCAGAAGCAGCAGCCAGAAACTTGTGTCTTGTCTGTCAATGAGCTGCACTTGGGAAACTCCTGAGGGGAACATTGCTTGATGGATCCTAGTGATTGCAATGGGAAGTGGAATAGTTGGTGTGGATCTGAATGGGAAAGGGGTCGGAGTGGAGCAGGCATTCCCTTTAGGGTGTGATGTGCTGGTCACTCAACCCAGGTGGCAGCTCCTCACCAGGTTGGGGCACAGATTGTGACCAGGGCCATGTGGGGATAGGGGCATAGACAATGGGGACAGATGATGGTGCTGCAGGTTGGAGCAGTCTGGGAGGGGGGAGGGAGTGTCCTCAGTATAGTCTGGACAGAGTCTACCCCATCATCCTGGTGTACTGTGCTCTGCACAATTGGATCAAGCAATGAGGTGATTTGATTGATTCTGAGGAACTTGGGGAATAGGAGAAGTTGTTCAAGAAGAAGGATGAGCACCCTGAGCTGGAGAAAGCTCCCCACGTGGATGACAGAGCTTGGCTGTATTGGGCACTACAAGACAGACAAGACCTGACTGACACTCAGTTCCAGTTGTTGGGAGCTGGGTGCAGAAGACCGTTGTAGACTGTCACAGTCAAGTCTCCAGTATTTGATTTGAATAGTGGGTGTGAACTGCAGACTGTATTCATTTCCTTTGTGTTTGATTCTGCCATTCTCAAGGAGAACTTTCTGTATGTGATGTTCCCTTAGGGGACAATCACCAGATACAGTGACCAGTGAGCATTGAGCACAAGGGATGCTGGTCTTGCAGCAGATATCCAGTGAGTGGGAGGTCACTCTGGGAACAGTGCATGGCAAGATTAGTCTAAAGTTGGATGAGAGGGACACCTTGGAAGTGTTGTAGATTGTTAATGAGGTGCAGTTGGTAAGACACAATGAGAAATCTCACTGGGCTTCCTGGTGAGAATCCCTCTAAGAAAGATAACACAAAAAAATGTAAAATTCAGACCTATGAGTCCATGAAATTCAGGTAGAGGAAGGTCTTTAAATGTGTAGCTGTGATTGACTGATCCTACATTAGGCATAAGGCCCTGCCACACAAGGACTCTGCCTAGCAGCCTGATGGGAGCAGAGGCCCCGATTTCAACACTAATTGGCTGCCTTACCATTGAATGGATTGACCTTCCAACACTTGATGATCTGAGACAATCGGGGTGTGGATGGGTGGACCACCCACTTTCCATCCACTTCCTCACCCTGGTGGCAAACATCAAATTCAACACCAAATAAAAGTCAGTAATCCCATTATCCAAAATTGGGCTTTGGGTGTCATACTGTTGGATCTCCATGGAAATTGCGTTAGAGTTCATGAAGACCTGAGGCCAGCTCGAAGCCTGGAACTAAGTTCAGATTTTGTGGAGACTGGGAGCAACTCCTCATCTCAGCCCCAAAATGGTGTAGAGGGTTAGCGCACTATAAAGGAGCAGATAATTAAGGTTTTTGCAAAGATCTGTAGCTCAGGTTGTGGGTGAGGTTGTTTACTTGCTCGCTTGTTTTTGTTCAGATGTTTTGTCACCATTCGAGGCCTCACTGATGAGGTCACCTAGCATGGTGATGGAACGTCTGAACGAGAACAAGCCAGCTCGGTGAGCAAGTCAACAACCTCAGGGAACAGATACTCTTGCAGCAATCTCTATTCAATTTCTATTTTCCAGTCACTTTCAATGTTCAACTCTTAACCAAAAAACTGGAGCAGTGATCAAACCTATTAAATACCCTGTGAATTTTAATAACAGTGTTGGATACTCCACATGGTTTGGAATGCAAAGAGTCTTTGTAAAGGATTGATTGGAAGGAGCACCTGCAAATTTATATTTGCAATCGTTTCTTCTTTACAGTTTATCTAGAGGGTCGGACCAATGCTGTATTGTTTGATCAACGGGATGTTACGTTTGTGGTTGGCGAAGGAGAAGACCAAGACATTCCCATTGGAGTTGACAAAGCTTTGGAGAAAATGCGGAGAGGAGAGCACTGCATTCTTCATCTGATGCCTGAGTAAGTGTAACGCTACCATGTCGGTGGCTGCAGGACAATGTTTCAATCTTTCTATGTTCCCTGTTCTAGAAGATGGAGGGACAATCTTGAGATGGTTTTACATTATGCCCCATGACCAAGCAAGGAGGAAGACAGACTGGCATTTATGTAACAGGTCATAACCGCGCCAAATAAATATTGTGGCTACAACAGTAGGTCAGAGGCTGGAAATCCTGCAGTGAGTAACTCACCTCCTGTCTCCTCAAAGCCTCTCCACCATCTACGAGGCACAAGTCAGGAGTGTGATGGAATACTCCCCACTTCCCTGGATAATTACAGCTCCAAAAACGCTAAAGATGCTTGACACCATCCAGGGCAAAGCAGCTGACTTGATTGGCACCATATTTGTCACCTTCAACATTCAATCCCTCCACCACCAATGCTCAGTAGCAGTAGTGCGTACTATATACTAGATATACTGCAGAAATTCATCGAAGTTCTTTCAACAGCACCTTCCAAGCCCATGACCATTTCCACCTTAGAAGGACAAGGGCAACAGATACGTAAGAACGCCACCACCTGCAGGTTCCCCTCCAAACTACTCACCATTCTGACTTAAAAATAGATTGTCATTCCTTCAGTGTTGCTGGGTTAAAATCCTGGAATTCTCTCTCTGATGGCATTGTGGGAGTAGCTACATAACAAAGGCTGTAGTGGTTCAAGAAAGCAGCTCATCACCATGCTTTCAAGATCATTAGGAATGAGTATCAACTTTATCTGATGACTGAATAAAAAAAATTATGTAGTTCAAGTGTGGCAGCTATTTTCACTAGCGAATTCCCATAGTCACAATTAGAAAGGACAATCTTGTTTTTTAATGAGGGAGAAATGTTAGCCAGGACATCTTATATTCTCTCCAATGGATGCCAGTTACTTAACAATGCAGAGCTCTGTACTATAGAGTCAATCTAATTCCCAAACTCCTAGTCCTGAAATGATTGTTCTGACCCAAGTGAAAAGTGAGACTAGCTGAGTTATGCTCTCAATAGCAATGTCTTGCACTTATATATGCCCTTCATATCATAAAATGTCCCAAGATGTTTCACAAGGATTTAATAAGACAAGTGTTGGCACTGAGCAAGGGAAGGTGTTAAGTTTGAAATCTCGTTCATAGGGATGTCTTAAACAGTGTCTTGAAAAAGAGGAGAGGCCAAAATGGCTAGGAAGGGATTTGAAGAGTTTGGGTCCAGACAGTTGAAGTGACAGCTGCCAGTGGTGGGATTAATGAGTGGGGATTGTATGAAATGCCAGAATTAAAGAGGCACAGTGTTCTCAATGGGTTGTAAGGGTGGTGGAAGTCACAGGGATAAGGAAGGGTGAGACCGTGAAGGAATTTGAATAGAAAGTGGAGAGATTATTGATTCACAGGTTCACAATTTTAACTCCATTAATTTCTTGATTTATACATGCGCTAAAGCTTACCCCATTGAATCATTAACTCTCATTAGACTGTATAACTCAGTCTGGTCACCAAGATGATGTGGTAGGAGAAGGTGCAAAAGTCTACAGTTGTAGTAAGATCAAACGTTTACTCAGATGGGTGAACATTAGCAGGTTTTATTTAGGATAATAAGGAATGTTACAAGGGGGCATCTTCTGGAACCCTGAAAACTCAGTTTCCAGTTCCATGTGATCTGACATTACTTTGACATAACTCCTTATGCATGTGTTGAGTAGCTATGTGCAAAAGTATAATTAACCCTTTACTCCACAACAACTGGAGGAACACAGAGCTCCTGGAGGCTTAGGGTGGGAGATGGTTACAGAGATAGGGAGAGTTTGAACATGAGAGTTTTAAGACGTAGCATCAGTGGTCTGGGAGCCAAAGTAGCTCAATGATGACAGGGTGATGCTTAAATAGGACCTACTGTAGAGTTAGGATACAGGCTGCAAGTTTTGAATGGCCTCAGGTTTGAAGGGGGAGTGATGGGTGGAAGATTTGAAAATGGCGAGGTAAGTTTTGGATTGGTCAAATCTGAAGGTATCATAGGCAGAGATGAGCATTCCAACAGTAGATGGAGTGAGGCAGGAATTTTTATGGAGGTGGAAGTTGGAAGTCCTCATTTTGCTGATGGGGCAGATATAGAACTGATAGCTCAGCTGAATGTGAATTATAAAAGTTTCTGTCATCAGGAAGGAAATGGAATCAAAACTTCAGGAATGGAGTTTGCAGTGAGGGCTAAAAAGGTTTTCTCAATATAGCACTGGAAGCAGTTTGTGGCTCATCCTCAGAAAGAAGTCAGAGAAGCAGTCTAACAGCACAAAGACTGTTCTGAGCTTAATAGACAGCAGTCTAGTCAGTGTGGACTAAAATGTGTGCAAGATGGCTGCCTGCAGTGTGTGAACCTCGTGGTGGAGTTCAAACCATTATAATCTGCCAGGAAGGAAATTTGAACATGATTGCATTTCAATCCAAACGTCACCGTTTATATACAAAACAAAACAAAAGAAATGCTGCAGATTTACCATGCACATTTTTAGTTAACTAAGCTACACAATAAAAACACAACAGTTCCTCATGCATTAGGTGTTCTTATGTCTTGTCGGTCTCTGCATATACATTGCATACATAGCTTTTAAATAATGCTGATCTATTAATGGCATGTATATATGTTGCCATAGGCAGTTCAATTGGGTGATGGTCCTTCCCTGGAATGTGTAATTCCTCTGTAATTTGTGGTTGCTGTGTTATCTGTTGTTCCTTTTCCATTGTTGGGTTGCTGTGGACATCTGGGGCTGAAGGTTGGTGCATGTGGTGATTTTACACATTTTTGATCTGTGGCTTACAGCTGAGGAACAGCTTCTTCTGTTGCGTTCGTGTTCCTGCGGTCGCAACAGTAAATTTGATCACTCACTTGCAGCACATATATTTGAGGTGACAACTAGTCCATGCAGATCCCAAGTTGTCATTAGGCTGTGAGAACATTGAATGCTTGTACCTTGAGTGGCTCTCAAATGCTCCACTCTGGCAATGTGTTTGACAGTCTTGTCAAAATGAAAGTTAGCTTTTTGCAGTTTCACCGTGATTTCGTCCTGTTACTACTTCTGGCTTCAGTAGCTTTTTCAGGATCGGAAAAGTCATTTGGGAGTGCTGTGACATTAGGCTTTATACTTGACTACGTTCGATGCATTCAGTAGGTGTGTTTCACACTCAAGGATTGCCTTGTACACATCAGGACTGGATTTGTTAGACTTTTTAATGATTTTCTGGTGATTTTTCATTGCTACCTGAGCCTTTCTATTTGATTGGGTGGAGACGGCAGGTGATGTTGAATTCCTGAATTCTTTATGAAGCATCTGAAAGTCCCTTCATGAACTGAGGGTCATTGTCACTCATCACCATGTACGGGATGCCCAAACACCCAGATCTGCATCCTGGTGACCCTTCCTGTGAGCCTCTTTTGCCCTCCAGCCCCTGGAGTACAAGGTGACTATGCCAGCTGTGGTCCCATTTGAAGGCAGGGAGCTCTGAACCTTGGATCGACCCCCTTCCCACATGACCCTATTCCCATCCATGCTGTATTGTATCCCACACTTACAAATGCTGTTGCACCACCCTCTCTTACCTATCTTCAATCCCATAGAATATGTTCCAGAGTTTGCATCCAGGGCAGTGGTCCACCTTGACCGTGCACCCCCACCCCAACCCTTTTCCTCTTCATCTCTGTAGACAGACCCAATGTACTGACCAAGGCTCACCCCTAGAGGGAGCCAACCAGGCAGCCATGGGTGAGAAGTGCCCAGACCCCTAACTGGCTGTTATACAATCCCCGACTCCATTAGCCTTATCCCCCAGACTGACTGCTATGGAGTCACAGGACTGACTGACCCACTCCCCGGGCTGCTGTGGCACGGAACTCCTGGCCACGAATGCCCCGAGTGGACACTGACTATGACCAAGGCCTTGGATTGGCATCAGAGTGTTCCCTTGACTTACAGTGCAGGGACCCCCTGACTGATAGATGTCTCCATGGACTTCAGTGGGGTTGTCTCCCCTAAAGACTTTGAGACGTGATTACCTGCTTGCTGCCCACGCTGTGTGTTTACTGCAGAAGCTGCTGGCACATGGAGCAAGTGTGAGGTTGATGTAGCACACAGCCATTTATAAAGACACCCACCCCACCCCAGACTAAGCAAATGAGGAATCCTAAGTGGCAGCCCGATCCAAACTGAAAACTGGGTGCCTGTCCCTGTGCACAGTGTCCCTAATGCTAGTTGCTGGTGTGTCCTGCAATGCAGGTCTGCGCTTTCTGAGGGGCTGCAAGTGCATCTGAGAAGTGCCATGATGATCAAAAGAGGTTGGCAAGTATCATATGCCAATGTCAGTAGATGAGTGGTACATGCGGCTGGTGCCTATTAATAATTCCTGAACAACATGAAGGTTGGTCACAGCCAGCAGTGAGCTGATCCTGCCAGGTACCTGCTCTAAAGTCCATGTAGAAACATCTCAACATCTAGCTTGATCGGCTGATTTGGTAGGATATGAAACTGAATTGCAGTTATATAATTAGCAAGTCACTGGCAGGAAACTCACCTCACCACTTGGCAAAATCATAAAAGATTTTGTTCCTGACATTCAGATGAGCGTCATTGTATTTTACATCAATTCTGGCTCAGAATTCATCATAGCCCACATTGCTGTGGCCCTTATGTGGTTCCGCTCAGTGGTAATAGGGTAGAGCTGAGTGTTCTTGACATAACTCCACACAGAGGCTGGTACCCCATCACCAAGTCACCCTTTATTTACACGTGCGGAGCCCTTGCCTTTAGTATGGCCTCATTCAAAGTCAGGTACCAGAGTGTCTCTGACACTTAGTCTTTTTATCTGTCAGGAAAAGCTCCCTGATTGGACCAAGTTAATAGCCCCAATCAGGGAACTCTTATTCTATGAAAGCCAGCTGGCTGACCTGGTTATAGTTACTACAGTCCTGTCTATGTGGAACCTGACATTTTACCTTTGAACGATGGAAGTCAATTTCTGAAGACCAGAATGTAAATGGAAAGTAAAAGGAGACCATGGTTAGATTCCTGATGGAATCGAGAGTTAACAGCACATGGAATAGAACTGGTTTAGTAAGAGAGAAAGCAAGGAAGGACAGTCTTACTGATGTGAATAGAGGAGGACAACTCACAGGTTGAAGATCTACTAACTTGGCCAATTTGTCAATGCACTCTAACATTCTGTATAAGTGTTGCCCTGATGTTTTTAGAGTGGGACAGCTGACATATCCTAAGTATGAATTCCTGCCATAGGATATTTCACAGAATAAATCCAGCCTAACTTCATCCATGAATATGGGACCTAAAGGTGAATAAACTAGTTCCTTGTGTCTGATTATTGTTTTAGCCTTCCCCATCTGTGAAGAACTTTGTAACTGGCCCCCAGGAGAACATTTAATTCCAAAGGTCTCCCACACACACCCCATGTCTCCAAAGCATTTTCCTTTATTAGATTATTTCTTTTGTCCTTCCCTGTCAGATAACTGAGCCTGGAACATTCTGAACTCTTTCATGGCTGTTCTGATGTGCCCAAGTTCCAGCAGCTGCAATGAATCATTTGCGTGTGGTTCTGGGACCACACATATTAGAACGCTCGAGATGTTGAGGACTCAATATCTTCTGCACACCCGTCCTTTCGAACACCCTCCCCCAGCCCTGGCTATTTACTGACAGGACTTCACGTCTTGTTGCTGGTGAGAGAGCAGCCAGAACAAGAATCCAGCAAAATGATAAAGAAGAAGATTTAGAGAGTACCCAATACTCATGGGTATCTGAACAAGGAACGGGGAGCTGATGGGAAGGAGTTAATGTCATTATGTATTTTGTTTCATTCTTCAGGAATTTAATTAAAAGATTTAAATCATTTACTGTAGATATGGTTTTGGCGATCTTGGGAAGCCTCACCTAAATGTTCCACCAAATGCAGAGCTGGACTATGAAATATTGCTGAAGAACTTTGAAAAGGTGAGTGCTCCAACCACTTCACAGGATCCTGACAATACTGCTGTAAAAATATAAGGTGCAAGTTGTTGGAATCCATCCAGTGCAATGTGTGCATTTTTGTTCATTTCCAAGAACTTTGGAATAGGAGGAGGCTACTCAGCCCTTTGAATCTATTCCATCATTTAGTTAGATCATGATTGTTCAGTACCTCTATTTCCCTGCCTTTGATCCACATCTTTTTTCTAACTAAAACCTCTCTATCTCACAACTGGAAATTGATCAGCATTGATTATAATGAATGGCAGAACATGCTCGATGGGCCGAATGGTCTACTCCCACTCCTATTTTCTGTTTTCAATGAAGTAGTAGTTGTTCTCCAGCATATTTGCTACTATTTCAAGCAGAGTTCCAGATTTCACAACTATCTTTTGTGTGAATAAAAGAACTTCCTGATTTCACTTCAGGTTAACTTTAATTTTAACATCATTAAGCCCTGATGGAGTTCAGATGAGACTGTGTTGTATCCCTTCCAAGGGCAGTACAGCTTGCCTGAGTTAGCAGTTCCTCTCGTCATGTCTGATCAGAGGCTGTGCACAACTGGAGCATAACTTCTTGCCTTTTACATTCCAATTCCTTTGAGCTAAACGCCAACATTCCATTAACCTTTTGATCACAGTATGTACATGTGGTTTTCAACATAATTGCAACAATACCAGCCTTGCATACTTAAAGCTTGGAAGCAGCCCCATATCATTACAATCCTGCACTGTTGTTTACTTCTGATCATCACACCCCAAGTTGGTTCTGTGCCACTTCTTTCTCTCTGCTTCCACAGAATTGGAACATTTCTCTGGCATCGCAGGACTGTCGCTCACAAAGACTGTTTTGCCCAGGCCCCAGCCATTGATCTTATGATTAATGTTATATTTCTTGTAGCCTCCCCAGTGTTTGTAAGGAGAACGAGGCATGTTGCTCAGTGTAGAAACCAGAGCATCTACACGATAACCAGTAGCAACCCATCAAGGCTTCTCCAAAAGCAACCTTGACCATCTAGACAAGGGCAGAGATACTTGGGAATGCCAACCCCTGCAAATTGCTTTCCAAGCCACATGCCACCCTGAATTGGAAATATCTCACCGTTCCTTCAGTGTCGCTGAGTCAAAATCCTGGAACTCCCTCCCTAACTGCATTGTGGGTCTACCCACATCCCAAGAAATGTGGCAGTTCAAGAAGGCAGCTCACCACCACCCTCTCAGGGGCAACTACAGATGAGAAATAAGTGCTGGCCAAGCCAGTCACAGCCACAATCCATGAAAGAATTTTAAAAACCAGTGCGTGTGTGTATTTTGTGAAGGCCGAAGTGAGCTACGCTGACGATAGGAACAGGAATAGACCATTCAGCTCCTCAAGCCTGTTCACCATTCAGTGAGATCATGGCTGATCTGTAGACTAACTTTTTGGTCCATATCTCATAATACCTTTGCTTAATAAAATATTATCTATCTCAGGTTTAAAATTCACAATAGATCCAGCATCCACTCCCATTTGTGGAAGAGAGTTCCAAATATCCTCCACCCTTTTAGTGCATAAGTGCTTCCTGACTTCTCTCCTAAATGGTCCAATTCTCTCCCTAATTCTCAGACTATGCCCCCTAGCTCTAGAACCCCCAACGTGTGGAAATAGTGTATCTTTATTTACCCTGCTTATTCCTGTTAATATCTTGGAGACACCAATCAAAATACTCCTTAACCTTCTAAATTCTGGAGCAAACAGGCCTAATTTGTTGGTTTGTTTATGAAACAGGCCAAAGAATCCTGGGAAATGAACACTCAAGAGAAACTGGAACGGGCAGTTCTTGTCAAGGAGAAAGGAACACTCTATTTTAAGGTACTTGTGTAGAAAACTCTGCCTTCAACAGAACTGATGCAGTGCTATGCATGAGCTGACTTCACTGTATAAAATCTCTGTTTAATTGTTGAGTTTATTTGATGTTATCAACCCTCACTATCAATCAAAGGTGCCAATTTCTTAGGCTCATTTCTCCAACAGAACAGCGATGGACAGTGTTGCATCGAATTGAATGATCCCATGAGGTAAACAATTGGAAACATTGCCCATTATTGTCTTAAAAATGGCTCAAGGTTTCAAGTGTGTTGCTATGGAGAGAAGCCAAATAAAGTTGAGCTAACTCCCTAATAGGCCACCATGCGAGGCCAGTCTCCTCTTGCAACTTTCACTCAGCCTTGGGTGACCAGTTACAATTGGCATTGATAGATCCAGGTAATAGGTCTCGACTACCAACACACAGTCTCAAATGCATCATGTGGGATTGATCTAGGAATGGGAATTCAGCCTGTCGAGTCTGCTCCATCACTCATTTAACTTATATCTACCTCAATGCCACTTTCCATCGATTTCTGTCTTAAGCATGCTCATTGATTAAGCTTCCACAACCTTGTGAATTTCAAAGATTCATCACTGTCTGGCAGTGAAGAAATTCCTCCTCATCTCAGACTTCAATAACCTACCCTTCATTCTGAGAATATGTCCTCTAGGTCAAGTCTAATCCTATTTGTAACCAACCTGTCAATCTCTATAAGAATGTTATAAGTATCAATCAGATCATCTCTCATTCTTCAAAAATCTACAAACTCAGACTAGTTTCCTCACTCTCTCCTCATAAGACAATCCCACTGTCTCAAGAATTAGTCTAGAGAACTTCTGTTGCACACCCTCAATGGAAAGTATTCCTCAAGTGAGAAGACTTAACCTGCACACAGTACATGGGATATGGTCTCATGAAGGCTCTGTGTAATGTCAGCAAGACATTTTTATTTCAGTGCACAAATCCCGTGAGCAAGATTTTTTTATATATATATTCATTCATGGGACGTGGATGTGATAAAAAGTCTAGCTAAAATCCGAGCCAATTTGTAAGTTAACAAAAACTCAGGAAAACTCCTCTCTGATTCCCTTAATCAATTGGTACTGACTCAAGATGCTGGTTTAGTAGAAAAAAACAGACAGTGTACCCATTAAATTGTGAGAAGCTATGTCCAAAGGGACCTAGGTTTTCTTGCTTTTGAATTCATCCATGGGATGTGGGCATTGCTGGCTGGCCATTATTTATTCCCCATCTCTAACTGCAGTTGAGAAGGTGGTGGTGAGCTGCATTCTTGAACCACTACAGTCCAGCTATTGTAGGTAGATCCACAATGTCATGAGGAGAGAATTCCAGGATTGTGACAGTGACACTGAAGGAACGGTGATATATTTTTGATGGTGAGTGGCATGGAGGGGAGCTTGCAGGTGGTGGTGTTCCCATGTATCTGCTGTCTTTGTCCATCTAGATGGCAGTGGTTGTGGGTTTAGAAGGTGCTGTCAAAGGAGCCTTGGTGAGTTTTGTCAGGGCACCTCGTAGATGATACACACTGCTGCTACTGAGAGTCAGTAGTGGAGGGAGTGAACGTTTGTGAATGTGGTGACATTCAAACAAGCTGCTTTCCAAATGGTGTCAAGCTTCCTGAGTGTTGTTGGAGCTGCATTCATCCAGGCAAGTGGGAAGTATTCCATCACACTCCTGATTTGTGCCTTATAGATGGTGAACAGGTTTTGGGGATTCAGGAGGTGAGTTACTCACTGCAGCATTTCTAACCAAGGACTTGCACTTGAAGCAGGCTGGTACGGCAAACCTCTGCTCAATGGTAACCCCCATGATGTTGATACTGAGGGATTCAGCCTAGTCATACCATTGAAGTTAGACAGCAATGGTTAGTTTCTGTCTTTGTGAGGACAGTTATCGTCTGGCACTTGGGTGTACACCACAAATGTTACTTGCCACTTGTCAGCCCTAACATGGATACCATCCAGATCTTGCTACATTTGGACACAAACTGCCTCAGTATCTGATGAGTTGTGAACAGTGCTGAACATTGTGCAATCATCGGCAAACATCTGCTTGTTTATGTGTCACTGAAAGCTAAGATGCAGGTCCAGGAAATAATTGGGAAGGCAAATGGTATGTTGGCCTACATTTCAAGGGAATTTGAGTATAGGAGCAAAGATGCCTCATTGCATTTGTACAGTTTCCTGGCAAGACCACAATTGAAGTGTGGTGTACAGTTTTGATCTCTTTATCTGTGGAAGGAGATATTTGTGTAGATGTGATATAATGGAGTTTCACCAGATCAATCTCTTGAATGGCAAGGTTGTTTTTTGAAGAGAGATTGAAGAAACTGAGCTCGTATTCTCCAGAATTTTGAAGAACAAAAGGTGATCTCATTGAAACTTACAAATCCCTTATCGTATAAGGCAGTTGCCCCTAAATGGTTACGTCTGAGGCGTTGTAAAACTCCAAACATGGAATATATATGACTGTCTCTGGTAGGAGTTATCAGTTCAGTTCTAATTGTTGGCTTTTGCAGTTTTACTTGGCAAGTAGAATTCTTCTCCTTGTTTGATAGTCCCTCTGGTTTGAGGATGACACTCTTCCACTTCAGTCTTGTTGGTCCTAAGTCCAATGTTTCATCTGCACACCCGTCCGCAGGTGGGGCAAGTGGTGTTTGAGGAGGCTGTTGGGTGGGATGTTTGGGTATTTTTACACTCCTCCTGCTGTTTGTGCTTTCCTCCATCTGAGTGTATCTGTTGTAGTTGGCCCCTTTGCTGATAGTTTGCATTATCTCTGTTGTTAATCACCATACACAATAGATTCACCTTGTTACCTCTTAGGAGATACCCCTTTGTAACTTGGTACCTCATAACTATGCAATAAATCTTTCTTGTTAGTCCAAAATGGGCTTCTTCTGCCAAGGCTTTATGTGGTCATCCTTCACCATATGATATTTATAAGTCCTTAGATTAATACTAACAAAAACGATCAGTGGCATCACGTTGACCCAAAGGAGATCTTAGCAGAACCAGCTGCAAACTGTGGGCATCTTTTCCTATAGGCATGGCTGGGTGAATATGGATGGCATGTTTCTCCTGGTTGGTGAATCTATAACCAGGGGATAGCATTTCAGAATAAGGGGTGGATCATTTTCTCCTAGCTCCTATGGTCTGATAATGATATGCAATAAGTCTTCATTTTGTGTTCATGGTTCTAACTATATTCCATTTGCTGGAACTTTTCTCACTCCCTCTAGGCTGGCAAATATAAGCAGGCTCAGATTCAATACAGGAAGATTGTGGCATGGTTGGAGCAGGAATACTGCCTGACCCAGGATGAAAGTCGAAGAGCCAAGGCCCTCATTTTAGCTGCACATCTCAATGTGGCCATGTGCCATCTGAAACTCAATAAGTACCTGAAGGCTGTGGAGAGCTGTGATAGGGTAAGGAGTGCATATTGCTGGTTGGGTCCTGTCATGGGAAATTTGTGACTCAGTGAGGCAAGGGTGTCTTTTCAGCACAGGTTCATACCAGTGATTGTGCACCCCACAAGCCTCTTCCCATTCTGTTTGGTTACATCACACTCATTTGGAGGTAAGTGTCTTATACAGTCCATTTGAAATCATTGTCAGAAAATCATATTGACTTTTGATAATCACTAAGATAAGTGATGTTCATATACCAGGAATGTGGGTGAAGGAATTATTTACGGGGAGTAACCAAGTCATGGAACATGTCACAACGAAATGACATTGAACCTGCTAATATTAGTTACAAAGAATAATCACATGCAATTCTGAAGGCTTCTGGGATATTTTGGGCTGGTGGGATAAATCAGATCAAAAATAATGTTTTATGGATGGGTTTTATTGACAGGACTACAAAGTACCCTAGACAAAGAGGGTTGACTGACAAGGAGGTTGAATAATCCTATTATAAATTTGGATCATTATAGTGTAGAGAAGAAAGAAAAAGAGATAGGTTTTTCTCATGTGTGCAGAAGGAATTTCTTGATGAGTACATTTTCAACCAAAAGATGGAAGAGCCTTTGCAGGATCCAGCAAGGGGAATGAGTTGAGTCAACTGTTGTTTGGGAAACGTTCAGGTTGGCTTTGGATGTAAATTTATGAGATGCATAGATAGACTAGACGGTCAGAATTTTCTTCCCAAAGTTGAAAAGTCTATTACTAGGGGGCATGCATTTCAGGTGAGAGGAAAAAAGTTCAAAGGAGATGTGAGGGCAGGTTTTTACACAGAGAGTGGTAGAAGTCTGGAACAAGCTACCAGGGGTGGTGGTGGAGGCAGATACGATAGTGATGATTAAGGGACTTTTAGATGAGCACATGAATAGGCAAGGAATGGAGGGATATGGACCAAGGACACACAGAATGGATTAGTTAATTTGGCATGATGTTCAGCACAGGATTCTATGATTCAACATCGTGGGCTGAAGCGCCTGTTCCAGTGCTGTACAGATCTATGTTCTAAGACAAGGAGCAATTTAAATTGAAAATAACTAATTAGACAAGGGTCAATTTCAATATGTTGAGAGCAGACATGCCCTAGATTGACAGGTAGGTGTGCAAAACTGTCATTCCACGCTAGGCTGCCTTTAAACATCAGATGGTTCAAGACAGATTAGAGAGATTCTCATCATGGAGAAAGGGAAAACAAGCAAATTAGCCAGAGCCTCCTGGATGATGAAAGAGTTGGACAGTAGATTGAAGCAGAAAATGGCTACATCGGATGTCTTTCAGAATGAAAATACAAGTGAGCACGAGGCTGAATTTTGAATGTTCAGAGAGGTAGTGAAAAAATAAACCAGAACAACAAGTAACAAAATATGAAAAGAGACTGGCAGTTAAGGAGGGCATTCCAAAATCATCTACAAATGGGGAAAGGTTGGTAAGAGGAGGCACACAGCCAATTTGGAGCCCAGAAAGGGGTATTTACACATAGAGGCTAAAAGTCACGATACAGGCATGAAATGAGTACTTTGGAATTCCCTTTACCAAGGAGAAGACATGATACAACCATAGAGGAAAAGGAAATAATTGTGACAGTAGATGGGCTAAAATATTTTAATGACAAAATATTAGAAACCCAGGCTCTATTTTAGGAAGTCATCAGGACAGATTGAGATATATCCAAAAATACAGAGAGAAGTCAGAACTCAAATGTCAAATTCAAAAAGAGATGGTCATCTCTTTAAGCTATATCTTTTCATTTTTCTCTTATTCTTAAACTATCAAAATAGTGCCACATTGTGGTGATGAATGAAAGTTTTTCACTGTATTTTATTGTATTTCTCACTGTAAAATATATGTGACAATAAAATAATTCATCATCCTTCATCAAGTAAGGGTGGGAAATGCAAAGGCATTGGCCATAAACCTCTTTCCTTCCCAGATATAGGGGCTGTGTCTGAGGACTGAAAAGTTGCAAATGTTACTGAGGGAGAGAGAGAGAGATAGAGAGAGGTGACTGGTGGTGGTTTAACCTGAGGGTCATCACGCCTCAGATGAGGGGAGAAGTTGAACAAGATGGGCACCTCAGCTGGTATGGGCATTGAACCCCATGCTGCTGGTGTCCATGTGCCTCACAAACCAGACATCCAGCATCCACAAGTAATCTAGGAAAAAGGACCCATTTTCTTCGACGAGGGATGTCAGCATGGCATTCACCTCTGTGAGATGGGTGTGTGTTATTAGAGGTAGCTGTGTGATAGCTGGATGGATGGTGGGGTGAGGTATGAAGAGGCTGCAGGGAAGCCTCATCGATCACTCCAGCTACACATTCAACCAGTCGATTCTAAAATCCTATTCCTGAAATCACCAGCTCATGGCACTTGGAGTAATCCTGAGATGGCTACTTCTGAAGTTCTGCTTTCTAATTTATTTCCTAGCTCCCTACATTCTGCTTGCTGGACCACAACTTTTCTTTTTAGCATTGGCCATTGGTACTGACTTGGATCATGAGCTCAAACTGTTCTCCCTCCTCCTTCAGAATGGCTTAGAGCCGCTCAGAGACACCTATTAACCCAGCACCAGGGAGGCCATCCTGGTGCCATGTCTGTAGAATTCCTGAATGCTATTGTTCTCCCACTTTTATTTTCTCCCCTCCCAATGCAGCTTGTGCCATGGAATTGTCCCTCACTGCATTCCCTGAGAGAGCATCTTCCTCAGCAATTTTCCCCAACATAAAGCTATTCAAGGGGAAGATGGTCCCAGGGGACTCCTACACTATCTACCTGATGGTCACCTGTTCCATTGCTGCCCCTGACTCTTTACCCGTCGTGTTACCACCCTTGTTGTACATGCTATCCACAAAGATCTCAACCTTGCAGATACGCTGCAGTGACTCCAGCTGCTATTCTGAATCCAAAGCACGGGTTTCCAGTAGTTGCAGCTAGAGACAGGTCCCAGGCACTGACTTCCCACTTTACACAGGAAGAGCATTCCTCCTGGCTGAGCTCCCTTTAAATCACTCTCTTTCTCTTTACTCCCCATAGTGTAGAGATTATTAAAAAAACAGCAATCTTACCTCGCTCCTTATGCTTTAATTATTCTTAATTTATACTAGAGACCAATCTTTACTTTGAAGACTGGACAGTAGAAATACTCACATGGCCTTATTGACCAAGGCAGCCTATTTTGTTACTGTTATGTTATGCTAATGTTTTCCCTGTGATGTTACAATTAAATGTTTTCAAAGTTTACTTCTCTCATACAGCTTTTCAGCTCGTAGTCACCTTGAGGCTGAGAAAAAGACAACTCCTTCCCCTTTCACACCAGAGCACTCCCCTGCGAGAGCTCTTAAGCGCTCTTATTTATACCGCTGGGACTCAGATCACTCTCCTGACAGGTAGTTACCGAAACCAGTTCCGTGAGTGATTCCACTCACTGATCTAACGTGCTCTGCAGCAGAGGCCTTGATTTGCCTGCCTAGCCCTGCCCCCAAATCTTTAAACAACTTTAGATTTGGAACAATAACTTCAAGTGAAATGCAAGCAAGCAGTGTTAGAAATGACACAAAAATAAGCTAAACTCCTCTTTCAGAGATAGTAGGAACTGCCGATGCTGGAGAATCTGAGGTAACAAGGTGTAGAGCTGGATGAACACAGCAGGCCAAGCAGCATCAGAGGAGCATTAA
>NC_063356.1:39156722-39175217 GCF_021869965.1 Rhincodon typus | reverse complement strand
GCTCTACACCTTGTTATCTCTAAACTCCTCTTTCACTGCTTCACTGTTACCACTTGGATCAGTAAGTCTTACAACTCTGAACCAGAGCATTGGGCATCTGAAAGATAGCAGGTAGCTCCATCATTGTCTTCACCGTGTATTACAGTATCAGTCTAGATTATGTGTTCAATTCTTTGGAGTGGAACTTAAATACAACACCTTCGACATCAGAGGCTAGACTGCAGCACCAATCTTGCATTACTGCTGAGCAGTCAGGAAATATTAAAACAGTTTTGATTTCTCTAACTTGCAGCAAAACAGTCTGAAGCTTCCTGATTAGGAGTGATTCTCTTGCCTTCGGGAATATTTATATTTTACAGAATGGATATCCTTGTCAGCAAACATCTACCAACCTCAGATTTAATGTTATTTAACAAACTAAAATGAATTGCTTTTTGTGGCAAAGACTTCTTTCAACCACTGTATATCATACAGTGTGGAAACAGGCCATTCACCCCACACTGCCCCTCCAAAGAGCATCCCACCCTGACTCATTCCCCTACCCCTGCATTTCCCCATGTCTAACCCAAACATCCCTAGACACTATAGGCAATTTAGCATGCCCAATCCACCTAGCCTGCACATCTTTGGATTGTGGGAGGACACCCACGCAGACATGGGGAGAATGTGCAAACTCCACACAGACAGCTGCCTAAGGCTGCAATTGAACCCAGGTTCACTGGCACTGTGAGGCAGCAGTGCAAACCACTGAGCCACTATATGGCTTCACTCTGATTTTAAAACGTATTGCCCTGTGTTCTACAGAACTTCTGGCAGAAATATTTTCTGTCTTTATCCAGACAAAATCTTGAAATTCTCAATCTAATCCCCTTTAACCCTTGATAGCCCAGGTGTTGTGTAACATATAGTTTGATTGGGGATACAAGGGTATGGAGACAAAGCTCATGGATAAGATCCTGATTCTGAAAGAGGCCATGTTGAAGTAACATTAGTTCCACCCAATCTGCCAAACACAGACTAGGGCTGAGGATAGTGAATCCTTTGCAGGGAGCTGATGTTTTCTATACAGTTTGTGAGAGTCTGTATTAAATATGCCTAACTAATAATGTAGCTGTACATATTGCTCTTGTTAATGAAAAACATTGTCATTTTTGTAAAATCTCCACAATTGTATATCCTTAACCACTGCGCGTTTGATAATCCTAGACATAGGAGGATTGGTAACAGTGAATTAGCTCACAACAGCTCTTGGGCAATATTAGCAGAGGTGGCAGATAGCATGAGGTGCCAGTATTTGCACAAAGACGAAAAGATAGTGTTAAGATCAGAAAAAATCTATTTTTTGATTTTTTTTAAGTTTGATTTATTATTGTCCCATGTGCCTAGCTACATTGAAAAGTCTCTTTTACGTGTGGTACAGACAGATTGTACCATACGAAGATCATAGAGTGATAGAACTGAGTGAGGAAAACAAAGTTATGGCTGCAGAGAAGGTGCACAGAAAGCAAAATCAACATTAGATTGGAAATTTGAGAGGTCCATTCGGAAGCCGAATAAGAGTGGGGAAGAAGCGGTTTTTCAACCTGCTGGAATGTATGTTTAAGCTTTTGTATCTTCTGTTTGATGGAAGAATTTGGAAGAGGTTATAACCAGGGTAAGAGGGGTCTTTGTCGACTGCCTTTCCGAGACATTGAGAAGTTTGGATAGAGTCAATGAGTGGAATGTCACTGAATGGCAGAATAAGCTCAAAGGGTTGAGTGGTCTTCTCCTGTTCTCCTGATGTATTTCTTGCACCATCATGACCCTTGATCTGTGATCCTTTGCCCTTGCTGGATCAAAATCTTGTTCCAATTCCAACAGCAAGTTCCAACCCAACAATATTGTGGTTTCACTTTCAGCATACAAACTGGAGTCATTCAAGAAGGAGCATCATCATTTCCTTCTGAAAGGCTACTAGAGATGTGCGATAAATGCTGTGATTGCACACACCTTCAGAATAAATTGCTGAAAGGATTTTCTTTTATATTTTGCAAGCTGTCCAGGATCATTCAAGAGACACCAGTCATGGGCGATTGAATATAGTGGAATCAAGTCCTAAAGAATTTAAGTTCATTTGTCTTTTGATATTGTAGCTTAATAATGAAAGTGTAGAATATATCATTATTTGGGAATTTGGGTTCCAAACTAGGGGTAAACAGGTTTTTGGTCTTAATTTCTATGAATGCCACTAATCTTCCTTTAAGGGCCAGAAACTCATTTTTATTTAGCAGTAGCTAAATTATTATTTAGCTGTTTCTTGAAAACAGCATTTTCGAGAAATCATGTGACTTTAGTTAAATAACTAGACAAGCTACCTCGTGAAATAATTGCTGAAGTCTTTATTAATTTAAGATGTCCACCTGAGAGAGAGAGAAGTGGAGAGGGGCACAAGCAAGTCCAGTTCAGAGAGAAAAGATCCATACCAGTACAATGGCAATTTTATTTCTAGCAGGCTCCATGCCATCAGAGGTAGAAAGAAGTCTAATGCTGTTTTATCAGTGTAAATAGATAAGTCTGGGAAAAGCACTGAGTTTTTCCTTAGAGTTCAATGAACTAGCTTGAATCTGTGAGCCTCAGTGGCATGACAAGAGAGGATAATACCAACAGAATATGAAAGGAAACTGCTTGCAATATTATCAGTTGAATAAAGAATTATAGAATGAAGGTAAGAGTAGTGCCTTACTGGAGTTGAGTGTCCGTAAAGGATATTGCTGGTGTAAAGGATTAAATCTTTCTTTTTGCAGTTTGTGATACAATCTTTCTGAATTTTCTTCTATAAGTTGTGATGAAACTTGTACAGTTTATATGTATACATAAATAGCTGTTTAGAGTTTGGATTTCAAAATAGTGGCATGTGGGTGTCGGTTACATTTGTGAAGTTTTTCCTTTTTTTATAAAAAGTCAGAGGGCCCTTTCAGACCAGTGAGGTAATCCAGTCTCCAGACAGCAGGGGACTGTCAACGGGATCAAAGGTTACAGGGAGAAAACGGGAGAATAGGGTTGAGAAACCGAACAGCCATGAATGAATGGCAGAGCAGATGGGCCAAATGACGTAATTTCTGCTCTTACATCCTATGGTTTTATGGGAATGCAAATCCATGTGCAGTTAACATAAAGGTGTTCTGTTTATGATAGGTAGGGTAAATATGTAAGGGTATTAGCTTTGTTTACAATTTAGAAGAATCAAAGATTTTTTAATAAAAATATCAGTTCAGAAGTAAGATTTTCAGTCCAATTTAGAAGACACTAGTGCTGAGTTTCGAAGCCAGTTTAGGTTCTGTCCCAGAAGAAGGATTCAGGAAGTTCAGGGAACAAATTGTGTCAGTAGAAGTGTTTAATTGGTAAAATGTTCAAGCTAAGAACAAAGAACAAAGAAAATTACAGCACAGAAACAGGCCCTTCGGCCCTCCAAGCCTGCGCCGATCCAGATCCTCTATCTAAACCTGTCGCCTATTTTCCAAGGATCTGTATCCCTCTGCTCCCTGCCCGTTCATGTATCTGTCTAGATACATCTTAAATGACGCTACCGTGCCCGCCTCTACCACCTCCACTGGCAACGCATTCCAGGCACCCACCACCCTCTGCGTAAAGAACTTTCCATGCATATCTCCCTTAAACTTTTCCCCTCTCACCTTGAGATCGTGACCCCTAGTAATTGAGTCCCCCACTCTGGGGAAAAAGCTTCTTGCTATCCACCCTATCTTTACCTCTCATGATTTTGTAGACCTCAATCAGGTCCCCCCTCAACCTCCGTCTTTCTAATGTAAGTAATCCTAATATACCCAACCTCTCTTCATAGCTAGCGCCCTCCATACCAGGCAACATCCTGGTGAACCTCCTCTGCACCCGCTCCAAAGCATCCATATCCTTTTGGTAATATGGTGACCAGAACTGTACACAGTATTCCAAACGTGGTCGAACCAAAGTCCTATACAACTGTAACATGACCTGCCAACTCTTGCACTCAATACCCCGTCTGATGAATGAAAGCATGCCGTATGCCTTCTTGACCACGCTATCCACCTGTGTTGCCACCTTCAGGGTACAATGGATCTGAACACCCAGATCTCTCTGTGCATCAATTTTCCCCAGGGCTTTTCCATTTACCGTGTAGTTTGCTCTTGATTTGGATCTTCCAAAATGCATCACCTCACATTTGCCTGGATTGAACTCCATCTGCCATTTCTCCGCCCAACTCTCCAATCTATCTATATTCTGCTGCATTCTCCAACAGTCCCCTTCACTATCGGCTACTCTACCAATCTTAGCTTCATCTGCAAACTTGCTAATCAGACCATCTATACCTTCCTCCAGATCATTTATGTATATCACAAACAACAGTGGTCCCAACACAGATCCCTTTGGAACACCACTGGTCACAGTTCTCCATTTTGAGAAACTCCTTTCCACTACAACTCTCTGTCTCCTGTTGCCCAGCCAGTTCTCTATCCATCTGGCTAGTACACCCTGGACCCCATGCGACTTCACTTTCTCCATCAGCCTACCGTGGGGAACCTTATCAAACGCCATACTGAAGTCAATGTATATAACATCTACAGCCCTTCCCTCATCTATCAACTTTGTCACTTCCTCAAAGAATTCTATCAAGTTGACAAGACATGACCTTCCCTGCACAAAACCATGCTGCCTATCACTAATAAGCCAATTTTCTTCCAAATGTAAATAGATGCTATCCCTCAGTATCTTCTCCATCAGCTTCCCCACCACTGACGTCAGGCTCACCGATCTATAATTACCTGGATTAGCCTTGCTACCCTTCTTAAACAAGGGGACAACATTAGCAATTCTCCAGTCCTCCGGGACCTCACCCGTGCTCAAGGATGCTGCAAAGATATCTGTTAAGGCCCCAGCTATTTCCTCTCTCGCTTCCCTCAGTAACCTGGGATAGATCCCATCCGGACCTGGGGACTTGTCCACCCTAATGCCTTTTAGAATACCCAACACTTGCCCCTCCTTATGCTGACTTGACCTAGAGTAGTCAAACATCTATCCCTAACCTCGACATCCGTCATGTCCCTCTCCTCAGTGAATATCGATGCAAAGTACTTATTAAGAATCTCACTCATTTTCTCTGACTCCACGCGTAACTTCCCTCCTTTGTCCTTGAGTGGGCCAACCCTTTCTCTAGTTACCCTCTTGTTCCTTAAGTATGAATAAAAGGCTTTGGGATTTTCCTTAACCCTGTTTGCTAAAGATATCTCGTGACCCCTTTTAGCTCTCTTAATTCCTCGTTTCAGATTGGTCCTACTTTCCCAACATTCTTCCAAAGCTTCGTCTGTTTTCAGTCGCCTGGACCTTATGTATGCTTCCTTTTTCCTCTTTGCTAGTCTCCCAGTTTCACCTGTCATCCGTGATTCCCTAATCTTGCCCTTTCTATCCCTCATTTTCACAGGGATATGTCTGTCCTGCACTCTAATCAACCTCTCCTTAAAAGCCTCCCACATATCAAATATGGATTTACCTTCAAACAGCTGCTCCCAATCCACATTCCCCAGCTCCTGCTGAATTTTGCTATAGTTGGCCTTCCCCCAGTTCAGCACTCTTCCTTTAGGACCACTCTCGCTTTTGTCCATCAGTATTCTAAAACTTACGGAATTGTGATCACTATTCCCAAAGTAATCCCCTACTGAAACTTCAACCACCTGGCCGGGCTCATTCCCCAACACCAGGTCCAATATGGCCCCTTCCCGAGTTGGACTATTTACAAACTGCTCTAGAAAACCCTCCTGGATGCTCCTTACAAATTCTGCTCCATCTAAACCCCTAACACTAAGTGAATCCCAGTCAATGTTGGGAAAATTAAAATCTCCCATCACCACCACCCTGTTGGTCCTACATCTTTCAATAATCTGTCTACATATGTGTGCCTCCATCTCACGCTCGCTGTTGGGAGGCCTGCAGTACAGCCCCAACATTGTTACCGCACCCTTCCTATTTCTGAGCTCTGCCCATATTGCCTCACTGCTCGAGTTCTCCATAGTGCCCTCCTTCAGCACAGCTGTGATATCCTTTTTGACCAGTAATGCAACTCCTCCGCCCCTTTTACCTCCCTCTCTATCCCGCTATAAGCATCTATATCCTGGGATATAGAGTTGCCAATCTTGCCCTTCCCTCAGCCAAGTCTCAGTAATAGCAATAACATCATACTCCCAGGTACTAATCCAAGCCCTAAGTTCATCTGCCTTACCTACTACACTTCTTGCATTAAAACAAATACACCTCAGAGCACCTGTCCTTTTGCGTTCATCATCTGTTCTCTGCCTACTCTTCCCCTTAGTCACACTGACTTAATTATCTAGTTCCTTACAGGCCTTAGTTACTACCTCCTTACTGTCCACTAACCTCCTCATTTGGTTCCCATCCTCCTGCCACATTAGTTTAAAGCCTCCCCAACAGCGTTAGCAAAAGCACCCCTAGGACATTGGTTCCAATGCTGCCCAGGTGTAGACCGTCCGATTTGTAATAGTCCCACCTCCCCCAGAACCGGTCCCAATGTCCCAAAAATCTGAACCCCTCCCTCCTGCACCATGTCTCAAGCCACTCATTTATCCTGCCTATTTTTTCATTTCTACTCTGACTAGCACATGGCACCGGTAGCAATCCTGGGATTACTACCTCTGAGGTCCTACTTTTTAACTTGGCTCCTAACTCCCTAAATTCTGCTTGTAGGACCTCATCCTGTTTTTTACCTATATCACAGGTGCCTATATGCACCACGACAGCTGGTTGTTCACCCTCCCCCTTCAGAATATCCTGCAGTCGATCCGAGATATTCCTGACCCGTGCACCTGGGAGGCAACATACCATTCGGGAGTCTCGAAGAGTTAGAAATCTGCAGCTTACTAGAACTGAGAACATTTGCCCAAGGAAGCTGTCAGGTAACAGTTAAATACAGCCCTAGAGAATTGAGATAGGGATATCATTTCCCTGGACTAAATGTATAGGGGTTAGGTAATTGTTTGAAACTTTCTTTTAATGAATGTTTTGAGATAATTTTCACTGTTTTCTTTCATTTTGTGTAATAAACTTCTGTTTTGTTGTTCTCTGTTGAGGTAAATCAGGTGACTGACCAGCACATTAAACAAATTGGAAATATAAAACTAATGGTTTATCAAGTCAGAATGCTGGGATCTGACTTCTCCATTTTACCATTAACTGGGAATCATAACATCACTTTTCTTGTTAGATCTCTTGGTGAAACATATTTTGTTTTCGACTGAAATGACTCTAAATTAAAGATGCTAGTATAACAGCTAATTTACAGTCAAATTGTGAAACTCAACCTTCTTTTCTATATACACACAGGCATTAGAGATTGACCGAACCAATGAGAAAGCACTATACAGACGTGGCGAAGCAAGGCTTTGCGTCAATGAATTTGATTTGGCAAAGGCTGACTTCCAGAAGGTGCTACAAGTCAACCCTGAGAACAAGGCTGCAAAAGCTCAAATTGTGCTGTGTCAGAACAGAATAAAGGAGCACCATGAGCGGAACAAGAAGATTTATGCCAACATGTTCCAAAAATTTGCAGACAGAGACTCGAAGGTACAGAAGATATTCCTGGAAATACGTCCAGGGAAATTTTATTTGGGTGGAACTGAGAAATAATAAAGGGATGGTCACCTTATTGGGATTGGACTATAGACACCCCAATAGTCAGCAGGAAATTGAGAAACATATTTGTAAGGAGGTCTCAGTTATCTGTGAGAATAATAGGGTGGATATGGTAGGGGATTTTAACTTTTTAAACATAGACTGGGACTGCCGTAGTGTTCAGAACTTGGCTGGAGAGAAATTTGTTAAGTGTGTACAACAAAATTTTCTGCTTCAGTATGTGGATGTACCTACTAGAGAAGGTGCAAAACTTGACCTACTCTTGGGAAATAAGGCAGGGCAGGTGACTGAGGTGTCAGTGGGGGAGCACTTTGGGGCCAGTGACCATAATTCTATTAGTTTCAAAATAGTGATGGAAAATGATAGACTGAATCAAAAAGCTAAATTGGAGGAAAGCCGATTTCGACGGTATTAGGCAAGAAATTTCAAAAGTTGACTGGGAGTGGACGTTCTTAGGTAAAAGGACTGCTGGAAGCATTCAAAAATAAGATAACAAGAGTCCAGAGAGAGGATGTTCCTGTTAGGGTGAAGGGCAAGGTTGGTAGGTGTAGGGAATGCTGGATGACTAATAAATTGAGGTTTTGGTCAAGAAAAAGAAGGAAGCATATGTCAGGTATAGACAGCAGAGATCGAGCGAATCCCTAGAAGTGTATAAACGCAGTAGGAGTATACTTAAGAGGGAAATCATGAGGGCAAAAAGGGGACATGAAATAACTTTGGTAAATAGGGTAAAGGAGAATCCAAAGGGATTTTACAAATACATTAAGGACAAAAGGGTAACTAGGGAGAGAATAGGGCCCCTTAAAGATCAGAAAGGCCACCTGTGTGCGGAACTGTGGGAAATGGGGGAGATACTAAACGAGTATTTTGTATCAGTGTTTACTGTGGAGAACGATATGGAAGATAGTAAACATGAGGAAGAAAATAGCGACATCTTGGAAAATGTCCATATTGCAGAGCAGGAGGTGCTGAATATCTTAAAATGCATAAAGGTGGATAAATCCCTGGGACCTGATCGGGTGTACCCTAGAACTCTGTGAGAACCTAGGGAAGTGATTACTGGGCCCCTCGCTGAGATATTTGTATCATCAAGATCCACAGGTGAGGTGCCAGAAGACTGGAGGTTGGCTAATGCGGTGCCACTATTTAAAAAAGGTGGTAAGGAAAAGCCTCAGAACTATAGTCCAGAGAGCCTGACATCAGTGGTGGGCAAGTTGTTGGAGGGAATCCTGAGGGACAGGATTTACCTGTATTTGGAAAGGCAAGGTCTGATTAGGGATAGTCAACATGGCTTTGTACGTGGGAAATCATGTCTCATTATCTTGACTGAGTTTTTTGAAGAAGTAACGAACAGGATTGATGAGGGCAGAGCTATGAACGTGATCTATATGGACTTCAGTAAGGGATTTGACAAGGTTCCTCATGGTAGACTTGTTAGCAAGGTTAGATCACACAGAATACAGGGAGAACTAGCCATTTGGATACAGAACTGGCTTGAAGGTAGAAGACAGAGGGTGGTGGTGGAGGGTTGCTTTTCAGACTGGAGGCCTGTGACCAGCGGTGTGCCACAAGGATCAGTGCTACATCCGCTGTTTTTCGTCATTTATATAAATGATTTGGATGTGAACCCAGGAGGTATGGTTAGTAAGTTTTCAGATGACGCCAAAATTGGAGGTGCAATGGACAGTGAAGATAGTTATCTCCAGAGTACAATGGGATCTTGATCAGATGGGTCAATGGGCTGAGGAGAGGCAGAAGGAGTTTAATTTAGAAAAATGTGAGGTGCTGCATTTTGAAAAGGCAAATCAGGGCAGGACTTGATGATAAGGTCCTGGGGAGTGTTGCTGAACAAAGAGACCTTGGAGTGCATGTTCAGGTAGACAGGGAGGTGGAGAAGGCATTCAGTATGCTTGCCTTTATTGGTCAGTGCATTGAGTATAGGAGTTCAGAGGTCATGTTGCCACTTTTCACGACATTGGTTCGGCCTCTTTCAGAGTATTGCATGCAATTCTCTTCTGTCTGCTATAGGAAGGATGTTGTGAAACTTGAAAGGGTTCAGAAAAGATTTACAAGGATTTTGCCAGGGTTGGAAGGTTTGAGCTATAGGGAGAGGCTGAATAGACTAGGGCTATTTTCCTTGAAGCGTTAGAGGCTGAGGGGTGACGTTATAGAGGTTTATAAAATCATGAGGGTCATGGATAGGGTGAAAAGCCAAGGTCTTTTTCCCAGGACAGGGGAGTCCAAAACTACAGGGCATAGGTTTGAGCTGAGAGGGAAGGATATAAAAGAGACCTAAGGGGCAACTTTTTGATGCAGAGGGTGGTGCATGTGTGAAATGAGTTGCCAGAGGAAGTGGTAGAGGCTGGTACAATTACAACATTTAAAAGCCATTTATCATGACATCATGACATCCCAAAGCACTTTATAGCCAATTATATACTTTGAAGTGTGGCCAGTGTTGCAACGTAACATTGCTGCTACTTGGTGTTCTTTAGAAACTCTCATCATGAGCATTCTGCCAATGCAGTAACCACTCTGTCCACTCACATGTTAGCCAAGCGCCTACATCATTGGTGGTTATCCTATCTCCATGGATTGGAATGCGTTACGTAGCCAAACACTTCCATGGGGTGTGGGGGGAATGCTGCACCATCAAAGGAGAACATAGAACATTGAACAGTACAGCACAGGAATGGGCCGTTCGACCCACAATGTTGTACTGAACACAACGCCAAATTAAACTAATTCCTTCTGCCTGCCATCATCTTAAACCAAATCAGTCCGACGTAAACACAGCACTATATGAAGAAGTGTTTAGGACTTACACCCTGTTTGCTGGCTAGAATGTTGACTCCATTAAATATCACTGAAAAAGAATATCTAATCACTTTCTGAAGAAGAGTCCAGACCTGAAATATCAGCTTTGCTGCTCCTCTGATGCTGCTTGGCCTGCTGTGTTCATCCAGCTCTACACCTTGTTATCTAATCACTTATCTCATTTGTGGCAGCTTGCTGTGCAGAAATTGACTGCTGTGTGTCCTATATTACAGCAGTGACTACAGGCCAAATCTTCTGCCCCCTCCTATGACATGCTTCAAGGTAGAGTTGGAATTTAATGAGTTGGAGCTCTGATGTATCTGAAACATGTCCCCTTTCTGACCATGATCAAATTGATTTGGGAGGGTAGTCCAATGGCTGGACTTCCTGACACCCTGCCAATTGAGATTTTTAAGTTGTCAATGATATTTATTACTCACTTATGGAATGTGGGCACTGTTGAATGGGCAAGCATTTATTGCCCATCCCTAACTGCCTTGCTGGTGATGAGCTGCCTTCTTGAACCACTCCATGGGTTGTAGGTTGATCCACCATGCAGTTAGGCACGAAGTTCCAGGATTTTGACGCAGTGACAAGAAGGAACAGGGATGTATTTCCAAATCAGGATGATGTGAAGCTTGGAGGGGAACTTGCAGGTGGTGGTATTCCAATGTATCTGCTGCCCTTGTCCTTCTAGGTCATAGAGGTCACGGGTTTGGAAGATGTTGTTGAAGGAGCCTCGATGAGATACTGCAGTGCATCTTGTAGATAGTACATACTGTTGTCACTGTGACAGTGATAGAGGGAGTGAATGCTTAAGTTGGTAGATGGGGTACCAGTCAAGCAGGCTGCTTTGTCCTAGATGGCATTGAGAGTCTTGAGTATTTTGTAACTGCACCCATCCAAACAAGTCACCAATATTCCATTATACACCCAACATTTTTCTTGTAGATGATGGAGAGGCTTTACACTGTTGGGGAGTGACTATTCACGACAGGATGTGGCAAGATTACAGGCATTAGATCTGATGCATTTGTCATGGGATCACATAGCCCTGACTATCACATGCTGTTTCTGCTGTTTGGTATGGGAAGAGGCAGTAAGTGGAAATCCTCAGGAGGTCTGGAGTCAATGTTGACAGCTTGCAGGGCAACTCCCTCCTGAACATATGCCTCTGTGTTGCTACCCTAGATGTAAGGAAGCAAATATACACTCAGGGAATAGTGCTGGTAGTGCCTAGGATATAATCTGTAAGTATGATTTTTTGAGTACGAATGTGTCAGGCCTGCTAGTCTGAGAGACAGCTTGCCCAACTTTGGCTCAGATTCCCAGACCTTGGTAAGCAGAACTTTGCAGGGTTGACAGGACTTTGTTTGCCATTGTCATTTGTGGTGCTTAACTGTAAACTCAGTGGTCCAGGTTGATACAACGATGCCACCCGAAAACTGGAAGAACAGCACCTCATATTCCACCTTGGAACCCTACAACCCAATGGCCCCAATGTGGACTTTACGAGCTCAAAATCTCCCCACCCCCGACCTCATCCCAAGACCAGCCCCCCACCCCCTCATCCCTGCCTCCTTGGTCTGTCCATCTTCTCTTCCACCTATCCGCTCTTCCCACCTCACTGACCAACCCCCAGCCCCACTTCCCACCTACACTCACCTTTACTAGCTTCACCCCCACCTCCTTGACCTGTCCATCTTTTCTCCACCTATCTGCTTCACTATCCACCTTCTATCACTGCCTCCCCCTCTCTCTATTTATTTTAGAGCCCCCTTCCCCTCCCCCATTTCTGAAGAAGGGTCCCGACCCGAAACGTCAGCCTTCCTGCTCCTCTGATGCTACCTGGCCTGCTGTGTTCATCCAGTTCAACACCTTGTTATCTCATGTATGATACAGCTGAGTGGCTTGCTGGACCATGACAGAGGGTAGTTAAGAGTGAGTGACATTAGTGTGGGTCTGGAGTCATGTATAGGCCTGACCTAGTAGGGATGGCAGATTTCCATCTTTAAAGAACATTAGTGAACCACTTAAAGGCCTCACCCTGACACCATTAGTATCAGTGCAGTAGTGAGCGGGCATGTCATGCATGCTGTATGTTATACTGTGTGGCCAGCTTGATGTTTTCCAGATTGGGTAGACAAAGGCAATGTGTGTCTGATTAAGAGATCTGACATTGGGAAGGTAGGGCCTGGAGAAAGCCATCCCTCTGCCCTTACTGCCAACTCCCCCATACCACTCTCACAGTAACCACTGCTCCATGGCTCATGGCCAAGTAGTCCTTCTAAAAAGAGGTAACTTGGGTCTCTTGTCAGAAGACAAGAAGGTTCTGCCCTACATTTCAGAAGTACTTCATTGGCTGTAGAATGTTTTGTGATGTCCTGAAGCTATGTAACGTGCTGTACAAATGTAATGCTTTTCCCTTAGTCCTAAAGGCTTCAACCATGTGCTTGAGACAGAGATCAGTGCATCTTCTAAAGGAAGAATAGATAGAAGCACAGACAAACAGAACCTTGGGGAAAGAGCAGAGCAATGGAGTTAATATTGAATTGCTCATCTCTGAATCTGAGCTGTGTTTAGAAGACCTCCCCAGGGTTTCCAGCTAACCTCCACTCTTCTGCTCATTGCATCCCAACTCTGACCCAAATCTAGCTTCTGATCCTCCCTCTTGTCCTAAGACCGTCTGCTCCTACCTCTTGTTGCTAGGATATAATTGGGCACTTTGTCCCTCCTACAACCATCCTATCCATTCATCATGTGTGAAACAAAACTCAGCCAACTTTAAGCAACCAGTTTTAATCAAATGCATTTCTTGCATAATTCATTTTCAGAAGCAATTGGCTAGTTGTAGTTTGCTTTTCTGTCACAAGCTTTGTGATGTAGATAAGCCAGTGTTAAAGCCCCAACTCTTGTTGCTACGGAACAAGAGATTGTAAGATTAATGTGCCTTCCTCCCACGGCCTCAATCCTAGCTGACAAATCAGGGAACTGAGCATCACTGGTGGTTAATTTTAGAATAGCGCATTGCAAGGACAATTTTGAGATTACTTGCCTGTCCACTTTATTCTTTCATGGAATGTCGACATCACTGGCAAAGCCAGCATTTGTTACCCAACCCAACAGTGGCATTGTGGTTAGCACTGCTGCCTCACAGTACCAAGGACCCGAGTTTGATTCCACCCTTGGATGACTGTCTGTGTGGGTTTCCTCCTGATGCTCTCATTCCCTCCCACAGTTCAAAGATGTGCAGGTTAGGTGGACTGGCCATGCCAAATGCCCATAGTGTCCACGGGTGTGCAGGCTAGGTGGATTAACCATCGGAAATGTGGGGTTACAGGGATAGCTTGGGGGGAGGGGGTCGTTGGTCTGGTTGGGATGTTCTTGAAAGAGACAATGTGGACCTGATGGGCTGAATACTCTGCTCCCACACTGATTTTATGACTCTTAAACTGAGTGGCTTGTGGGCCTGCGAGAGCAGACTGGATAAGGATGGCAGATTTCTGTTCCCTGATGATGTTAGTGAAGAATTGTGCGGTGAACAGAATGTGCAGCAGGAAGACATGTTCTTTGTGGTCTCAGTGACTCCTTCTAACCCCTTGACTGTGTCTTGCAGGGAGAAACCAGGAAATGTTCAAGGCAGAGGGAAAGGAATATATTTAAAGAAGTGGAAGAAGATCCACCTGAAGAAAAGAAAGCCAGAGAAGCAGAATGAAGGGGGGAAACATCTGGTACATGAGTAGGCTACAAACTGTACTCCAGCACATCAATGTAGGACAGTGCCCCATTTTTAAGAGGGCAATGAAATGCTTCCTGTCAAAGGAAGGGAACAAAAGGATTATTATAGTTGGAGACAACGACAAGTTCAGCAAGTCAATATGAGAGTTGTGAGTCCAAGCTTTTGCCAGGGAGCTGCAGTTATACTTCATAACCTTGAATGAAAATGTGTTTCAAATCATTCCAGAATCTAACAGAAATAAAGATTACAATTCGTCTGCTCTGGCTATTGTCTTTGAACAAAGAGATCAAATACTCCTGAGATAGAGCTCAATTGAGAATGGTGTAGCCTTCCATTTTGATTCACTCCCAGGTGTACATTTTCCCAGAGTAAGGCACAATCCCTATTCCTCAGAAACGTAGTGTTTCCATTTAAGGAGCTTGTTCCATTAAGTGAAAGCTGAGCTTCTCGTTATGTTTAAGATAGGAGCTGCCTAAAGAATTTCCACTTGCCCCCCACCATCCTCTGTATTAAGTGGCTTTCTGAAGTTATCATAACTGAAAGAGTCAGTGCGAATCACGGAAATAGTTTGGCACAATTTCAAATGGCTAAGGAGCCGCTGTTATTTACACACGCTTGGTTTTTCTGTGTGTTTTGAGAATAAAAAGCAGTTGTTTTTTATACTGAAAACAGGAGGAGGCATTCATGAAAAACACTTTCATCATGTGTCTCCAAATCATGTTTCACTGTGTACTCAGTGGCTGTCACCATTCTGAATCCAATGTGGACTTTGAGCCCTTGGAGAAGATGGAATGGTCTTGTGTAATTGGCCTTGATCTAGTATCTAACCAATTAAACTGTGGCTGCTGCCATTCGATCAGATTCAATTTAACAATTTGTTTAGTTTGCAAGAATTCTATTTATTGGACTAAGCAAGGCACTGCGCTCTACATGAATTAATTATTTATATTGGTATCTTAAGCTGTTCCGTCAAAGAAACCTAAGTAAATAACAACTGTGTTTACGTATGTAGTGTTTTTAATGCAGTGAAATGCATCAAAGTGCTTTTAAGGGATGTAAGCACACAACCATTTACAGCAAGCTACTTAAAAGTCAGGAGGACCAGTTATGAAGATAGATTTGGGTTTGGAATAGTGTCTTCAAGGAAAACGCAGAGATGAAGACAGTTAGGGAGGGCAACATCAAGTTTAAAGTCTAGATTTGAATCAGAATCAGAATCCCTACAGTACAGAAAGAGGCCATTTGGCCCATCATGTCTGCACCAACATTCTGAAGAGTATCCCAGCCTGACCCACCCCCTGCTCTATCCCTGTAACCTTACATTTCTCATGGCTAATTCAACTAACCTGCACATCCCTGGACACTATGGGCAATTTCCCATGGCCAATCCAGCTAATCTTTAGACTGTGAGAGGAAACCGGAGCACCGGAATAAACCCACACAGACATGGGAAGAATGTGCAAACCCCACACAGACAGTCGCCCAAGACTGGAATCGAACCCAGATCCCTGTCGCTGTGAGGCAGCAGTGCTAACCGCTGAGCCAGCATGATGTCTTACTCACCATGCTGAAGCCATGGTGGGCTGGAGCAAATGGGTTGTTCATGAGCCTAAAGCTGGTGGAAGACAGGATTGGATGGTTATGGACTTGGAAGAGTTTGTGAGGGGTATGGTCATGAAGGGATTTGAAAACTGAGACGAAAATTTTAGAGCTGAGACATGGCTGGAAGAAATAGCCAGAAATAGCCAACGGGAGTAGGAGAGCCAACAGAATGCCAGTATTTAGCATGAGGGCAATTGAACGCAAAAGTAGGAGGTTATGTTTCAATTATACAGGGCACTGGTTACCAATTATAGAGTATGTGTACAGTATTTGTTTCCTTAGCTAAGGAAGGATACAAATGTTTTGGAAATCATTGAGAGAAGGTTTACAAGATTAATATTTGGAATCGGTGAGTTGTTTTATGAGGAAAGGTTGGACCGGCTGCACTTGTACTTGCTGAAGCTTAGAAGAGTAAGAGGCAATGTGATGAAAATAGATAAGATCCTGAGGAGACTTGACAGGGTAAATGTGGAGAAGATGTTTCCTCTTGTGGAAGAATCTAGAACTAGTGGCCAATGTTTAAAACTAAGGTGTCATCCATCTAAGACAGTAAAATGGAGATTATTTTTCACAAAGGTTCATGAGTCTTTGGAACTCTCTTCCTGAAAAGGCAGTGGAAACAGACTTTGAATATTATAGAAGGCAGAAGCGCATAAATTCTTAATAAGTAAGCAGCTGAAAGATTATTGGGACTGGGCAGGAATGTGAAGTGTTCGGAGCAGCCTTGATCTTATTGAATTGTGGAGCAAGCTTGAGGGGTTGTCTGTTCATATGTACATATGTATCTCCTACTTATCTAAAAGGTAGCTAAACTTACCTATAATAGTGGTATCCCTGCGATCAAATAAGTCATTTTAATTTAATGCTGGAGAAATGTAATGAGGTAGGGATAAGAAAAAAGAGATGCACACCAGATGTCACCAGTGCCAACAAAATTACAAAGTGTGTTTCAACAAGTTTACCAACTTGCTAACACATGGCAAAGCTTCCGGGATAAATTCAAATTGTTTCCAGTGCTCAGGAATGCAAACTTACATTGATGGCAAGGCTACCTGTGACAGGGAATGTTTTGTGATTGAATATTAATTGGCATTCTGATTGATGTATTGCTGAGGGTAACATTTTATTAATCTCAAAGCTCATAACACGTTGACTTTCTTCCATTCATTCTTGGGTCAGGAACATTGCTGATAATTTATGGCTGGGACCTAATTGCTGCTCTACCTCCCAATACCCCCTACCACCAAGTAGCATCTGCAAACTTAGTGATTGATCCCATTAGCTTGGAAGGCCATTTCCCAGGGCAGCTCAACATAAACGCATTGCTGAGTTAACATATCGGGTCCAGTGACCCTTCCTCAGAAGGGTCATCGGACCCGAAACATTAACTCTGTTTTCTCCTTCACAGATGCTGCCAGACCTGCTGAGCTTTTCCAGCAACTTTGTTTTTGTTCCTGATTTACAGCATCCGCACTTCTTTTGGTTTTTATAAACACATTGCTGTGGGTCTGGAGCCACCAATAAGCAAGATGGATTGACAACAGCAGACTTCCTTCCCAAAATATAATGAATGAAACAGACAGATTCTTAAAATAATCTGGTGGTTTCATTATTGATGGCACAAATTTATTCAATATTACTGAATTCAAATTCTCCATCCACCATGTTGATTTGATCACACACCTTTGTAGGATGTTTTAAATCAGCCTTTTCATACATCTTATTACACATCCCTGCAGCAGCTGAGACTGGAGCTTGGGCCTCCTGGCTCAGAGATAGGGACATTACCACTGCATCTCAAGGGCTCCCCCTACATCTTTATTTTATTAGTGTAGGCCTCTGTATTCCTAAACCAGTACATAAACATTACAATTGCAAAATTAAAAATGAGAATAGAAAGGTTTTTTTTGTGCTGGTTTAACTACAAAATACCCTTATGCCTGTATTTCATGCCCTTCCTTCCTACTACTGTCCCCTCTTTGCAGAATTCCTGTTTTCAGGCGAGTTGTTTTGGAACTCTGAGAAGGAACGAGAAGCTCCTGTGTGTGTGACAGGGGGGAGGTGGGGAACATCATCAGGAGAGGGATGGTCTGGGCTACTCAAGCACAGACACTAGGCCATTGTTTCCGATCAGGCTTGGGGGAAGTCGGCAAATATACTGTCCTCGTACCAGTTCAACTCAGCAATAGCACAAAGAGCTGGATTGTTAAATTAGTGTAGGTTTCCGAACGGAGGCGAACAAGCACAAAAACAAATAAGGGTCAGTGTTTCCCATTAAAAGGGCCTATTAACATCCCATTTGCATATCAACTGGGATTTCTGGCGGGGGGCTCATGCCAACCAACGTGCTGAGCAAAGGACAGGAAGTGAGGTCATGGGGAGGTGGGAGACAAGGTGGTAAAGGAAATGGTGGAGATGCAGGGGGTGGAATATATATGATTCAGGGGTGGTGGGTGGTAGGGAGGTAAGGGATGAGGTAGGTAGATGGTAGGGAGGTGGGGCTGGAGTAAATGCAATGGTAGGGAGGTGTGAGATGGAGTGAATGAGATGGCAGGGAGGTGATGGATGCAGTGAGTGAGAAGGTAGGGAATAGAGTGAGTGAGATGGCAGTAAAGTGGGGGTTGGAGTGAGTGAGATGGTAGGGAATAGAGTGGGTGAGATGG
>NC_063356.1:39013256-39121722 GCF_021869965.1 Rhincodon typus | reverse complement strand
TGAAGAAGGGTCCAGGCCCGAAACGTCAGCCTTCCTGCTCCTCTGGTGCTGCTTGGCCTGCTGTGTTTATCCAGCTCTACACCTTGTTATCTCAGATTCTCCAGCATCTGCAGTTCCTGCTATCAGTAAAAATTAAGCCTCCTTTTCAGCAGCACCTCGGGTAAAATGCACAGGGAGGTTTAATGACCTATAAGTGAAGGAATAAAGTATCTTTTGAGCATCAACAAGCCCACAACTGATATGAAAAGGTGAATGACCACGTACTCGTGTGACAGACGAATATTAAATGACACTCCATGTGTTGCAATCCTTTTGTGCTTCTTTGAGGCTCGCTTCTAAGAACAGGCTGATTGTTGCTCTAAGCTCACAACACCTCGAATGGTATTTTGTAATGGTATCACTTGACATAAATATGGGATTGTGTTGAGTGTGTTCCTAAAAGTGTGCAATCAACATATCTTCAAAGATTAATTTGTAACAGAAGGCTCAGCCACAGCTTCAACTGAATGCTAAAAGCACTGCCCTTGTGTTTGCCATTTATCAATTTCCAAGAAACATCTGGAACATTGTGTCCTGACATCTTGGTCTTTGAATATGTGAGCGATTGAGGTGTGTACACAGCACATATTGCATTGCTGTTGGGAGATTTCAAATGTACCTGCTGTTCACTTCACTCTTCCACAGTTGTGAATTTTGACCCAAAGAAACAGATGGGAGATTGATCATTTTTATGCATCAAGTTGCTATGATTGAGTCTGGAAAGGTGATGGAAGCAGACCCAATGCTAAATTTTCATAAGAATAAATTATAATTATTTTAATCGACTTGTTCCACCATGCTAGGAGTCACTTCTAAGGCAGCTGGGACTTGAATTGAATCCGGACCTTCCGACTGTGCAGTACAAGATTCTTCACGAAATAGGTTATATGCTTGAAAAGAAAATGCTTGCAGGGTACAAGACTAACTGGATCACTCCTTCAAAGAGCCAGTACAGGCAGTTGGGTCAAATGACCTCCTTCTACATTGAGTAACCTGTGTTGCTTCATAGATCCCAGCCCTCCCTACTTTCAGGGAAAAGAAATCCTTGCAGAAAATGTTTAAAGACAGACCTAAGGCAGGGCTGAAGCTGCACACGACTTGAAATTCTGGACACTTTCTCTGAGATACATCTGCTCTTGTGTTGTTCATTCACTCGCAGGGTGTCTCTGGCTGGGCCAGTACTTATTGCCCATCCCTAATTGCCCTAGAGAAGGTGGTGATGAGCTGGTTTTTGAGCCATTACAGTCCATGTGGTGAGAAGGAGGTGAACCTTTGGAATTCTCACCCACTGACGCCTGTGGAGAGTCAGGCATTAAGTTCAGGACTGAGATGGATAAATTTCTAACTATAATGGCATCCATCGATATGGGAATGGCATGGGAATATGACATTAAGGTAGATGATCAACCACGATCTTGAAAGATGGAGCAGGCTCAAATGGCCTATTCTTGCGTCTGTGTTCCAAAGTTCTGTGAAATAAATGAATGAATGCATGAGTGAGCAAAGGTGTAAGTCTACAAACCATCAGATCTTCCTGAGTTTGTACCATCCGATGAGTGTAACGGGTTGAATGGGGTAAGCAGTTGTATGGTGCAGGTAAACATTGAGAAATTGATGCACTCAAAACTTTGGGCCTGCCAATCATAAAATTCTCCTCCTTATGTTCAAATCCCTTCAAGGCCTCACCGTTCCTTATCCCTGTATCCTCCTCTAATCACACAGCCCTCCAAGAACTCTGTGTTACTCCACACCTGCTCCATTATTGGCAAGGGATGTTTGGTGTTTGGGCTGTGAAAATTTTTTTCTAACTTGGGTGGCCTAGTAGAACAGAGAGACCTTGGGGTTCAGGTACATAATTCTTTGATGTTTGTATCACATTTGGATAGGGTGGTTAAGAAGGCATATAGCACGTTTGCCTTCATTGCTCAGACTTTCAGTAGACGAGTTGGTACATTATGTTGAGGTTGTACAGGACATTAGTGAGACCTCTTCTGGATTTCTGGTCACCCTGTTATAGGAAGGATATTATTAAATTGGAGAGGGTTCAGAAAAGATTTACCAGGATGTTGCCGGGAATGGAGGGTTAAAGTTATAAAAAGAGACTGGATAGGCTGAAACTTTTTTCACTGGAGCATAGGAGATCAAGGGGTGACCTTATAAAGGTTTATAAAATCATGAGGGGTATAGATAAGGTGAATGGCAGGTGTGTTTTCCCTGAGCTAGGGGATTTCAAGACCGTGGGTTTTATTTTTAAGGTGAGAGAGGAAGATTTAAAAAAGACATCAGGGGCAATTTTTTTACACAGAAAGTGAACGTGGGTACAGTTACAATGTTAAAAGGACATTTAGATAAGTACATGAATAAGAAATGTTTGCAGGGATATGGGCCAAGCACAGGCAGGTGGGACTAGTTGAGTTTGGGACTATGGTTGGCATGGACTGGTTGGACCGAAGGGTCTGTTTCCATGTTGTATAACTCTATGAATCTCTATGCCTCTCTGCTTTAATACACTTCCTGTTTGACCAAATTTTTGGTCCCTTCTTAATATCTCACTCTTTGGCTGAGTGTCAAATTCTGTTTGATGACACTCCTTCGGATGTTTGACCATGTAAATGTGTTTTTTACACCCAAGCTGTTGCTTTGAATTAGCTGTATGCTGGAATTCCTGATATATGCTTCATTGGAAACTGAAATAGAGTCAGTCCCGAATTGCATTATATGGAAAGCATTAGTCATTCAGTTGGATAAACCAGGGTGAAATTGCAACATCCTCCTTCAGAATATGTTACATTTTCTCCTTCTCCTTTTAGAAATCGCAGGGTCACTAGCTCTTTCTTAAGGCTTGTTCTTGGTCTGCCCAATTTTATTTCAGACAAGATAGTGAAATCCAAATTCTGGTTTACCAATGGAAATGGAGAAATCCTTTTCATTTTTCAGTCTTGTGTGAAATCAGGGACAGTTTAGCAGAGGAGACTGGCTGGAATCTGATCAAAGTCATTTCCTGCCAGACTTTCACAGCAATGAGAGAGAGAGAGAGACTTTTATCATCACTCCCATCTAGATTTAAACCTACGACTTCACCAGAGGAGGGTGCTGCTACCTCAGTTCCTTACAAAACACACATTCTGCTTGGCGTCTGAAATATTTTACTTTTGGGGTTTCCAGACATTTCCTACGCTGCTGAGTCAGGGCCAACCTTTAACAGGCTTATTCTTGTTCATTTCTGTCACCTCAGGCGAAACAGTGAGTATGACTTCTCTCATTATATAATGGCCCGCTTCTTCAACATGCTGTCGAGACAGAGGACTGGACTTAATACGCCCCATCCCAACAGCAACCAGAGCAACTGGGGTCTGTTTAATCGCAGGAGAGGTCTGTGAAACAGCCTTCCAGCAACGACAAATCCTCCTCCCACAGAGGATGAAAAGAATTAGTACAAGCTTCACGCATGAGCCAATGGACACTCTTTATTCCTGAGCCCATTGGTGGCTTAGAGATTAAATGGGAGCCACCCAGCTTCCTCACAAAAGCTCCTGACAACCCCTGATGAGTTTCTCACTGGTGTGTAGTGAGGCATTCCCAGCCTGATTGAGGAGCCCAACATCAAGGAGGGTCTGAAAGCCATTTTCCTGCCCTTGCCTCCACCCCCAGCCCGGTCCTATCCTCTCCCACAGAAACCACACCACAACCCCCATCCCACCTTCAGACACAGCACAACACATCAATGGACCATAAGATATACAGGCAGAATTAGACTATTCAGCCTATTAAATCTGCTTCACAATACAGTAATGGCTGAAAAATTTCTCAACCCCATTCTCCTGCCTTCTCCCTGTAACCTTTGATCCCTTCAACAATCAAGAACATCTCTAACTCTGTCTTAAATACACTCTATGACTTGGCCTCCCCAACATTCTGCAGCAATAAATTTCACAGATTAACCACCCTCTGGTTGAAGAAATTCATCCTCATCTCAGTTCTATAGAGTTGTCCCTTCACTCTGAGGCTGTGTCCTAGTCTCTCTGATCATCTTCTCCACGTGCACTCTATCCAGGCCTTTCAGTATTCTGTAAGATTCAATGAGATTTCCCCCCCTCATTCTTCTAGTCTCATCAAGTACAGCCCAAAAGTTCTCAACTGCTCCTCATATGACAAGCCCTTCATCCCCAGGATCATTCTTGTAAACCTTCTCTAGATGCGCTACAATGCCAGCACATCCTTCCTTACATACAGGCCCCAAAATTGTACTTGAAATACTCCTCAGAGGCCAGTATCCCATCACCAGTCACACTTTATTTATAAGTAGAGCGTTCTTGACAATGATCCAGCTCCCTCAGAGCCAGCTTTGGGAGTGAACAGGATGTCTAACACTCATGTTCTTATCTGTCAGCCAGGGCTCCCTGATTGGACCAGGTTAACAGCCCCAATCAGGAAACTCATATTCTATGAGGTCCACCCGGTTGACCTTGATACAATCACTACAGTTCTCAATATTCCAAATGCAACCTGATTGGTGCCTTATACAACCTCAGCAGTACATCTCTGCTCTTGTGTTTCAGCCCTCTTGAAATGAATGCTAACATTGCATTTGTCTTCCTAACTGTCAATTAAACATGCATGTTAACCTTAAAAGAACCCTGAACTAGGCCTTCCTAATCCCTTCGTGCTTCAGATTTCTAAAGCCTTTTTCTGTTTAGAAAATAGTCTTCCTACTAAAGTGCATAACTTCACATTTTCCCACATTGTATTCCATCTGTCACTTATTTGCCCACTCTCCTAGTCTGGCCAAGGCCTTCTGCAGCCTCTCGGCTTCTGCAACATTACCTGTCCCTCCACCTATCTTTCTGTCATTTACAAAGATTAGCAATAATGCCCTCAGTTCCTTCGTCCACATTGATAATGCATAATGTGAATCACTGTGGTCCCAACACTGACCCCTGCCGAACTCCAAAGGTCACCTACTGCCATCCTGAAAAAGATCCCATTATCCCCATTCTCTGCCTTCTATCAGTGAGCCAATTCTCTACCAATGCCAATACCTTGCCCCTTACACCATGGGCTCTTGTCTTATTTAGCAGTGCCCTCTGCAACACCTTGTCAAAGGCCTTCTGAAAATCAAAATAAATCACATCCGCTGGCTCCCCTTTATGTAACTTGTTCATTATCTCCTCAAAGACTTCTAACAGATTTGTCAGGTATAACCTCCTCTTTTCTAAGAAATGCTCACTCAGCCCTATTTTACCACATATTTCCAAGTACTCCTCAATCTCATTCTTAATAATGGACTCTAAAATCTTACCAATGACTGAGATCAGGCCTACAGTTTTCTGTCTTCTGCTTTCCCCCCCTTCTTAAACAGGGGTGGTACATCAGTCATTTTTCAGTCGTCTGGGACCCTTCCTGACTCCAAAGATTCCTGGAAGATCACCACCAATGCTCCCGCAGTCTCCTCAGCTATCTCCTTCAGAACTCTGGTATCATAGACCATCTGGTCCAAGTGATTTACCCACCTACAGACATTTCACCTTCCTCACCATCTTCTCCTTGGTGATGGCTACTACACTTACATCTGCACCCTGACTTTCTTGAACATCCAAAAATTACATGCTTGAAACCTTGGATGTTTTCTCTGAGATACATCTGCCCTAATGTTGTTCTTGCCGTGTGCAAGTTGTTTAAGTGAGCCCCCAATTAACCCCCTTTTCTTCCCTGTCTCCCTGCCTCCTTTTCAGGCATGTGCTCAGTGCTCTTTTGAAAGCCACACTTTCTGGCAGCACATTTACGACCTTAACAAATGTTTGTAGTAAAAAAATTCTCCTCATCACTGCTTCATTATTTTGCATCTTAATAAATATCTCTTCAAACTTGTTTTGTGATTGGCCACAAAAGAAGTTTCCATAGAACATAGTAAGTACATCACAGGAACAGGCCCTTCAGCCGACACAGATCATGATGCCATTGTAAACTAATCCAATTGAGCTGCACACGATCCATATCCCTCTATTCACTGCCGGTTCATGTATCTGTGTAAATGCCTTTTAGCCCTTACTAATGTATCTGCTTGTACCACCTCCCCTGGAAGTGTGTTCCAGGCACCTCCCATCCTCTGTGTAAAAAACTTTCCTCGCACAGCTCCTTTAAACTTTCACCTTCTCACTTTAAACTTATGCCCCCTAATATTTGATATTTCCAACTTGGGAAAATGACTCTGACTAACCACCCTATCCATGCCCCTCATAATTTTATACACTTCTATCAGGTCACTGGCCCCAGCCTCTGACACTTTAACAAAAGCAATCAAAGTTTGTCCAACCTGTATTTATAGCTAAGACTCTCCAATCCAGGCAACACCCTGGTAAACCCTTCTGCACCTTTTCCAAAGCCTCCGCATTCTTCCTTCCAATGCTCCGAAGGGGCCTACAATTCACTGTGTACTTTTCCTTGAATTTGACCTCCCAAAATGCATTGCCTGGCAGTTGTCTGGATTAAAGTCCATCTGCCATTTCTCAGCCCATCTTGATATATATTCTGCTGTTTCCTTTGATAACCTTCCTCACTGTCCACAACTTCAACAATTTCCATGTCATCTGCAAACTTACCAATCAGACTTTTCATGTTTTCAACCAAATCATTTATATACATGTTACAAACAACAGAAGTCCCAGCACTGATCATCGTGGAACACCACTGGTCACAGACTTCCACTCAGAAAAATACCCTCCACCACTACACTCTGTCCTCTATGACCTGAGCCAATTTGTATCCAACTTACCAACTCGTGTATCCATGTGACTTAATTTTCTGGACCAACCTACCTTAAGGGACCTTGTCAAATGCTTTAGTAAAGTCCTTGTAGACAACATCCACTGCCCTAGCCTCATCAAACAACTTTGTTACTTCCTTAAAAAACTCAATCAAATTTGTGAGACAAGACCAAAGCCATTCTATATCTAAGAAGTCATTTTTTCCAATACAAGTAAACCTGTCCGTAAGAATCTCCCCCAGTAATTTCCTTACCATTGATGTAAGGCTCACTGACCTATAACCTCCTGGATTTTCCATTTCTCTTCGTAAACAAAGAAACAACATTGAACTCATCTGTGGCTAAAGAGGATATATAGATCTTTGTCAAGGCCCCAGCAATCTCCTCCCTTGCCTCCTTCAGTATCCTGGGATAGATCTTACCAGGCCCTGGGCACTTATCCATCTTAATCATTTTCAAGATACCCAACACCTCCTCCTTTTTTAGATCAATCATGCTGAGACTGAGCAAATAAGCATTTTAATGCCTTCTTATTTGTACATATTCCTATTGTGATCATATCCTCAGACATCATCTAAGCTCCATATTAAGAGAAATTGATCATGTCAACAATCATTTAGTTCTTGGCCAATAGGATTTCTGTATGAAATGCCAAGTTTTTCTTCCGTCAGATTTATCAGCAATCATCATATGATCTTTGAGATGGCAGATTGACCAGAGAATTCACAGCCACCGATTTCCACTCATCCCCTTTTTCTACTACTATCAATTTCCAGAATTCATAATTCAAATCTGCTCTGCAGAAAATATTGTTGGAAAACAAATGTTTTTTTTTACTGACTCCTGTTTTTGATGGTGCAGAGGTTTTCAAATACCTAAGTTCTGTCTCCTAAAAGATTTCACCTGCTTCAAAATCTCTCCACCCCTAACCCGTCCATCTTCTGACTCACCTATCCGCTCCACCCTTCCCATTAACCAACCACAATAACCCTTTACCTTCATCCATCTATCTCTCTCTCACCTATCCTCCCCCAGCCCCAAACCCCTCCCTCTATTTATTTCTGGTCTCCCTCCCTCTCCCCAGTCCTGATGATGGGTTTTGGCCCGAAGCATTGACTTTTCTGCTCCTTGGATTCTGTCTGACATGGTGTGCTTTTCCAGCTCCACATTTATTGACTCTAGGTTCCAGCATCTGCAGTTCTTTCTGTCTCCAATTTGGTTTATAAAACTGGTCTCTGTAAAGGTAGCCATTTAAGTTCAAACTGGTTTTGGTAAGAACCTATATGGTTCACCATTATTCTTTAGGGAAGGAAATCTGCTGTCCTTATCTGGTATGACTCCCACGTGAATCCAAATCCATAACAATATGGTTGACTCTTAAGTGTCCTTAGAAATGGTCCAGCAAGCCCCTCAATTCAAGGATAATTAGGGATTGGGCAACAAATGGCAGCCTTACCAGTGATGCTCACCTTCTAAGATAAATCAATACATTTTTAAAAAATGGATAATTCTACCAAACACTTGACTCACCGCCATTGTTCCACAGACAGGTAATCAATCCTCAGGAGGGTTTAATGCTTAGCAAGTTGTGAGGATAATATAAAGGGATATAGACAGGTGAAGCAAATGGTGAAAACATGGCAAATGAAACATATTATGGGGAATTCTGAGGTTATACATTTTGGCAAGAGGCATAGAAAAGCTGGATATTATTTAAATGGAGAAAGACTGAAGAAAGCTACACCGCAGAGAGATTTAGGAGTCCTCGTCCATGAATCACAAAAAGCTACCATTCAATACAGCAGGGAAGGCAAATGGAACGTTGATCTTTATTTCAAATGGAATGGAGTATCAAAATAGGGAGGTCTTACTAAAATTATATAAGGCACTGGTCAGACCACAGCTGGAATACTGTGAACAGTATTTGTCACCTTATCCAAGGGAAGATACATTGGTATTGAAGGTAGTTTAGAGAAGGTTCACCAGGTTAGTCCTGGGAATGGAGGAACTGCCTTATGAAGAGAGTTTGAATAGAGGAGACCACCTCCTGCACTCATTGGAATTATGAAGAATGAGCAACGAGCTTATTAAAACATATAAGATTCTTAGGGGTCCTCGTAGGGTAGATGTGGAAAGGTTGTTTCCCATTGTGGGTGTGTGCCCTCACAATAAGGGATTGATCGTTCAAGACGGAAATGAGAAGGAATTTTTTCTGTCAGAGGTTAGTGAATCTTTACAGCAGAGAGCTGCAGAGGCTGGGTCATTAGGTATATACAAGGCTGAGATAGACTTATTTTTAATCAGTAATTGAAGAAGGGAGGTAAGTGGAGTTGAAGAATATCAAATCAGCCATGGCCTATTTGAATGGGGTGGCAGACTTGATGGGTCTTAGAGGCAGCACAAACAAGAAGAGCTAGCATTTCTGTTTAATAATCCATCGCAAAGCCAAGGCAGTGGGTTCTGATGGATGAAATACCAGCTTCACATGTCACTGCTGCAGACGTCATATCAGCCTTGTTGAGAGTGAACACACTGAAAGTGACTGGCGCGGATGAAGTCCCCAACCGTGCACTCAGGTCCTGTGTGAACCAGCTGGCTGCTGTATTCACTGACGTCTTTAACCTCTCCTTGCTACAATCTGAAGTTCCCACCTGCTTCAAGAAAACCACCAACATCCTGGAACCAAAAGAAACACATGCAACGTGCCCCAATGACTGGCTGTGACCTCCATAACTGTGGAGTGCTTCGGAAGGTCAGTCATGGCTCATATCAACTGTAATCTCCCAGTCAGCTTCGATACCTTGCAATTTGCCTACCGGCGCAACATGTCCCATCTCCCCAGCCCTACACTCATCCTTGGGACATCTGGATAATAAGGATACCTACTTCAGGCTTATTGACTACAGCTCCACCTTCAACACCATAATCCCAACTAAACTAATCTCCAAATTCAAGACCTAAATCTCTGCTCCATTGTCTGCAACTGGATCCTTGACTTCCTGATCCACAGAGTGCAATCAGGGAAGAAAGCACCTCCTCCATAACAATCCTCAATACCAGCACCCCATGAGGATGTGTACTCAGCCCCCTACTATACTTCCTGTACACTCATGAGTGTGCGGCCAAATTTCATCCAAACTTCATCTACAAGTTTACTGAAAACACCACCGTTGTAGGCCAGATATCAAACAATGGCAAGACAGAATACACGAAAGAGATAGAATGTTTGGTGGCATGGTGTCAGCGAAACTGAAGAATTGATCATTGACTTCAGGAAGCAATGAAGTGGACACGTCCCTATCTACATCAATGGAGCTGAGGTGGAGATGTTCGAGAGCATCAAGTTCCTAGGAGTGATGATCACCAACAATCTGTCCTGAATCACCCACATTGATGCGATGGTCAAGAAGGCACAACAATGCCTCTTCTTTGTCAGGAAGCTAAGGAAATTCCACATGTCCATGAGGATTCTCACCAACTTTCAGATGCACCACAGAAAGCGTTCTATCCGGATGCATCGGTACCAGTTTGGTACGGCAACTGCTCTGCCCAGAACTGTAAGTAACTACAGAAAATGTGAACACAGCCCAGTCCAGCACTCAAGCCAACCTTCCATCCATTGACTCCATCTAGACTTCTCGCTGCCTCAGGAAAGCAGCCAACATCATCGAGGATCCCTCCCACCCCAGTTATAATCTCTTCTAACCTTTTCCGTCAGGCAGAAGATACAAAAGCTTAAACACATGTACCAACAGACTCAAGAACAGCTCCTTCCCCACTGTTACTAGACTTCTGAATGGACTTTTCAAATTTCAAATCTAATGCTGATTTTGCTTTTTGTGATCCTTCTTTGCAGCCGTAACATTGTATTCCTTGTTCTCGCACTCTATGGTCTTTGTATGGTATAATTGCCCTGTACTGCACACAAAACAAAACTTTTCACTGTACTTAGGTACATGTGACAATAATAAATCAAATCAAATCAATCCAAATCAAAATTAAATAATTTCAACTTGAATTGCACTTATTTCTTACCTACAATGGTCTTGCAAAATTGAAAAGCTTTTCTTCCCCTTTCCAATAATTCAGTAATTAAAAACTGAACATATTCAGATACTTTTTAAATGTACATTAATGGTCCTTCACTTTTCCTTCTCAGTTTCTCGGAGCAGTACCCCGGAAATCGAAGTTCATTTCCTACAAGTTACTGAAGCATTGGCAACATTACTTCCAATAGAACATTTGGACAATATGAAGGATCTTCCTTTACTCAGGAAGCTGTTAACTGCTCTTGTAGTTCAGCTCTTTAAGTGCAGGCTGTCTCCAGTACCTAATGCATATAGCCACTTTATAAGTTCTGACCCCACACTATACTGGACCAGTCATCCAGCATCGAGTTTGTGTGGTATGGTAACAAAGGCATGGATCAACATTCAGCAGGAAACAGCTGAGACAAGAAGTTTGAAAAAACAAAAGAATAAAACACTGCGTTTCTTTTTCTCAGTATGAAATGTTCATTTGGACCAGATGTTTGACTTCACATTCATTTCACAAAGTACTCTACTCCTGGATCATTTTGTGTGATAGCAAGCACTGTGTACTTTGGTAGAGAATGAATGACCCACACCCAAGTTACAACTGCTAGATTACCCGACTGCTACAGTAATTTACCTATTGAGGCAACTAGGTTTAGCTGACTGATAGTTAACTGTCAGTACTACACAGTCACTTTTAACCAGGAATCTTAGTTAGCTTGTAGACTCTTCTGAATTTTTAAAATTTGAAATCAGTCTTAAATCAATTTATCCATGTTCTTCCACTCTAATCTCTAATAAGTATGAGTATTATGGGACCTGTAAACTGTTCCCTCAAACCTTTTGCCAACAATCTGCCACACAGCCAATTTCCCTTCCTAATTCCCAAGCTAGCCAATATTGTCAAGTTTCTTTATCTTTGAGAGTTCTTCCTTTTCCCTGTATATCAGCTGTTATCATCCTTCTCCTTAAAAAGAAACTCCTGATCCTACCTTAGACAACAAGGTGCAGGGCTGGACGAACACAGCAGGCCAAGCAGCATCATAGGAGCAGAGAGGCTGACGTTTCGGGTTGCTCCTATGATGCTGCTTGGCCTGCTGTGATCATCCAGCCCTGCACCTTGTTGTCTCAGATTCTCCAGCATCTGCAGTTCTTACCTACTCCTGATCCTACCTTCCTGGCTAACTGTCATCTCATTGCTAAGCCTCCTTGCCTGCCCAAATTCCCAGAACCTCCCGAATCTATTCCCATCTTTTCTGGGACTCCTTGCTTGCTTCTCTTCAATCAAGCTTTCATACCTATCACAATTCCAAACCAGCTTCTATCAAATTCTGGATTGGCATTCTGTGTGGCAGTGACAAAAGTAAATTTTCTTTTCTTGTCCTTTTCAAACTATCATCAACCTGTGATATAGTTGACCTCACCATCCTGCTCCAACACCTCTCCACAGCAGGTGGCACTATGTTCATCTAGTTTCACCTTTAGTTCTCTGAGCATAGCCACAGAATCACTTGCAATGAATTCCCTTCCTATAATCGCACCATTAGCTTTGTGTTACTTTTGACTAATTTTTAAGCAAATTCCATGCCTTAGAAAAAACATTTGTGCTATAACAACAGATCACCAAGCCAGCAATTACCTATGAACGTAATCAAAGTTTGGACAAGAAATCTATTTTAAACAAAGATTGTAAACCAAACCTGGGTGATAATGTAACTTAAAACATGGAATGCACCTACTGCTAAAAAAGACCCTGTGTGACCCCCTGGAATAGTGCACTTTACAGACCACTAAGGAAGCTTCAAAAAGTAAGACTTCAAAAGGCAGAGGTGCAAGACAATTTAATTGCCCCTCTCAGCAAGGAAAACATGTCTTGTGTGTTTTTTTTTTCCAGACTGTGGACATGTATCAAAAAATGTTTGTGTTTTACCATTCTAAGAACACCAAAAGCAAGGTTTAAAAACCAACTGCATCCCCTGATATGTTTGTGTAATAGAATAGTGTGCTGTGAAGATCAAATATTGAGGACAGCCATTAAACACGCCTGCATTGCTGGTAAAAATTAAAATACAATCTTGTGCTCTGAGAGCAGTAAGCCAGTCACTGCCAAAAGGGAACTAGACAAAAGAACTTCAGGTGACCTGCAAAGCTAAGCATCTTGAAATGAACTGCTCTCCTATCAACATCGATGCAACTGGTAGCACCCAACAAAAATGCAGTGATGTTCCTTTGTCTACTCTTGACCGAACACATAGACTAATCCATGTATCTTTTTTAATGTTTATCTTCTTTTGGACTCACTGCTTATTTCTAATCTGTGTGTTAATTTATTAATTTATCTCTCGTTCAACAATCAATAAACTCACTCTCTCATTCATACAAGAAAGTCTGGTTAGATTGGCTCCTTTTAAAACATAAATTAATTTTGTCTGGGAGAAAGGTATCCACAAGTGAAGGACCCTTTCTTCATTAACCTTGTTGTGTCCAACTGAGGAATTGGGTGATTAAAGGTCAGCCAGATCAGCCTTCCTTAGCTGGGAGCTTTACAATGTGGTGTATCTTGCCTGGAACAATAATGAATTGGAGAACGTTGCCCAGTGGTGAAATCAGAAATCACAGCACAATTGTTCAGATGTACACCAATGACGCCCAGCTCTACCTCACGACCTCCTCTCAAAATTTCTTCACCAATGATAAATGATTAGACTGCTTATCCAACATCCAATCTTTTTCCTCTCAACTTAAAATTATGCCTTCTAGTTCTAACATTAGATCCCATTCCCCTACCACCATGGCGTTTGTGCACGCACATTGGCTCCTGACCGACAACACCTTGATTTTAACATTCTCATCCATGATTTCAATTCTCTCAATGACCTCTGCCCTCCCAATCTCTGCAATATCCTCCAAGCCCATAGTCCTCTGGCAAATCTGTGCTCTACTAATTCTGGCATCTTGAACATCTTCACTTCTAATTGCTTCACCAGTGGTTGTTGTGCCTTCAGTTACCTAGGCTCTAAACTCCAGAATTCCCTCCCTCTGCCTTTCCACCTCTCTATTTCATTTTCCTTCTTTGAGGCACTTCTTAAAACCTACCTGTTTGGCCAAGCTTTTAGTCATTTGACCCATGTTTCATTACGTAGCTCGACGCCATGCTTTGTTTTAATAATGCTGCTGTAAAGGGCCTTGAGAGGTTTCATTATGTCAGCGCTGCTATATAAATGCAAGTTGCTGCTGTCTCCAACACAGCTATTTTTATACAGAAGATTAATCTGTAAGATGTGACTGCAGTCTGTTCCTGAGAAGATCTAATATCACTGGACTGATAAGAAAATTTTGTCTCCTAAATCTGGCTCAGACATGAGGAAATAATTGAGTAGACTTAAACTTCTCAATTAATTATTCAACTTTATTAGGCTCACTTGATGTATCACAAAGCCTGCTTTTGTCGGAATAACCCTCCCCTACTATTGAAACACCAGTGTTCCTTTAACAGTTTTTTTATATAGTGTGATTCTGGGGAAAGACAAGATATTATACTGACAGTGACTTACAGTACAATGTTTTAGTCCTAATTACATATTGAGAAAGCTTGATTATCCATCAATCCATCTTCTTTCGACATTGTCCAGCAAATTTCCGACAATCAAGAGCACTTGGGATAAATTTCAAGAGAGACAGAAGAGTAAAGAATATTTGCAAAACTGTAGCACTATTTCTGCACTCAGGGATCCTAAAGGCCCCACAGAAAAGGAATTCCTTTGAACTTTCCTTGTGTTGACAAACATAGCAATCAAGTTATTTGCAGCAAAATTCCACAACAAAACAATTGAGCTTAGTGGCAACTTAGTCTGCTTTCATGGAGAGTAAATATTGGCCACAACATTGGGAAAAATCTCCTTTTCTCACCAAAAACATCATCAGATCTATTTAATAGTCTGGAAATGTGAACATTAGAATTAGAATTCTGATTGGAATTGGGTTTATTGCTACATGGGAAAGGAACTTGGCCAATTGGGACATCATAGCTGATATAATATGTGTTGGCAATGAATGAAGAACTGTATAATTTACCCTATGACCTAGTGACTATCTACCCAACGGCACTTAAAATTTAAAGCTTCTCATCTAGGGTTTTGATTCAACCAATGGCTTCTCTTCCCAAATTTACATTGTTACCTCTGCTGTTCTCCAAGTATTTGCTCTCAGCCCTCTCCTATTTAGCATCTTTACAATGCCTCTCACCAAAAACATCTGAAAACCACCCAGCTAGTTTCCACCTGCACAGCTCAGCACACCAAGCTCAATCTTGTCACCACCTCCGTTGAACCTTCGCTCTCTCTGAATTATCAGACATCTTGACCCACACTCCAGCCTGGATGAGTGAAAATTTTCTCCACTTAAATTTTGGAGCTGTATCCATCCAGGCAAGTGGAGAGTATTCCATCACGCTCCTTGACTTGCAAGTTGTAGATGGTGGGCCATGCAGGCAGTGGAGAGTCAGGAGGAGAGTTCCTTGCTGCAGAAATCCTAGCTCCTGCTCTAGGTGGTATAGTATTGATATGGCAGCTCCAGTTTCTGGTCAATGGCAACCAGAAGAAGGTTGATGATGGAGGATTCATCAGTTGTAATGCTATTAGCCATCAAAAGATGATGATTAGGGGTCATCTTTGTTTAAGATGATCATTGACTGGTACTTGTTTGCAATAGGGTTAGGTTAAGCACAAATATCACTTGCCACTTATCAATCCAAGACTGAATGTTATCTACGTTTTACTGTATATGATCACAAGCTGGTTCAGTATCTGAGGAGTCATGAATGGGGGCTGAACATTGTATAATCATCAGTGAACGTCCTCACTTCTGACCTTATGATGGAGGAAAGATTATTGATGAAGCAACTGAAAATATTTGGGCCTAGGACACTACCCTGAGGAACTCCTGCAGAGATGTCCTGGAGCTGAGATGACTGACCTCCAACAACCACGATCATCTTCCTATGTGTCAGGTATGATTGCAATCAACGGAGAGTTTGGCCCTTGATACCCTTTGATTCTGGTTTTACTAGAGCTCCTTGATGCCACTCTCAGTTGAATTCAGCCTTGATGTCAAGGGCAGTCACTCTCACCTCACCTGTGAAGTTTAGCTCTGTTGTCCACGTTTGGACCAGGCTGCACTGCAATCAGGAGCTGAGTGGCCCTGGTAGAACCCAAACTGGGTGTCACTGAGCAGGTTATTGCTGAGTAGGTGCTGCTTGGAAGCGCTGTTGATGATGCCTCCTTCAGTCTTGCGATGATTCGGAGTAAACTGATAGGGCCGTGTTTGGCCAGGTAGGATTTATTCTAGCTTTCTGAGGCCATGATCTTCCTGAACAATTTTCCATATTTTTGGATAGATGCCAGTCTAGCAGCTGTGTCCTTTAGGACCTGGCCAGCTATTCATATTGAGTGTATTCTCTGTTCTGTGCCCTTACGGATCTCAGTGCTTCTTCCAAGTGGTATTCAACATGGAGGAGCACTGATTTAAGAACTGAGGGGTTGGTAGGTGGCAATCAGTGGGGGATTTCCTCACCAAGATTTGACTTGAGGCCATGAATCTTCTTCAGAGTATCTGGATTCAATGTTGAGGGTTTCTAGGGCAACTCCTTCCCAACTGTACCCCATTGCATTGCTACCTCTAGTGGATCTGTCCTGCCGATGGGAGAGGACATATCGAGGAATGGTGATGGTGGTGTCTGGGGCATTGTCTGTCAGCTATGAATCTGTGTGTATGGCTATGTCAGGCTATTGCTTGACCAATCTGTGAGACAGCTCTCCCAATAGGCCACTAGCCAACAGATGTTAGTGAGAAGGACTTTACAGGGTCAACAAGACCCTGGTTTGCATTGCCATTTCCAGTGCCTCGATCGATGCCATGTGGTCAGAATGGTTTCACTTCTTGTTCTAGAATTCCCAGCAGTTTTGTTGCAACTGAGTGGCTTGCTAGGCCATTTCAGAGGGCAGTTAAGAGTCAACCATGTTGTTGTGGGCCTGGAGTCACATGTAGGCCGGACCAGACAAGCATGGCAGATTGCCTTCCCTAAAGGACATTAGTGAACCAGATTTTCACATTACAGCAATGAACAATAGATACCATTAGACTGGCTTTTAATTCCACATTTTTAATTGAATTCAAATATCACAATTTGTGTTGGTGTGATTCAAACCCATGGCTCCAAAACATTCTCTTTGGGTTCTTGAGTTTCTACTTTGTCACTATCTCCCCTTAGGGAAGCAGACCCTACTGTTCTTATCCTGCCTGGTCTAGGTGTGAATCCAGTCCTGCACCAATGTGGGTTGACTCTGAGCTGCCCCCTGAAGTGCTCTTGCAAGCCATTCAGTTTTATCAATGGCAACAGAAGTAGGTACATTCTCATCTTCCAAAGGGAGTAGGAATGGCCACTATACGCCAGGCTTACGAGCAACATCTGTATCCCAAGAATGAAAAAGTAAAGAAAATAATTTTGACATAAGATCCCACTGACTCCAATGAGATGAGTGATGAGATAATCGGTTTGTGGTTTTGTTGCAGGAATGTTGGTGAGGATATGAGGAGGACTCACTGTTCTCCTTTGAACAGTGCCTTGGGACTTTTGATATGCAGCTGAACCACCCAAACAGCTTTGAATAAACATCCTCATGCAGCTCTGACAAAGTCTGCCTTGAGAACCACTCTGGGACATCAGCCGAGGCTTTCAGTTCAAACTCCAGGTGTGATGGTCAATCCCATAACCTTCACTCGGAGGATGCTGTCAGCAAAACTGATGCTGCTGGGGCAGACTGTCTGTGGGAGTTATGGGGTCTTATGATCATTCCAGTGTAACCTCACAGCATCCCGAACATCAGCAGAAATGGCAGTCGGAGCCATTTTCCTGGGAATGTATAACGTCGTTTGGAATTCCATTCTGTCATATGTAATATTTCACGAATTGAGATACCAGACCCTGTGTTTGTGTGTGTTGTGTGTTGTGTGTATGTGGGTGTTGTGTGTGTTGTGCGTTGTGTGTGTTGTGTGTGTGTGTGTGTGAGTATGCACATGTGTTTCTGTATCAATGTGTATGAGATGATGCACTTGTTTGTGTGCATGTGTAGGAGGATGCGCACGTGTGTCTGAAAGTATGCAATTATGTACATCTATGCAGGGGACTCGGTGGCTAACACTGCTGCCTCACAGTACTAGGGACCCAGGTTCAATTCCTGCTGTGGACAACCTTCTATACAGTCTCCCTGTATCTGTGTGAGGCTCTTCTGGGTGCTCCAACTTCCTCCCACTGTCCAAAGATGTGCAGGTTAATGCGGAAATGCAGGGACATAGGGTGGGTCTGAGTGGGATGCTCTTCAGAAGGTCGGTGTGGACTCAATGACCTGCTTTCACACTGTAGGAATTCTATGAATCCAATGCGTTGGTGTGAGTATTGCTATGATCAAGTTTGAAGTAATGAGTAAGTTCCTCTCTTCTCATTCTGTCGAGTGTTTAAGAACGTGCTCTTTTTCTGCATTTCCTCATCTCCATGAATCCGTCAGGAGTCAGGAGGCAATTTACTGAAACCCACTAAAGTGAATTGTCAAACTTACTTAAAACGTAAAAACCTGTTCTAAATTCCGTGATGTGGACGGACACATACAAGCAAACAGAATAATGTACAGAGGAAGGAGAGATTAAATTGGTAGAACACTTACAGTCACGGTAAAAGAACGAGATACTGAATGGGTGAATCTTCAGGAAGCAGTTGTACAACAAACATCCACATTTTTAAAAGAACCTGGTGTACAGTAAGTTTTGTCTCAAAGCTGATTAATTTTTGCAGAACTCCAGCACCACTTCCACCGAGAAAGGTGGAGAATCCTAATTCTTAGTGTAACTGCAAATTCCTGGCTATTATTCCATGTTTCTGGATGTCTCACTTATCTGTAGCACAAATTCCAGCTTGTATCATGACTTCTCACAGGAGGTGGGTTCAATGTGTGAAAACCTGTCTGTTGACCCATAATGAGGACAATTCATTTTTACGAAGAGTTTTGATGCTAGCTCATCAGAGCCTGTTGTCCCTGGTTTTGATAGAGATGGGGAAAAAGGAGTTGGGCTTCACCTCTTGACTCCATACGATGAGTCTTGAATTGGGAAAGGCTGTGGTCTAGTGTATTATCACTAGACTATTAATTCAGAAACTTAGCTAATGTTCTGGGGAGCCAGGTTCAAATCCCACCATGGCAGCTGGTGGCAATTGAATTCAATAAAAAATAATCTGGAATTAAGGGTCTAATGATGATGATGAAACCACATATAATTATCAGGAAAAATCCATCTGGTTCAATAATGTCCTTTAGGGAAGCAAATCTGCTGTCCTTACCTGGTTTGGCTTACATGTGACTCCAGCCCCATGACAATGTAGTTGTTTCTTAGCTGCACTGTTTCCAATTAGGGATGGGTAATAAACGTTGGCCCAGCTAGTGACACAAATGCCGTGAATGAGTTAAATAAGGCTTTATTCCAGTAATATCTGTAGCTTGAAACTCATTGGCACAGTTAGTAGAAGGCCTTGTTGTGTTGCATTGGATGAATTTTGTCCTGGTAATTACCCCTTGAACAGCCTTTTCCAGGTGTGGACGTCATTGCTAGCTGTTAGACATTCCTCTGTATATTCCCGTGGGTTCGACTACTTATAGGCTAGCTGGCTTGGCAGGCATTTTAAAATGTTCCAGCTTATCTTGAACTGTTATCCAGTCAACCTAAAATCCAAGGCTTCTAAGATAACAAGGTGCAGGGCTGGATGAACACAGCAGGCCAAGCAGCATCATAGGTCTACTGCTTCTAAGATAGTTGATGTAACTTTAAAGATAGATAATCTATATTTTAGAACATCATGGCTGTATATGCAGAAGTGTGCCCACATAACTGTGTGCAGGAGTGTGTGTACATGTAGTGTGTAGACACATACGTTTGTATTTATAAGGAGCTATGTGTGTGTATTTGTGAATGTCTGCCTATTTGTGTGTGTATGTGTTGTGCATGTGTATTTGTGAATATCTGCCTATTTGAGTATGTGTGTGTGTGTATGTGTTTGTGAACATCTGCCTATTTGTGTGTGTGTGTGTGTATGAACATGAGCTTCCCTGTCTGCTCACAAGTGTCTCTGTGTATGTGTTCATATGTACATGAGTGCTCTTGAGTTTGTGTATGTGAATCTGTGCCCTGCAGAAACAGAGATTAAGAGACATGAAAAGAAATGGATAGATCAAGCCATTTCAGCCTTTCTGCTGGTCCTGAGGTAATCAGCACTCTAGGTCAGCGCTGATCTCTCATTCAATCTGTTTTCCTTTAGAATGAGGTGTACAGCAACAAGAGTATGCATTCAGGAAGAACTCTTTGTTTTGATGGTAATATCATGTCAATGCTGACATGCTTACATACACGAGGACTGCAAACAGTTGTTTGCATCTGCAAGCTTTCAGTTCAGCTATTCTCTGCAACTCTGAGCCCTACCTGCTTTTCCTGGCCGAAGCTGACGCAGCTAGTTGCTGTGTGAACCATACAACCCTTTATTATTCCATCCTGCTGTGTAATGTATAGCCTGCCCCCTACAGCTTCATGTGTAAAGCTTACCGAATGATCCTGGCAAATATCTGGAAAGCTAATGCCAGTAAGCAGAGCACTGCAGACTGTATTGTAAAATCAGCTGTCATCACGTAAGCCAATGCAATTCTGTTGCATTGTAGCCACTGCAGAAATGTCAGAATTCTACGTGTGAACTTCTGCCCCTGCTGGTTATATTAATAAAGTACATGTTATTAAATACTCTGCCATTTATTCACTTCAGGCCTGTTTGCAATCAATTTGTTCTCCTCTGACAGCTGCCTTCAGGATAAGCTTGACCACATATTATTTTTGACCGCTTCACTGAACACAATTCTTTAACATAGTCACCTGAAAAAGTGTTTCATTGGAATAACATTACAGGTTGAGGGCTTAGGGTTTGCATTAACATGGGAAACTTGAGGTTGTATAGGAGAATGGCCATGAAAGAGTTAATATATGTCTGTTCTCCACCCAGTCTGATATATCTGTAGCTGCTAGGCAGAGACCGAGCCAGTTCTCCACCTCTTGTTAGTAATAGTCAACACAGCCAAGTGCTCATAGAACATAGAACAGTACAGCACAGTACAGGCCCTTTGGCCCACAATGTTGTGCCGACCTATTATCCTACTCCAAGATCAAACTAACCTGCAGACCCTACATTTTACTATCATCCATGTGCCTATCCAAGAGTCGTTTAATTATCCCTAAAGTATCTGACTCCACTACCACTGCTGGCAGCGCATTCCACACGCCCACCATTCTCTGTGTGAAGAACCTCCCTCAGACATCTCCCCTATACCTTCCTCCAATCACCTTAAAATTATGTCCCCTCGTGATAGTCATTTCCACCCTGGGAAAAAGTCTCTGGCTATCCACTCTATCTATGCCGCATGTAACCAATACATAGTTCCTGTGATAATGACAGATGCCTTTTCTGCTGAGACGTATTCATGGTCTGGCCGCCATCACATACGACAGGACAGCCCCTCAGATGAGCACAGGAAGAAAGAGTAGTGGCAGGTCTTTTCCCCAATCGCAAACCACCAGCAGCTTGTACCCAGTCCCCTCACTACTATCATAATGGTTGGGGCTTCATGGCATTGCGTCTTCATTTTATGACAGTGCTGTGGCTCTAAGAGATTATTTTGTCCTTTTTTTTGAAGAGAGGTTTTAAGAAGGGGGTGACGAGCTGTCTACTTGGAAAGCCAGTAAAGTAAACAGCTTGTAAAGCCTTGGGATTTTTTTTAAAGTTGGAACAATAGAAGCATCCTGGATGGGTGTGGCCAGCTTTCACAAACCAGGATTTCTAGTTTTTTTTAGCTTTAGGGTTAGCTTTAAGCAGTTGTTGTTGAAGTCTCAGCAGGACTGAACCTACTGGAGTTTTGAAGAAGTAAAAGTTATCTTTTCCATTTCTCAGTTACAGCTAGAAGCTGGGGTTTCTCTCTGCTGCTGGGTTACCTGCAAAACAAATCTATTTTTCTGAATTTGTCTTTTTGCCAAGGGATATGTTTGTGGGATGTTACTGCACTGTAACAGTTAATTAGTAATAGTTACTGTACCTATTATTCTGCTAAGTTTTCCAGTAGAGTTAAGTTATTCTAAATTCCTCTTTCTTTTGTTGTATTTTAACTATCCTGTTTGAATAAATTGCATTTTGCCTAACATCAAGTAGTTTGACCAGTCACATAGCATCCAGAATGCTACACTTTACAATTGTCTTTAAAATAAGAAAATGTTTGGGTCTAAGCTACTTCCTTAAAATCTTTTGAGGGTGTCTAGTCTGGTCCATAACAATTTTGGTGTCCATTCACAGAGTCTAACTTTCCCTCATAGGTGGAGAGGTGTAGATTCAATACTAACTCACATTGCCAGATCACACATACACTGGGATAGAATTCAACAATGGGCTGAAAGTCTCAGGAGAGACTACTCACAAGGAGCAATAAAATTGGACTTAGGAACGTAGGACAGAAAATGTCTTAAAACTATATAGGTAAAGTGCTGGTTCAGCATCCAAGTTCCTCTTTCCTCACTTCAACTGGCCTTCCCTTCAGCTGAGCTTGACCTCCATCTTACCAAACCATTGTCTGAGCCATGTCCATCACAAACCATCTCATTGTGTGAGGCTGACTGCAATTCTGCTCACCATGCAGTGGCCTTGCTGGGACATTTGATCACAGAACATTTGCAAAGATCGTTGTACTTCGCCCGCTAGAACACCTCAGTAATAATAAGCCCTGAATTAAATATGATTTTTTTTGGTGCAGGATAAAATTTAATGACCTTACAGAGGTGGCTAAAGGACGGAGCAATCTATGAGAAATGGCACCATCAAAGATGGGGTGAGACCAGAAAAGTGGCTGACTGGTCATTCTCAGTTGAAGAACGAGAAGTTCGGAGAGGTGACCTGATTGGGGCCTACAACATATAGTTGCAGATAGTATTCAGGCTGAGCATTTGTATTGAATTTGTATCAAGTTTAACAGGTTTAGGATGGGTACAAGGATCATGAATTTAAACCATGTAATAACAGGAATAGGAATAAATATGAAGCACATCTTCTTTTTCCAGAGAATATCGAGCCTATTCAAGGAGTTGCAATATGGTGTGATGGGATGTGGCCATAGCAGGAACAGGTCCATTCCTGACTGCATTAGAGACCACATTATAAACCAGGGTCTTCATGGATATCTTTGTTATACTGGGCTCTAGGTACCAACCACTGGCAGCATGTGCATAGGGTCAGTCGCTGTCACCAACCTGCTTTCTATGTTGAGTCTGAAGGTCTGTCTAATTATTACAGAGGGTAGACCCATAGTGAGTCTTAACAAGACAAGGCCCATGACCCACATAACATGGTGTATTGCATGATGGCAATAAATCAATTAAGTGTAATTTTAACCACCAGGAGGCAAGTACATCACATCTGTCTCCCTCAGGATCTCATGCCAGACTAACTAGTTCCCCAGCCAAAAACAATGATGTCATCGGGGTGGCTGGAGCTAGTACAACTTCAACATTAACTCTTTCAGTACCATTACCTTATACTACAAATCATAGCCCCCAGGCTTTCTCCCATAGTTAGCACTTATATATTCATGTCTGTAACTACTTTTAAAAAAAACCCATTACCCATCTCCTCCCAAGTTCTAACTTCATAATGCTGTTCATCTAGAGCTTGCACTTTTGGATGTTACGTTCAGGTTGTACAGGACGTTGCTGAGGCCTCTTCTGGAGTACTGTGTCCAGTTCAGATGCCCTGTTATCGGAAGTTTATTATTAAGCTGGAGAGGGGTCAGAAGAGATTTACCAGGGTGTTGCCAGGAATGGACGGTTTGAGAAGCTGGGACTTTTTCCACTGTGAGTGTAGCAGGCTGAGAGGTGACCTTATAGAGGTTTATAAAATCATGAGGGGCATAGTTAAGACGAATGGCAGGCGTCCTAGGGTGGGGTATTTCAAGACTAGTGGGCATATTTCTAAGGTGAGAGGAGAAAAATTTAAAAAAGGATATGAAGGGCAATTTTTTTTTTATGCAGTATGGTTTGTGTGTGGAATGAACTTCCAGAAGAAGAGGTGGATGCGGGTACAGTTACAATGTTTAAGAGGCATTTAGATAAGTACATGAATAAGAGGTGTTTGGAGTGATATGGGCCAAGCCTAGGCAGGTGGGACTAGTTTAGTTTGGGAACATGATTGACATGAACTAGTTGGACCGAAGAGTCTGTTTTCATGCTGTATGACTTTAAGACTCTATGATCTTTCAATGTTGATTTATCTTATGACTTGGAAGATTGGTTGCTCTTTGACTTGAGGATCATTGACCTTGATTCTGATCTTCTGTAGGTCATTCTTGCTGGAGGATCTTGTAGTCCTTCACAGCAGATCTTCATCCTGTTATACAGAGTTGTTGCTCCATTACCTTTTGTGGAGGACACTTAATCTACCAAATGTCCTTGGCAAGTGAACCTCTAACCAAAGTGCGCTCTAAATTAGGTAGCAGTGGCTACAGAAGTGATTGCCACACACGGCCATTGGAGGTGCACATAGCCAGAAAAAAAATGAGAGGGATCACTGCTTCCAGTTCAGGTGGCTCACCATATCATCTGGGAGATGTTTAACGTCATGAATTTCCATTATTGAAGATGAGCACTTTCTTCCTTGTAATATTTGGAATGGGCAATTTTTTTTTCTTTTTAACTGTGTCCTGAATCTGTGCTTGTTTGCCTGGCTTCCATGGTGTAATTTGCAGCTCACTTTCATCTTGGTAAAACAAATCATTATTCTCAATCTGCCAATGCATCCAAGCTGAAATATGTAAGCTCTTTATCTCCATGAGCTGGAAGTTTTCTGGTGCCCCCTGTTTGTCATTCTGGTGAATTAAACATTTTCACAGGCTCAGTTTCGTTGCTGCAGGATTGTTCTGCACTTAGCACCATCTTTGTCACTGTAACTAAGAACTTGTCTTAGAAAAACAAGATTGAAAAGTTTATCATTGATGACAGGAATGGAAAACATTTCTCCCATCCCTGTAAAATCTGTACTTCCCTCCCTGTTGACACTCTGAGGCAACTTCCTTCTGCCAACATAGGCTATCTCAATTGATTCCTTCTTTGTTAAGAGCTCCACCTAGGAAATCCAAAGGCATCTTCTCCAGTTGCTCCGTGACCATTTGGATGAGAACGGTTTGTTTCTGGACTAATTGTTCTATTGGGAGTTGTCAAAGATCTTCTGCTACTACATGGATATTGAGTGCAGATGTTGGCAAGGACTCAAATAGAAGAAGTGTAGATTGTGAATTACATATATATTTTCAACTCTCTTATGCTGTTTGTACTTTCATGTTATTTGTAGCACTTTCATCTGGGATATATTCCCCTTGGACCATAGAGTTTTAGCTCTGTTGACTGTAACCCCTTCATGTTCAGCCATGGTATTTCATCCCACAGGACAGTGACACTTGTTCTTGTATCAAACTTAAAATTGATAAGAATGTCCATTGATGTAAATATGTTTTGTGAAACTTGATTTGGTTGACTCACCAAAGAATCTCTACAGTGTGGGAGCAGGCCATTCGCCCCTTTGAGTCCATACCGACCCTCCAAAGAGCACCCCACCCTATCCCCGTAACTCTTCATTTCCCATGGCTAACCCACATAAACTGCATGCATTTGGGCTGTAGGAGGAAACCAGAGCACCTGGAGGAAACCCACACAGACACAGGGAGAACGTGCAAACTCCACACAGACAGTCACCCAAGGTATGGATCACTGATGCTGTAAGGCAGCAGTGCTAACCACTGAGCCAATATGCCACCTAATTCATTTAAAGTAGTAATTTCCCCTATCTATGCACAAGTATCTTTGCCATTGTGGTATATTTTCTAATGTGGTTATTTTTCCTAATTAAAGCAGCTCAACTGCATTAGCCTCTTCAGAAGGGGAAGCATTTGGCCCTTTGTTGATCTGCTATTGTGCCTAACTTCTGCACATCTTCTGGAAGTGACCTGATCTTACTGATGTAGCATTCTTTTCTCTTGACTGCCCATGAGTGTGAAGTTTTGTTATTCCAAAGCATTGTCACTGAATATTAGTACCAGCTGCTTGGTTTATTCTGTGTGTTGTCTTGTCCACTGCCTCACTACGGTATCTGTACCTTAACATGTGAACAGGTTCTCGTCGTTTTTTGGAAGGGGTTGTCCTTTTCCTCTAAGATCTTCCTGTGACTATTTCTGGCTTCTGCTTCCAGCAGCATTTCAATAGCTTTCTAACCCTCTACATACTCCTTGTGCCATCCTCATCACTTGACTTCCCAACTATTTTTGCATTATCCACAAACTGACATTCACTTTCATCATCTAAGTTATTAATGTAGGTTGAGAATAAATGTGGCCCCAGCACTGATCCCCGTGGCACTCCACTAGATACAGGTTGCCATCCTGAAAATGTCCCCATATCTCAACTCTCTGTCTTCTATTAGTTAGCCAATCCTCTATCCACGTTAATGTCCCCAACAACATGAGTTCTTGTCTTATTAAACAGCCTAACCTCAAACACCTTTCATGCGGAGGCATTCCATGGCCCTCCTAGTCCGGGTCCTCTCTGTCTCACTGAATGGAAGCGTATGTGAAAACATCACAACTTAGGTACCTAACAAAGATGATTAGCATGCTTGTCTTCATTGCTCAGGCTTTTCAGTATAGGTGTTGGAAAATCATGTTGTGATTGTACAGGAAGGTGGTGAGGTCTCTTTTGAGTACTGTGTACAGTTCTGGGTCGCCCTGCTACAGGAAGGGTATTATTAAATTGGAGAGGGTTCAGAAAGAATTTACTAAGACGTTGCCAGGGTTTGAGTTACAAGGATAGGCTGGGACTTTTTTCACTGGAGCATAGGAGGTCGAGGATACCCTACAGAGGTTTATAAAATAATGAGGGACACTGATAAGGTGAATAATAAAGGTCTTTTCCCTAGGGTGGATTCAAAACTAGGGGTCATACTTTTAAGGTGCGAGGAGAAGGATTTAAAAGGGGCAACTTTATCACACAGAAGGTGGTTCACATGTGGAATGAACTGCCAGAGGAAGTGGTGGATCCAGGCACAGTTACAACATTTAACAGATACATGGATAGGAAAGGTTTGGGGGAAATTGGCCAAATGCAAGCAAATGGGACTAGTTTAGTTTGGGAAACTTGGTTGGCATGGACAACTTAGACCAAAGAGTCTGTTTCTGTGCTGTATGACTCTATGACTCAGTGACACTGCAACCATAGCTGGGGCCAAGCGTAGATACAATGCTGCCTATTCCTCCACCAAGACCATCATGGAGCAGGCAAGAGGCCTCCTTAGGATGAGGTTCTGATGCTTACATTAGTCTACCTGGGTGGGGGGTGCTTGCAGCTCTCCCCAGACATAATCTGCCACATAGTTCCATCATGCTGCACTCAGCATAACTGGAACAGGTAAAGAGGAGACAGACCCTGAAGAGCTGGGAGAGCAGGAGCAATCTTCTGAGGAGGAGGATGAGGACATTGCACAAGAGGAACATCACTTTCTGCATGACAGATTGGTGCAGTGTCAGGCGTAACAAGTTAAACAGGACTTGATTGACACTCAGTTCATAAAAGAGGAGTTTTCACGCATTTAAAGACTTTCCAGTATGTGATGGTCCCACATTCAACAATGGGAAAATGTTCTGCCACACTGGGCATTGGTGAAAAGGTAGCACGCCCTTTTGCAGGATTCTAGGATGGGATGAGTGAAAGATATGTGTATTTTAAACAGCAATATTTTAACAAATGCGCACATGTGTTTGCAATGGAGCTTCAGCTGTGCCACCAATGTGCCCTGAGAAGTGTTTCTCTTTGTTTCCCTCCCAAAGGGAAGGACAGCTTTAGGCTAGCAACGCTAGACCTAGTGCACGGCTGGGCTTTAAAAATGACGCTGAAGCTGAGAATCCCACAGTGGCTCAGTGGTTAGCACTACTGCCTTACAGTACCAGGGACCTGGGTTCAATTCCACCCTTGGATGACTGTCTGTGTGGAGTTTGAATGTTCTCCCTGTATCCGTGTTGGTTTCCTTCCACAGTCCAAAGATGTGCAGGTTAGGTGGATTGACCATGATAGGTTGTCCTATAGTGTGCAGGCTGGGTGATTGGCCATGGTTAAATGCATGGTTATGGGGATAGGGTAGGCGCTGGGTGGGATGCTATTTGGAGAGTCAGTGCAGACTCGATTGGCTAAATGGCCTCTTTCTGCACGGTAAGGATTCTAAGGTTCTGGTACTGGTGGGTATTCCTCATAGTCTGAATGAGGCACCGTAGGGGTGCGGTGCATGGCTAATGAGATGAGTTACAGGCAATAACATGAGGAAACTTCACAAAAATTCATGGAGAGAAACCCTCTAAGAAACTCACCAAAACTGATGCTTAGCTGAATTCTGGTAAATTCAGCCCAGTATGTTCTCTGTCACTCCAAACTCTCATCACTCAGCCTGTCTGTAACAGGATACCTTCTTACTGGTTGGGAACCTTTGAAATATTAGTCTATGCGGTTAGACAAATGTTGTGATATTTATATGAAAATTGGGATCTGAAACATGTATGGTCAGGAACACAGTTCACTTTGTGGGAAACGCATCTATATCAACACCTACAAACTGTTAACATCTGTAGTTCTTCACATACATCAAAAAAATTGGCTTTATATGAAAGAAATCTCAGGACACTAAACTCCAGGTTTGACAACTGATTTTCAACTTCCAATCTATGGTTGAATCCTACATCTCATAGCACAGAATAAGACCATTCAATCCCTCAATCCGGTGCTGTCTCTTTGAAGGAACTATCCACTGAGGATTCCATTTGATCTGAGGTGCTGCATTTTGGAAAAGCAAAACAGGGCAGGACTTAAACACTTAATGATAGGGTCCTGGGGTGTGTTGCTGCACAAAGAGATCTTAGGGTCCTTAGAGGTTGATTCACAGGTAGACAGGGTAATGAAGAAGGCGTTTGGTATGCTTGCTTTTATTGGTCACTGAATTGAGAATAGGAATTAGGAGGTCATGTTCTGGCTGTGCAGAACATTGGTGAGGCCACAAAAATAGAAGTTGCTGGAAAAGCTCAGCAGGTCTAACATGAACTCTGATTTTTTTCTTCACAGATGCTGCCAGACCTGCTGAGCTTTTCCAGCAACTTCTGTTTTTGTTCCTGATTTACAGCATCCGCAGTTCTTTCAGTTTTTATTGGTGAGGCCACTTTTGGAATATTGCGTTCAGTCTGGTCTCCCTGCTATAGGAAGGATAGTATGAAACTTGAAGGGTGCAGAAAAGATTTACAAGGATGTTTCTGTGTTTGAAGGTTTGAGCTATAGGGAGAGGCTGAATAGGCCAGGGTTATTTTCTTTGGAGCTTCAGAGGTTGGATGGTGACATTATGGAGGTTTATAAAATCATGAGGGGATGTTTAGGGTGAACAGTCCATGGCTTTTCCCCAGGGTAGGGGATTCTAAAACTAGAGGCATAGAGGGGAAGGATTTAAAAGGGAACTAAGGATCAACCTTTTCCCACAGAGGGTGGTGTGTGTATGAAATGAGCTGCCAGAGGAGGTGGTGGAGGCTGGTACAATTACAACATTTAAAAGGCATCTGGTTGGGTACATGAACAGGAAGGGTTTAGAGGGATATGGACCAAATGCTGGCAAATGGGATGAGATCAGTTTAAGATGTTGGCATGGACAATTTGGACCAAAGAGTCTGTTTCTAAGTTGTACCACTCTATAACTCTGGGATGAAAGCTGGATTGCCAAAACTTAGCTCAGTGCGTATCAACCTTTCAAAGATGGCATGGGTACAAGGGATGCCAGTTTGTGGATGGGTATCTGCTGACTGATGAGTTGGGACTGTAAAAGATGCATGGAAATCAGAGCAGAATCGAATTTGAGGGACACCAAAGGGGCAGGGTAGGAGGTTAATGAGGTGCAGTGAGATATGATGAGAAATCCCACAAGGCTTTGTTGCAAAAATCCCTCTGAAAAGATTGAGGCAACTGTCGATTAGTGAAAAAAAATAAGATTCAAGCCCATGTTATCTTTAACTGAATGCAAAAGCATTTATATATGTTTGGGTCACATATTGGCAATTACAGAGAACAATACTAAAATAAGTTCAGACTGAAAAAGGTTGATGTATTATCACTCCACATTAGTCTTGAACCTATAGGGAGGCACGGTGGCTCAGTGGTTAGCATTGCTGCCTCACAGCACTAGGGACCCAGGTTTGATTCCAACCTTGGGTGACTGTCCGTGTGGAGTTTGCACGTTCTCCCCGTGTCTGCGTGGGTTTCCTCCGGGTGCTCCGGTTTCCTCCCACAGTCCAAAGATGTGCAGGTTAGGTGGATTGGCCATGCTAGATTGCCTGTAATGTTCAGGGTGTGTAAGTTAGCCATGGGAAATGCAGGGTTGTAGGAAACAGGTCTGGGTGAAAAGCTCTTCAGAGGTTCAGTGTTGACTTGTTGGGCCAAATGGCCTGTTTCCACACTGTGAGGATTCTAATCTTAAGTGAGCTCTGAATGATAATACATCAACCTTTTTCACTCTGAACTTATTTTAGTATTGTTCTCTGTAATTGCCAATATGTGACCCAAACATAGATAAGTGCTTTTGGATTCAACTGCACTCCTTTGCTGCCTTAAGACTTGTATAGATTTTGTGTGTCATCTGCAAACTTACTTAACATGCACCTAATACTGCTGGCTCAGACATGAATAAAGACTGAATGCCCCTTCAATTAATCCCTGGGAGATACAGTGCTCTAATGAATCTACCTGAACCTTGTCCATCATCCACAAGATTTGGCTGCTGGACTGGAGTCAATTTGCAATTCTGCATTTCAGATATGCACTGAATACAAGATTCTATATTTTGAGTAATCTAAAATTGAAGAATTCCTGACCATTCAGGTAGACAGTATCTACCAAGATTCCTTCCATTCACAACCTGAGCGACTTCCTCAAAGGACTCATCAAATTTATGAGCCACAAGATATTTTCTCGATATTTGTTTTGGCAATTTCTAATAGCCTTGTCCCTTCTCATTGATTATAAAAGGGTATCTCTTACAATCCATTTTACTACATTCTCAATAGTAGACATCAGGCTGATAGGCCTGCAGCTCCTCTGATTTGCCCTCTTCTTTTAAGTAGGCCCCAAGTGAGCCAGTTTCTACCATAGGAACGATCCCTGACTCGATGGAAGATATTGAGAAGAGGGTTTTACAGAATGCCTGTTGCATCTCCTTGTTCACTCCCTGAAGGACATAATCCTGAAGGATAAGAAAGAAGCGGTTTTAAAGAGTTGTATGTGAACATATGGAAATGTAAAAGCAAACCCATGAGACAAAGTCCTGCCAAGAGTAAATCAGCATGGTAATACACAGGTCAGCCTGCTTAGAAAATATAATTGACCAAAAACTGGAAAGACATTTGCGCATCACCCTGTCTGTTAGGGCAAGTAATCTAAAGTGAAACTTAGGATAACATGGTCCTTTGTTATTTGTGGGACCTCGGTATGCACAAAATGACTGACCAATTTGTCTGCAAAAGGACTAAATGCAAAAATGGACTGCAAAATGCTTGGAACGGTTTGATTGTGAGGGGCCCACTCTCTTTGTAAAATGCTCAATCATTGCTAACAACTCCTTGGTCTCTGGTGCCCTCTACTGAAATATTTAGCTAATTGCAGCTGCAGGTAGTTAGTTCTCTTCAGGAACTTGTTCAAGCATATTTTGACATATGTATGGAGCAAGTGGAGCTTGAAACTTGAGTAAAGGACACTACCATAGACCCTTCTTTCTGGGTACAGAATGTGTGCGGATGGGACACTCCTGTTGACCTTAACCAGAGCAGTTTGATCTGCACCACTTCCCCAGTGCCTTAGGCCAAATGTGAGAGATCAGTTCAACTTGCCTGACACTCTGCTTCCAACAGCGGAGAACAATCGAGGTCTCTGTCTCAATATGGAAAAGTTCAGCTGTATGATAAAAAGTTTGTGTTACATATAGATCTGGGTGCCTCCAATTCCTCTGTAATTATTCTGTTGTCAAGAATATCCCTAGCTGTCTTCATCGTTTGTAATGACTCAGGTGTAGGGGGCCTCGATTTTCAGCACATATCCCAGTGAGGTGGAGATAGTATACAAGAAAGTCCAAAACCTGTTCGATACAGTGTCACACAACAGACTTGTAAGAACAGTTACAGGGGGATGGAACAAAGGAGACAGTGGCAACGTGGCTGTAGTTTAAGAAAGAAAGAGTAATGGTTAATGGATATTTTTTAAACTGGAGGGAGGTTTGTAGTGAAGTTCCTTAGAGGTCAGTATTGGGGCCTGTGCTTTTTCATATATAAAAGTTATCTTGATCTTTCTACAAGGTACAATGCAAAACTTGGGAGCATTGTAAACTTTGCAAGGACCATACAGAAGTTCAAAAGGACGTTGACATGGAGTAGACAGAGAGGTGGCAGATGAAATTCAGAAATGTGACATGGTACAATTTGGTGTAAGGAACATGGAGATCAGTATAAGATAAAGGATACTATTCTAAAGGGAGTGCAGGAGGAGAGGGACCTGAGTGCATAGAGCTCATTAAAAGTGGCAGGACAGGTGGAGAGGACCATTAATAAAGCAGGCAGTATTCTAGGCTTCAAGGACAGATGGATAGAGCACAACAGCAGGGAGGTGATGTTGAATGTATTTAAGACACTGGTTAGACCTCAGCTGAAGCCTTGCGTACAGTTCTGGCCAGCACACTTTAGGAAGAATGTAAGTGCACTGGAGAACACGCAGAGGTGATTCCAGGGTCGGGAAACTTCAGTTACAAGGAAAGCTTGGAGAAGATGTGACTGTTCTCCTCAGGGAGGAGAAGCAGAAAAGGAGATTGAATAAAAGTTTTCAAAATCATGTGGGTATGGACAGAGCAGATGGGGAGAAACTCCTCTCGCTCAGAAGGTAAACGAGAACTGGGGACGCAGATTTGAAGCATTTTGCAAAAGAAGCAAATGCGAGATGAGAATGAGCTTTTTTCACACAAAGCATGGTTGGAGGCTGGAATGCACCGCCAGGAAATGTGGTGGAGACATTCAGGAGGGCATTGGATAATTATTTAAACTGGAACAATATGCAGGGAAAAGGCAAGAGATTGGCACTAAATCACAATGTTCTGAGCTAGTGCAGACACAATGGGCTGAATAGCCCATAACAATTCTGTGACGCCCTACACAAACAGTCCTACATCCTCTCTGTTTTCCCTGCTATTCCCCTGCTATCAAAACCATTTCTACTCATATCACCCTCACCTTCAATCAGCCTTTAGCCCAGAAACACAACACCAGACCAGGACGAGGAAAGTTGAGCTTCTCACTGACTGGTTGAGGACTCCATTGGAACATCTATTTCGTCCCCCTCTCTCCACTGATGGATCCTCAAGTTGAAATTCCACCCCCACAACCTTCTTCCTGGAGGGAAGGCAGCTAGGAGGAGTCATCCCTTGAATAGGATCTGCCCAGTCATCCCAAAGTCATCGAGACATAGAGTCGTACAGGATGGAAACAGACCCTTCGGTCCAACCAGTCCATGCCGACCATAATCTCAAACTAAACTAGTCCCACCTGCCTGCACTTGGCCCATATCCCTCCAAACATTTCTTATTTACATACTTATCCAAATGTCTTTTAAACATTGTAATTGTACCCACATCTACCACTTCCTCTGGATGTGCGTTCCACACATGAGCTGCTCTCTGCGTAAAAAAATTGCCCGCCATGCCCTTATTAAAAAAAATTTAAAATTTTATTTTAAATTTCTCAATTCTAATTTAAAGGTTGCAGCCCAGGAAATTGTGGAGATAGAGAAGGAGAACATATCTCTCATCTGGACACATTCTTGTCTCTCCTGACTCTCATGTTACAGGTGGAACAGTGCAAGAGAATGGAAAACACAATACCCATATCCCTACTTATTAAGTCAATTTGCCATCGCTGGGAACAGATGGAGACGTTGTAAGCTTTTGTCAGCATACTTGCACTTTGCTAATGAAATCTTCTTAATGGCGATGAGTCATTCTGCTAATCAGATCTCTCCAAGCTACCTGCTGGCCCTGAGGCTTCCAGTCCACAAAGGCACCGCTCCTGAAAGATGCCTCTGCAGTCAGATGCCTTACATGAGATCTGGACTTCAGAAACGTGAGTCCATATTTTGAAAACCTTTCAGTCAGTGAGTGAAACCATAGCAGCTAGGGCTTCAATGAACTCATCTATTTTGGGTCTGCACTGAGTTTTGTTTTAAATGGTGAGAAATGAGGGACTGTAGAAGAGAGTTGGGTGTTTAACCAGTTAAACAAGTGGACGGGTACAAAACACAATCGATAAGCTTCATAGATTGTTGACCTACATTTTATGGTAGAGTAAATGATGCTTTAGTCGCTCACAGCTCTGATTAAACTCCATTTACAATATTGCATTCAGTTCTGGGTTCTGTAATTCAGAAACGGGCTTGGAATTGTCACAACTTAGATTAATCAAATTGACAGAAACGGTTAAGTTTTGAGAACTGGTTGCAGAAACTTGGCTCTTTTAAAGTGTACTCCTCCATGGGATGCAGGTATTTGTCACACATCCCTAACTACCCTTGAAGTGAATGACTGGATTTGGAATCACTTTTAGGCCATTATGCATTTTATGGCTGTTTACGTTAGCCTGTGCAACATATACTAAAGGTAATCAGGTTCTTTTTGAATCAGATATCTTGAAGTTTATTTATAACAACAACTAATGACAAGATTCCAGTATCTCACACACACATACACACATGGCCTGGGTCCTGTGTTTTCTGATATTACTGTACATTATCTACATATAGCTGACTGTCAGAACACAGTACTCTAACTCCATGACTCAAAGAGTCTGACTGACGGAGAGCTAGGTACCTAGATATCATGCCATGATGTCATGTAGCAGTCTCAAAGGAGCAGGCCTGTTTGATTTGGAATCAACAGGCCAGAACAGGTAAGGACAGGAGATTTTCTTTCCTAAAGGGTATTAGTGAACCAGATGGGTTTCTACAAAAATTCAAGAAACCTTTTTTAGAGCTGCTCAGGTGGCAATTTCACAGAGCACCCTTAGAGAAGAGTCCATGGCAAAATGAAAATAAATATGCATGTGTGCCATGCAATACTGGTCATGTCACTAGACTGGCAATTCAGAGATACATGCTAGCACACCACAGTAATGAGTGGAGTTTGTGTTCGATTAGTAAATCTGCAATATATGAAATATTTGTATAAAGCTAGCTTCACTAGAGTGGCCATGGCAACTATCACTGATTGGTGTAAAAATCCATTTGGTTCACTAAAGAACCAGGAAATCTATCATCCTTGGCAGGAAGGCTGACGTTTTGGGCCTAGACCCTCCTTCAGAAACGTCAGCCTTCCTGCTCCTCTGATGCTGCTTGGCCTGCTGTGTTCATCCAGCTCCAGACCTTGTTATCTCAGATTCTCCAGCATCTGCAGTTCCTACTATCTCTGAATCTATCATCCTTCACTGATCTGCACACTGCCACCTTGTGGTAGCTCCAGAACAGGAACACAATCACAGAATTTTTACAGCACAGGATGCCACATGGCCCCATCGAGTGTGTGTTGGTTTTTCAAATGAGTGTCACTTCAGCATGGCTGAGTCTTCACTGCAACAGCCTTGAAAGCTTATCAACCTCATTCATCACCTTGATGTATTAGGTCACTGCTCAGCCTTATCTTTGCTAGAGACAACAGCCCCAGCCCCTACCTTTCATGACATATTTCAGAATATTCAGAATAAGTATATTAATACTACAAAGAAAAATTCTAAGGTAGCACCCAATCTGTGGGTAACTAAAGAATTTAGGGAAAATATCAAACTTCAGGAAAATGTGCATGAATGCGCAAAGATGAACAGTGCATCAAAAGATCAGAGAGAATATTAAGAATGGTGCAACATGACTAACAGGTTAATCAGAAAAAGGGGAAGCCAGATAAGAATATTAAATGGATAGCAAGAGATACTGAAAGAACTGAAAGAACTGCGAATGCTGTCAATCAGAAACAAAAACAGAAATTGTTGGAAAAGCTCAGCAAGTCTGGCAGAACTGTTCTGAGGAAGGGTCACTCGACCTGAAACATTAACTCTGATTTCTCTCCACTGATACTGCCAGACCTGCTGAGCTTTTCCAGCAATTTCTGTTTATGTTTGTGAGCAAGACATTCTACGTGGCTTGAAAAAGGAAAAGGGGAAGTAAATTAAGTGTCGGTCTTCTAAAATGTAAGAATTAAAAGTTAATAATAGATAGGAAGGAGATAAAAGAAAAATACTGCAAAGCTGGAGATCTGAAATGTAAACAGAAAACACTAGAGAAATTCAGAAGGTCTGATGGCATCTATACAGGGACAAAAACAAAGTTAACGTTTTGAGTCCAGTTACACTTCCATGGGAATTCTATTTTGCTTCTGACTTCACTATTGATGATACAAAAATGTTGCCATCATAGCTACAAGTCAGGAAGTGGAAGGGAAGAGAGGAACTTGGTGAAATTACAAATATGAAGGAAATGGTACTCAACGAACTGATAGTGCTTCAGGCTGTCAAGTCTCTGGGTCCTGATAAACTTCATCCTGGGGTCCCAAAATGGTGGCTAATGACATTCTGGATGCTAATTTTCCAAAACTGTCTAGGTTCTAGAAAAGTCCCATCAGACTGGAAATACCAACTATAGCTCCTCAAGAAGGAGAAGAGGCAGAAACCAGGAATTATCAGCCCGTTAGGTTGACATCTATCCCAGGGAAGACATTTGTATCAATAATTAAGGAGGTCACAGCTGTGCACTTAGAAAAGCTCAAGGTAATCGAGAAGAGTTAGCATGGTTTCATCAAGCAGATATCATGAAGGACTACTATGCACCGGGGAGGAAGGGGAACCCATAAGCTGGCGCTTCCTAAAAGTTTTCCACTGTGAGCCATCTTGAGACTTAAAAGTCATCGTGAGCCCTAACTGAGAACGATGATAGTCAGGGCCTTTTGAAGCATGAGTACAGCTGGCCTAACTCAGTCTCCGAGATCCGCACTAGCCTCAGAGTTCACCACACCATTTCACATCCCAATCCCAATTTTTGGAAATCCCACTGTGAATGTACCGTATTTGGATATCAAAGAGACATTTGACAATGTGCCACATAAAGTAAGATCTCGGGCAACTGTCAATGGAGTTTTACACATTCTCCCTATGTCTGCATTGGTTTCCTCTGGGTGCACTGGTTTCCTCCCACAGCTCAAGGATGTGCAGGGTAGGTGGATTGGCCATGTTAAATTGTGTAGGCTATGTGGAATAGCCATGGGAAATGCAGGGATAGGGTAAGGTGGTGGGTCTGGGTAGGATGTTCTTCGGAAGATTGGTGTGGACTTGATGGGCTGAATGGCCTGCTTCCACACTGTAGAGATTCTATAATCTATGACCATTCTTCAGCACTGATCCTGAACGGTCTCGGCAAGACAAATGTGGGAAAGATGTTTCTTCTTCTGGGTGAGTCCAGATCAAGGAGATACTGTTTTAAAGTCAGGGGTTGGCTTTTGAAGACGTAGATGATGAGAAATCTTTTCTCTCAGATAGGTGTACAATTTTTGAACTCTGTGTGTCAAAAAGCGGTGGACGTGTGTCATGAAATATTTTTAAGGCAGATGTAGATCAACTCCTGTTATGCAGGGCAATCAAGGCTTATTGGGGGGAGATGAGAATGTGGAATTCAGAAACTAAACAGATTAGCCATAATCTTATTGAATGGATCCAGAGGCTGAATGGCCAATATCCACTCCTATGCTCATATTGGTGAATCGGTTTCTTTGTAATGACACTATACACTTGACATTTATCACATCATGTCACCTCTAGTATCAGTTGCTTTGTCTTCAGGTTGGGTAGCCACTAAATGCACAATATGATACAGATACTTTAATTTTCTTCCCAAGAAAGTTACCTGTACAGAAGTGTACTGCAGTGTGTGAATGGTGGTAGCTCAGCTGGAACCTACATTGTTCCATGGTGTAGCTAAGCAATTCCCAACTAAAGCCAAAGTGTGTGCCTGGGCTGCGGGTCTTTCTTGGAAAAATCCCAAGGAACTGAACATACGGAAAATGAGGGATTTCCATCTTTCTAGCACCGTTTGCAATGTCAAGGCATCCCAAGAGCCAATTAACCATGATGTGTAGTGACTGTTGCAGGAAAGGAAAGGCAACAGTCGATTTGTGCATAGTAAGTTGTGCAAAACAGGAACGTGATAATGTCCAGAAAATTGGCTTCAATGTGTTGTTTGAAGGATGTAGATGAGACAGGATTCTCCTGCTTGTTTCTGAATAGTGTCATGAGATTGTTTCCATCTGTCTGAGAGAGCAGACGGAGTCTACTTTTAACATCTCATCTCTGAAGGGGTGGGGGGGTTGCAGCAACCCTACAGTACAGTACAAGAAATAGCAGCCAAACCATTTGCTCAAATGGGGTATATTCCCAGGATTCTCTTACTCAGAAATGGGGGGAGAGTGCTGTCAATCAAACAGCCACAATCTAATGTCAGTACCAAGGCCTGAACAAGTTGCTTCATAGGGCATTGCTTACAGGCACTTTATCCGCCTTTAATTAACACCATCACCACAGATGGTCCATTAATATTTCAAAAGGGAAAGTAATTTTCTCCCTGTGATGTTTCTGTCAGGTTACAAAGACAGGGGGTATCACCATTAATACAGCACTCCCACTCAGTTTCCATGGCGATCTCAGTTCATTGGTTGCTCCTCACCCCTCTCTCAGGGTGGGTAAGGTGGGGTTCCTGTTCTCAGAACCCAATGAACTCTAGAAGGTCAGAGTCAGCCATGTACCTGCCTGTGATTGCACATTCAATTCTGCTCTGCAGCAAAGTGGGGTTTAATGGGTGAAGGTTAGAATTACGATTTTGCCTGTGGCTCAGTGATATTTTCAGCTTCAGTGTCAGATGTTTGTGTTGGCCTCACAGGTAGTTGGAAAAGATGCCATGACACCAGTTCGAACAAGAGTGCGGTGTCCCTCAATTAACACAGAAAACAGGCCATTATCAGATTGTTATCGGTGGGAGCTTGCTCTGCATTAATTTCCCTCATTAAAACAGAGGCAACACTCCAGAAAAAAAGTCGTTTGTTCTCTGTAAAATGTTTCAGGATGTTGTGAAAGTTATGAGATAAACACTTGTTTATCTTTATGTGTGATACTTCACATTAAACAGTGCCTGATCCAAGGGAGCTCATGAGGAATGACTATTTGTCCAGAATGGCTACCAGTGACTGTAAATGCTAATTATTGCCTTATAGCAAGCGTCGCGTTTGATGGGTCAGAAAGTTCACTGAAAGGGTTAAGAACCTGACTATCAAACATACGAACATGAAGCAAGAATTCTCCAGGCAACATGAACCTGTTTGAAACTGAAGGGGCATCATATTACGCTGAATGACCACGGGATCAGGTGGAGCTGTGACATCTCCAGGCCACCCTGTCAGCACTCTCAGTGAAAGGTGGTGCTGGTGTGTGGCACAGGCAGTCCTTGGCACTGCCATGACTGGAGCTCTCGCTGAATACACCCTCTTCTGGTCTAAATTAGTGGAGAATCCCAAATCGGCTATTCATGCCTTGGACGAAACATATTGTGTCAGGAGGGGCATTCTCATCAATAACAAGGGGTAAGAGACGGTAGTGATCACAGAAAGGTGACCTCTATTCAGCGTTAGTTAATGACTTTGGGTACTGGTAGATTGCTTACATCGAGTGTTGGCCTGATTGGTGGCTGATCAGTTCTCTGTGTTTAGCTTTCCAACTGAGATTTTAAACTTAGGTGCCATCTGCCCTCTCCGAGATTAAAAAAAACACTTTGTTGTCAGATCATTTATCACAGTGCTGTATGTGGGAGCTTGCTGTGCCTAAATTGGCAATAGAATTTCCTGCCATTCCAATAGTGACTGTATTTTAAAGAAATGTATTTGATTTGTTGTAAAGGACTTTGACTTGTGCCGTAGTCATGAGAAGATTTATATAAATGTAAAGTTTCCTTTTTCTGCTGTGATTAACCAATGGTTACTGATTTGTAGTTACAACTAAATTACCTATCTCAGCAACTCAGTGACCATTTGTTGCTGTACACTGATTTCTGTTGTGAGTAAAAGCACGAGTACAGGGAATAAAGAGAAAACCATCAGTTCCCCGATCATAAAAATATTTTGTGGCTATCATTTGCTTGTAAGGACACTGTTTGAGGACATATTCTGCATTAGCTAAGAAGACCACCTTTAGGCAAGAGCCTTTTTTTGTAAATTCTTTCCAGCATTTATTGCCAATCTCTAATTTCCCTTGAGAAGGCATTGGATGAAGTGCCAATCAAGCAGGCTATGTTTTCCTGGATGGTTTTAAGCTTTTTGAATGATGTACTCATCCAGGCAAGTGGGGAGTATTCCATCACACTCCTGACTTGTGCGTTTTAGATGGTGGACAGGCTTTTGGGGAAGTCAGGAGGTGAGTTACTCCATGCTGGATTGCTACTTTCTAACCTGCTCTCATAGCCATTGTATTTATGTGGTGAGTCCAGTTCAGTTTCTAGTCAATGATAATGGATGTTGATAGTGGAGCATTCAGTGATGGTAATGCCGTTGAATGGGAAATAAATGATCATATTTACTCTTGTTAGAGATAGCTATTGCTTGGCATTTGTGTGGCATGAATATCACTTGCCACTTATCAGCACAAGCCTGGATTTGTACAAGATTTCCTGCATTTGGACATGGACTGCTCCAGTATCTGAGGAGTCACAAATGGTGCTAAACGTCGTGCAAACATCAGCGAACATCCTCACTTCTGACCTTATGATGGAGGGAAAGTCATTGATGAAGCAGCTGAAGATGGTTGGGCCTAGGGACACTGCCCTGAGGAACTCCTGCAGAGATGTCCTGGAACTGAGACGACTTCCAATAACCACAATCATCTTCTTTTGTATTAGACATGACTCTAACCAATGAAGCATTTCCCCCTGATTCCCATTGACTCCAATTTCGTTCGGGCTCCTTGATGCTACTCCCAGTCAAATATAGCCTTGATGCCAAAGGCAATCACTCACCTCCCCTCTTATTGTCCTTGACTGCACCAAGACTGGAATGATTTCAGAAGCTAAGTAGTGCTGGTGGAACTGAAACTATGTGTCATTAAGCAGGTTATTCTTTTGCAATTGCTTCTTTGTAGCACTGTTGATGACCCCTTCCCAAACTTGAAGATTGAGAGTAGGCTGATGGAACGTTAAATATCTGGGCTGGATTTGTTCCACTTTTTGTGTTTTATTGAGCCATTCGAAGCACTGGGTTTGCTTTCAGAAAAGGCTCAAAATCTGGAACTGCTTCACCCACCACATGATGCCACTGAGCGCTTTTTTGGGGTTTTTAACCCCCACAGCGGTGCTCTGATGGCCAGCCTGATCATATCCTTCCCCTGTAGCAACATACTGCCATTGGTTTCACCTAAGGCACTTCTTGCTACTCGCCTCAGGATCTGTGGGCCTGATCAACGCTGCCACCATGTTGCATGGTCAGGTCTACACTCAGGTGGGTGAACATTCATAGTATTTATTGAACATAACTCTATACAAGGGTTGGTAAAAGAGGGCATAGATATTTATGCACATGCTCAGTAGTTATTCTTAGAATAAGAGTATAGTTGGCCTTTACTCCACAATGGATTGCTTCAGGAACTGGGTGCTTCAGTATCTTGGCACTCACTATGTAGCTACACACACATGAAGAATGGTCACTGGATTGGAAAGTTTTCGGAGAGTTTCATCTATAGAACTGCATTTCAGGCCCAGCACATGTCAAAATAACACAGCTGTGAGCAGTAAATGCACAACAATGTAATTGCAGGAAGGAACCTCGTCAGTTCTGGAACTGACAGTTGAGTGTCAGGATTGACTCTAATATAAAATTACAAAACACTTTGAATGGAATATCAGTAAGAAATCACATCCAAGACTGCAGGGTTTCTTTCACTCACACGGGACTAGTCAAGACTGTATTTGGTCTGTTGATCAGTTAGCAGATGTCAATTTATTTAGACGCTGTAGGCTAAATCAAGAGGCAGAATTTATAGGTCATTAAAGAATCAGGACAAAAATGGAGATTTGCATTTGTATATGGCTTTTCATGACTTTGTGATATGCCAACATGCTTCATGACAAATGAAGTACTTCTCAATATATGAAATACGCCAACCAAATTGCTCACAGCAACTCCGCGAACAGTACTGGGACACATAGTCATCTAACCTGTTTTTGTGATTGTGGCTGAGGGAAAAATATTGACCAGGATGTCCAGAAGTGTGTAGTACAGGTACTCCCCATAAGTTTCTTTAACATTTGAATAAAGAAGAGCCAATTTTATTACTCATCTGGAGGCTTTAAGGCATTGTCTCTGCCTAACCACTCCAGTGATGGCTGGCTGAAGATAATAGGGGAAGTTATCTTCAAGCAGATCCAGAGCAGGATGGCTAGAGCTACTGCAGGGGTGGTCGTAAAACCCTTTTACTCCACACAGTGAAGCTGCCCACAGATGCCCAAAATTAACATCTAGCAAGGAGGGATATCCAACTCCTCCCTTCATTGTGAGGAAACAATGTCAAAAGTCTGGGAAGTTTATTTCCATCAATACTTAAACGGAGGAGTAACTCAATCCAAGTCTTTATGCCAGTGAATATAACCTTTAGAAACTTCACATGAATGGAAGAAAGGCAGTCTGCTTCTTAATTTCAACATATTTTCCAAACATCTTGCATGTGGTAGATAGCATGTTCAATTTGGGATGGCACAGTGGCTCAGTGGTTAGCACTGCTGCCTCACGGCGCCAGGAACCTGGGTTTGATTCCACCCTCAGGCAACTATCTGTGTGGAGTTTGCACATTCTCCCCATGTCTGCGTGGGTTTCCTCTGGGCGCTCCGGTTTCCTCCCACAGTCCAAAGATGTGCAGGGTAGGGTGGATGGGCTGTGCTAAATTGCCCGTAATGTCCAGGGATGCCTAGATTAGGGGGATTGGTCTGGGTGGGATGCTCTGAGGGTCAGTGTAGACTTGTTGGACCTAAGGGCCTGTTTCCACACTGTAGGGATTCTATGATGATGAATTTGAATTATTATTGGCATGGCCACTCTTGTTGCTTTGTAGTATCCACCCGTTTTCAGCGGTGATTACGTAGTGCACAAAAAGCTGAAGCTTTTTCCCAGCACCTCCTCCTGGACATTCTGGTTATGTTCCAGCTCTGGTATCTAACAGTGTCTGTGGTCCCTTTCAGAATCCTCGTCAACGAAGCCGAGATTCCTCAGAGACGATTGGAGCAACAGGTACTTTCAATGTTTTCTTCAACTGCTACATATGAACAGGCAAACAGTAAACGGAGTTACAGCATTGAAAAAGAAGTAATTGTGCCCATTTCTGTCCCAAATCATTTTAAATTTGTTCTCTGCCAAGGGCTACATTTCTTCCTGATAGACTCTACAAAAAAGCTCTCTTAATTTTCAACACCTCCACTAACTTGCCCCTTGACCTATTCTGCTCTAATATTTTATCTTAACAGACAGGACCTTTCCCTGTTCTTCAAATAGTGCTGTGGGATCTTTTACACCAAGTTGAGAGGGGCCTTGATTTAACATCTACTTAAAAGATAGCTCTTCTGACAGTGCAGCACTCCCTCAGTGCTGCTGGTGTGTTCCAGTTCATCAAAGACTCTAAGCTGCCATGGGAACATTCACATTTATATGCATGTTGTAGTCTGGGCTTACAGCTAGAGCTGCAGAGGCTCCAATTTATTGCCTCATCACTTGACTGATCAGGAATCTCTCCCTCTCTTACTTTGGTGTGTATTGGAAGGATTTATAAGTTCATCCCCTACCTGTTGGATTGCTTAATGACTGCAATATCTTGGCCATCAGGTCCTAGTATGGGACATAAACCCCCAGCTCATGGTTCAGGGGCAAAAACAATACCCACAGATTCTCACTCCCTGCTTACCACACTGAAATATCTAGGACAACCTATACAAATTGAGGCAGGGTACAAAAGGCTTTATATACGTCCTTGACAAGTCAATGTCTGTTTCAAAAGGCATCGCACCTCTTAGATTAACTACCTCGGCCAGGCAAGGATGGATGGAGGATGGATAGAGGATTGGCTGACTGGCAGAAGGTGGAGAATAAGGATAAAGGGATCTTTTTCAGGAACTGCAGCTGATGGACTAGTGGAGTTCGGCAGGGGTCAAAGTGGGGTCTAAATCTATTCACATTATACATTAACAATCTGGACAAAGGAACTGAGAGCATTGTTGCTAAATTTGTAGATGGTGCAGAGACAGGTGGTGGGGCAGGTAGTATTGAGGAAGCAGGGAGGCTGCAGTAGGACTTGACAAGATAGGGGAATGGGCAAAGAAGTGGCAGATGGAATTCAATGTGGGAAAGTGTGAGGTAATGCACTTTGGTAGGAAGAATAGACTATTTTCTAAATGGGGAGAGGCCTCAGAAATCTGAAACACAAAGGGACATGGGAGTCCTATTTCAGGATTCTGTGAAGGTTAACTTACAAATTCAGTTGGCCGTTAGGAAGGCAAATGCAATGTTAGCATTCATTTCAAGAGGACTAGAATACAAAAGCAGGTATGTACTGATGAAGAGGTATAAGGCTCTGGTCTGACCACATTTGGAATATTGTGAGCAGTTTTAGGTCGCATATCTAAGGAAGGATGTGTTGGTGTTGGGGGCTGTCCAGAGGATGTTACAAGAACAATCCCAGGGATGAGGGACTTATCATATGACGAGTGGTTGAGGACTCTATGTCTGTACTCGATAGATTTTAGAAGGATGGGGGAAGAGGGGGATCTGATTGAAGCTTACAGAATATTGAGAAGCCTGATATAGAGTGGGTGTGGAGAAAATGTTTCCACCACGAGGAGAGATTAGCACACAAGGGCACAGCCTCAGAATAAAGGGACAACCCTTTAGAACTGAGATGAACAGGAATTTCTTCAGCCACAGGGTGGGGAATCAGTCAATCACAGAATCCCTACATGTGGAAGCAGGCTGTTCAGCCCATCGAATCTACATTGAGCATCCCACTCAGATGCAGCCCCTACCCTATCCCTGTAACCCTACATTTCCCATGGCTAATCCACCCAGCCTGCAATCCCTAAACACTATGGGCAATTTCCCATGGCCAATCCACCCAAACTGCACATCTTCCCGCTGTGGGAGGAAACCGGAGCACCCAGAGGAAATCCACGCAGACACCCAGGTCCCTGGTGCTGTAAGGCAGCAGTGTTAACCACTGAGCCACCGTGCCGCACCATGGAACTCATTGCCACAAAGAGCTGTGGAGGTCAAATCATGGAGTGTATTTTAGACAGAGATGGATAGGTTCTTGATTAGTAAGGGGATCAAAGGTCAAGGGGAGAAGGCAGGAGAATGGGGTTGAGAAACATATCAGCCATGATCGAATGGTGAAGCAGACTCAATGAGCACAAGTGGTCTAATTCTGCTTCTGTGTGTTATAGTCTTATGATCCAAAGACTTATCCCCCTGTCATTTGATCTTTACTCCCTCTGCAGGCAGTTAACTCTCTCAGGCCTCCTGCTTCCAGTCTGACTTGTTACGTTAATGAAATTCCTGCTGTTTATTTCCTGACTGGTCGCTGGTCTAAGTGGCTGTTTTAAACATGGGATCCGAGATGATGAGTGCTTGCAGGTTCATCACTCAGACCCCAGCGTGAACCTCATCCAGTTCTCACACGCAATATCCAGCAGAAACACCAGGGGGCAATCAGGGGCAGCACCCGCTGGCAAAACACTGCAGTTCCTGAGTCAACAATCCTGAGGCAGACTGTAGCTTCTGACCTTCACCACTGCCAACCCAAAATCTGGAGAGCCGTTAGCAGCTCATCCTTATTGTGGAATCCATTTGGCAGATAACCTACAACAGCACCAACTTGCATTCATATAGTACCTTGAACATTAGTAAGCGAGGGAATATTATCAAACTAAATTTGACACTTCTATGAGGAAACATTAGAACAGGTATCCAAAAGCTCTGTCAAAGAGACAGTTTTCCTCATGTGGGACATGTGAGTCCTGCCCTCAGCCCCCACCAATCCCTCTCTAGAAAGAATTGTTTCTCCTTTCTGGGCTCTCCACGAATCCTCAAAAATGCCAGACATGAGACCGTGTACACAAGTGTTAATGTGGATGTGAGTGAGAATGCATTTTTGTGTGATGGCTTATGGATGTGAGTGAGCACATGAATGGCTTGCCTGAGTGTTCTTGTGTAAGTGTGTGTATATACATGCAAGCATGTGTGAGAGAACATTTCTGTATGTGTATGTTTACGTGTGTGCACTTGTATGTGAGGGAATGTTTATATGTGGGAGTTTGTGTGTTGTCATAACACGTATGTGTGAAATCATGTTTGTGTGTGCATGCACGTGTGAGACATTGTAGGTGTGTGCTTGCGTGAACATGTGTGTGTTAGTGTGTGTATGTGCATAAGTGTACCTTTGCGTGATAGTACTCGGGGAGGTGCTGGTCTTCTGATATTATTGCTGGACTGTTAATCTAGAGACTTAGATAATGTTCCTGGGGACTCAGATTTGAATCCCATCACAGCAGATGGTGGAGTTTGAATTCAACAATAAAAAAATCTGAATTAAGAGTCTAATGACGACTGTGAATCCATTGTCAATTGTCAGAAAAACCCATCTGGTTCACTAATGTCCCTTAGAGAAGGAAACTGCCATCCTTACTTGGTTTGGCCTATATGTGACTCCAGACCCACAGCAATGTGATCAACTCTTAACTGCCCCCTGGGCAATTAGGGATGGGCAATGAATGCTGGCCTAGCCCACGATATTCTCATCCTGTGAATGAATAAAAAAAATTGTATATGTGTAAATGAATGTGAGAGAGTGTGTGTGTTTGTATGTGTGTATATATGTGAGATTGTTTGTGTATATAAGCTTGTGTTTGTGTTTGTGTGCACCACAGTCTTTTGGACAAATATAGATTAACTAAGGAAAGCCAATGTAATTTTCTTAAAGATAGATCATGCTATCCAATTTAATTGTTTTTCCATGAAGTGAAAACTGAGGTTTTATTAGATATTACAGTTGATGTATATACGGACTTCCAAAAGGCATTTAATACATTGTACCAAATGACAGGCTTGCTACCAGTGCTGATGCCTGTGTGTATGTTCCCAAATCATTGAAGGTGGCCGGGCAGAGTCAGGTCTTGGTTAAATAGTCATATGGGAGTCTGGGCAGAATAATTAGGGGCAGAGTGTACAAAAACAAGGAGTCAGGGTGAGCCTTTATGAAACACTGGCTCAGCCTTGACTGGGACATGGGTGAGTGTTTCAAGTGCAGGGAAGAAAAGCAGAGCTGTGAGAGAGAAGTGTGCAGCCAAAGTGAAGACATAAGACTCCAGACAGAGGCAGTTTAAAGGACCCACTGGCAATTCACCAGTGGCAGAGTGGCACCCCACCTTTTGCCATAAAAATGATTTCCTACAATAGTGGGGATTGAAGCTCCATGTCTTAAAGAGCTGGGCAAAGGGAAGGCTATACCCATTTCTCCCATGAGCCAACTGTCTTGGTTCCTCTGAAATGTGATTTTCAGTCTACGTGAGGGTACCCTCTCTGACCCTGACCTGGCTCAGTATTGCCAACACTTCCCAATGGCAATTCCAAGGCTCCTGAGCTATTGATTTTCTGAATCAGAAGTTTGCCTGTTGTACTGAATTGGGCAGTGAGCTTGGACACAGCCAGCTAGGAGGACACCACTGTAGAAGTAGCTCTGCCAGTCTGGTTCCTGGTAAATGCATTGGGTCTCAGTGACAAAGTTCCAAAGCCTGCAAGAGAATCCTGCTCATGGTGCCCAGAATGTGGCATCACACATTGGGAAGGCACTAGAAAAGGTGCAGGAAAGGTTCATGAGGATGGTTCCATGGATAAGGGACTTGCACCCCAAGGATAGATTGGAGAAGCTGAGGGTCCTTTCCTCATTGAAGAGAATGTTGAGGAGAGTTTTCCTCACTTTTCAATATCATGCCAGGGCTCGATAGAATAGCCAAGAAGAAACTGATTCCATTGGTTCAATGATCAAGGGCACAGACACCAGATGGCTGGCACAAGAGAAAATGAAAACATAAGGAAAACTCTGCTCATGTAGCGAGTGTTTCTATTGTGGAAAACACTACCTGAAAGAGTGGATGCAGATTCAGTTGCGACTTTCAAAATGGAAATGGATAAGCATTTGAAGAGCGACAATTTCAGGGCTAAAATCAAAGTGCAAGTGAGAGCGGACTTATCTAAGATGTTTGTGCAGGAAGTTTGCATGCAGATGAAGGCTGAATGTCTCTTTCCAATGTTACAATTTTCCATGGCTCGATGTTTCACAGGTGAGCATGGGCACTATGGGCTGAATGCCCTCTCTCTGCGCTGTACCCATTCCCTGCTGTCTGTTCGTGTGTGTGTGTGTGTGTGCTCGTGTGTTTGTGTGTGTTTGCATGTTTGTATGTGTGTGTGTGTTTGTGTGTGTGTGTGTTTGTGTGTGTGTGTATGTGTGTGTGTGTTTGTGCATGTGTATGTGTGTGTGTGTATGTGTGTGCGTGAGTGAGTGTGTGTGTGTGTGTATGTGTGTGTGTTTGTATGTGAGTGTGGGTGTGTTCGTATGTGAGTGTGTGTGTTTGTATGTGTGTGTGTGTGTGAGTAAGTGTGTGTGTGTGTATGTGTATGTGTGTGTGTGAGTAAGTGTGTGTGTGTGTGTGAGATTGTGTGTGTGTGTGTGTGTGTGTGAGTAAGTGTGTGCGTGCGTGCGTGTGCGTGTGCGTGTGTGTGCGTGCGTGCGTGTGCGTGTGTGTGTGTGTGTGTGTGTGTCTACCTTGGTTTGTGGCTAATCCATGTACACAGGCCCACACTCTATGGGAATCTGGGTCACACATTTGTGTAAACCATTCTCTGGAACATGTTGGGCCCTGTACTGGTCTGGCACACAGATTGCTGTAAATGAGCTGGGTTGAGTCATGGGATTCTGATTGATGTCCTGGGATTTTGTTGGAGGGGATCAGGGAGGAATCACACACGGTTTTAAATTGGGAAAAGTCCAGAGCCATTGTACATGATTTGTGGCATGCGTAGACTCAACTGGGTGGTCTCTTGCACTTTTAGATTTAACACTTCACATGGAACTCTCAGAGAAATATAAAACGCTCAATTTTGCAGTCCCTCTGTGCTGATGTAAATTGCTCAGTAGAAAATAAGCTCTATTGAAAATGACCTCACAATCTAACAAAAGAATCTAAGCCATTGAAGCTGGAGCAAGCACTATGACCTTTAGCACCTGCTCAGTCATTTAATATCTGATCTTCAAAATCAACTGCACTTTCGGTTCCTTGGTTCCTTAGAATCCAAAAATCTGTCTATCTTGACTTTAAACAAACTCAGTGACTGAATATTCTCAACCCTCCTGGGTGGAGAATTCTAAAAGATTCACATTTCTCTGACTATTTTCTCATCACAGTCTCAAATATTCTTATCCTGGGTCTATGTCCCTACTTCTGGACTCTCTGGCCTAGGGGAAACAATCTGTCAGTGTAAAGTTTTCAAACCCTTCCAGAATCTTGCATGTTTCAATGAGATTGCCTCCTTGTCTTCGAAACTACAGAGATTCCATTTGTCCTCATTGGACAACCCTGTCATCCCAGCAATCCATTTAATGGACCTTCTCGAACTCCCTCTAAGGCACATGTACTCTTCCTTAGGCAGGGAGACCCAAACTTGACACAATTCCAGCTATGGGCTCATCAAAGTCCTGTACAACTACAGCAAGTTCTCCTTACTGCACAGTTCCCTGCAATAAAGGCTACCATATCATTAATATTGCTAATTATTTACTCTACCTGCATGTTATCCATAGAATCCATACAGTGTGGAAGCAGGCCACTCGACCCATCTAGTCACACCAACCCTCCGAAGAGCATCCCACCCAGACTCACCCCCTTAGACTATCCCTGCATTTCCCACTCTAAACACTACGGACAATTTAGCATGGCCAATCCACCTAACCGGCACATCTTTGGACTGTGGGAGGAAACCGGAGCACCCGGAGGAAACCCACACAGACACAGGGAGAATGTGCAAACTCCAACACTGATAGTTACCCAAGGCTGGAATCAAACCCGGGTCCCTAGTGCTGTGAGGCAGGAGTGCTAACCACTGAGCCACTGTTATCTTGCTGTATTTCTTATACAAGGAGACTCCCTGCTGTACAGAGAGTAATACTCAGTCCCTCAAGCCTGCTCCACCAATCAATCAGATCAGCAGCGCAACACAGTTCACCCTCCTTAATTCTGTTGATACATGGATGCTTTTATCCAAAATAATTCATGGTCAAAGGTTGAACATTTCTGATTTCCACTCCTCCAGTTTGTTACATTCATATGTTACATGGTGCGGGCATTTGGTGCCCATTTTGAACTGCCCACTCCAAAGATTTGTGATGGCCTGTCTTCTGCTTTGTTTGGTTTTGACACAACCAAACAGAATGCCACTTCAGAGGGCAGTTACCAAAAGGCAGGAACTGAGTAACACTGGTCATATTGAGGCAACAGGAGTCTCTGGGTAAAGATTAAAGAAACAAGATGGATGCCAATCCCCAGAAGACTGCTTCTCGTGCACACATATGATAAAGGGTTCCAACTGGACAGCAATGAAAATCCAAGTGGAGGCAGAGCTGAAGGACTTGGCTTCAAAAGGGACAAACCTCCATTACTAATTTAAAATGTTTTAACGCAGCAATTGCTATGACCTGAGCCCATATCTTGGCCTATAGTGCTTTAGGTTTAACTATTAGATAGGATTTCTTTAAATAATATAACGGGATCTCATATGGGCCTTGATCTAATGCCTTATTGAGACAGAGTCTGTGACAGTGCAGCACTCTCTCACTACTACATTTAATCGGTATTTAATCATATTTAATCAGTATTCCTTTTTGAAAAAGCCTTTTAAGTTATCAAACCACAGCTTGACTCCAACCATCTCTCTAATAGATAAGAGCATTTTGAAATATTGAGTTACTTTATCTTAAATTCTGGATTCTGAGAGGTTTCCAATTGTAGGAAACCCAACTTTAAACATCTCTCCTTTCTTGATTTTATTTTTGGACATCACCAGCTGGGCCAGCATTTATTATCCATCCCGAATTGCTTAGAAGGCAGTTAAGAGTCAATCATATTGCTGTTTGGGTCTGAAGTTACATATAGGCCAGACCAGGTAAGGATGGCAGTTTCCTTCCTTAAAGACATTAGTGACCCAGATGGGTTTTTCAGACAACCGAATGTGGTTTCGTGATCATCTTTAGGCTCTTAATTCCAGATTTTTATTGAATTCAAATTCCTCCACCTTCAATGGCAAGATTCAAACCAGGTCCCCAGAGCATTACTATGACTTTGCATTAATAATCTACTGATAATACCATTAGGCCATCACCTCCCAGGAATAAAGTGATCGTTCTTCAGATGGAGTGAATTTTATGGGTTAATTGTTTGGGACTGGGGTTTAGACACTGATCTCTGTGAACTGAATCTTACCCCTTATCCTCTTCCATTCTTTATCCCATAGGGATGAATGGTTGTAGGTTACAGGAAGATATAGATGGGTTGGTCAGATGGGCAGAGAGGAGGCAGATGGTATTTAACCCTGATAAGCAGGAGGTGATGCACTTTAGAAGGAGAAACAAGATGAGGGAGTATTTAATAAATGCAGGACACTGGGTAGCTTAGAGGAACAGAGGGATCCTGGGGTAATTATTCACAGATCCTTGAAGTCGGCAGAGCACGTGAATAGGATAATTAACAAGTCACATGGGACACTCGCTTTCATCAATTGAGGCATAGAGTATAAGAGTGAGGAGATAATGTTGGAGTTGTACAGAGAGTCGGTTAGGCCACAGCTGAAGAACAGTGTGCAGTTCTGGTCACCTCACTACAGGAAGGATGTGATAACACTAGAGGGGGTACGGAGGAGGTTGACCAGGATGTTCCCAGGATGGAGAAATTGAACTAAATGGAGAGATTAGATAGGCATGGATAGTTTTCTTTAGAGCAAGGAATGTTGAGGGGGCACATGATTGAGGTTTATAAGATTATGGAGAGTATGGACAGGATAAATACAGAACAGCTGTTCCCCTTGGTTGAGGGGTCAATCACGAGAGAGCATAGTTTTATTGTAAGGAGCAGTATATTCAAAAGGGGGTTTGGGAAAAAGCTTTTTCATTCAGTGGGTGGTGGGAATCCGGAATGCACTGCCTGGAAAGGCAGTGGAGGCTGGAAACCTTACAATCTTTAAAAAACATTTGGATGATCACTTGAAATATTGTAACATTCAAGGATATGGGACAAGAGCAGGGAATTTAGTGGTAGTTATTGTCAGTGCAAACTCGATGGGCCAAAGGGCCTTTTCTGCGCTGTATAAATCTATGAATAGCCACAGCATTCATAGACTCAAGATCAATTACCTCCACATCCCTGAGAACCACCCTTGCCTTGGTGTTTACAGGCTGCTTTTGTAACATCCAGCCTTGTTTGAGCTGAGCATTGGAAGATTGAAGACATGGTTTTCACTGGTGTGACAAATACCTTCTCCACATTGTCAACAGCTCTGCTCATGGAATCATGGACTCCCTACAGTACAAATAGCGGCTGTTCGGCCCATCGAGTCTGCACCAACCCACCGAACAGCAGCCCACCCTAGTCCCGTAACCCCACATTTAGCGTCGCCAATCCACTTAACCTGCACATCTTTGGACTCTTGGATTCCAATTGAGCAGCAGTTGGCACTTCGGGTGAGAGAGAGTGAGTGAGCGTTGGTCTCCACCCTCTCCATTTTGAATTAGCTATACACTCACCAACCTGGCCACTAGGGTGGACCTTTAAGCCAACCTCGAATGCAGACTCTCTCAAACTCCCTCCACACCCAGTCTGCTACAGGGAAATGTCTCTCTCCAGGTAGATGACCCTTCAGCTGTTGACCCTGCCTCATGGAATACAGCCCAGGGGTGAGATGACACCAGCAAACCATTGTGCCAGCTGGTGGGGCAAGTTTTCACTCTCTTCCATGTCCCTAAATTTACAATTCCCATGTTAATTTATGGCCCTACAGCTCCCAGACCCCTCCAGTCAATACACTGTTCCTTCAGGCTGTACTTGTTACAGTAACTTTAATTTCTTGTATATCTCCATCTTGCATCACCCTTGTTCTTTGAGTCTGTTTTCAGACATTTGTATGACAACTTCCAGAATTTCTGGCCTAAACCCACTTCCCACTCCATCTGTCTCCTCTGCTAAGACCTTCTTAAAACCAATCTCTCTGACTAAGCTTCGGGCTCTGCCAACTGATAACTTTGATAGTTGTCCAGTTTAGGGTTGCTTCTCTGTGAAACAGTGTTGCTTATGATTCATGTTCAAACTCCTACACAAAAAAACTAACGGTTTATAATAATATAAAATTGTTTTTTGCAGAAGGGAAACTCAGAGACAAAGTATTAGTTTTAAACAGTAAAATACAATTTAAAAGTCTCAATACAAAAGAGTGAACAGTCTTGTTAAGAAATATTTATTGGTCTAGTTTGTACAGTTATATTTTTATAACTATATATAATGTGATGAAGATTTACAATGTTGGTGTCATTAATTAACTTGAGTCATAAAGTGGAGGCAAAATGGGTCTTAATCTGCGAAAGTCTGGTTTGTTATTTTCTAAGTGTCAGGACGTTATTTTAAACAGTGAATTTAAGACAGCATTTATGAGTGTGATTTTACTTAAATGGCCAGCATGCTACCTGGAAGGATCATTGTTAGTTTTGACTAGAGTTTTGTAACTCTAAGACAGAGATAGAAGGGAGCAGAAGCAGATTCAAGCAGAAAAAGAGCAGAAATCAGGATGGAGGAGAAGTCCTGAGGTATGTACAAGTCAATGGGAGAATGTTGCCAGAGATAGCTGGCTATAGGCATATCAGGGCAAGCAATCCTACAAGGCTGTTGAAGACATGAGTTTAGGGAGCCCATGTTAAGGAATAGTGAGCTGAGTTAGCAGTGTGTTTAAGGGTCTCAGAGAGAAGTATTAACTGAAAAAAATAGCATTGAGTGGATATTTGCCATGAGGAAAACAATTACAATTGAGCCCAATGAGCAAGAAGCTTTAGCTTGAAGATAGGAGTGACTATTCACTGTGGTTTGAATGTCTAAATATATTGCTGGGGTAAAAGGGATGAATATTTCTTTCTGATATTTGTAATGAGATTAGTCTGATAGTTTTGTCTCGTACACATTGTATAGTTTGTGTTTCTCGTTTATTTAATAAACTCATATAGTCTCTTGAAAAAAAGTGCATTGACAGCCTTTTATCACTATTTTTAATGGCTAACATCCATAGTAAACGAAAAGAACAATAAAACAAACAATCAAACCTGGTTCTGTTCTGCAATCTGACTTGTCCAGTATTCAACAGCTAGAATTATAACAATAAAAATGTAACAAGTTGGATAGATTCCAACATAGGAGCTAGAGATGTTTTTAATGAAACAATTATTTTGTTTTCTCTTTATGTCAAATCCCATAACATAACAGCGGTTTTGCCATCATTCAAACTGTTCCCATAGGGAATTGTCAAGTCCGTTCATATGCAAAATCAGGATGAATCAGGATGACCTCAATTCTAACAGAGTGATCTATCACAATATTCTGAGGCTGGCTTCATTATGTATTTATTTTGTCATATATACAACTTAGTGGCTTGGAAACTGTGCAACAGTGAAGGATAATATTCACTGACAAAATCAGTCTTCCAGAAAATATTGTTTTCGAAACCACATTGCTCCCTGTTGTTTGTCATTTATAAATCATACTAAACAGGCTGTTAATGAACTCACAGCCAAATAGCAAAATGTATAAAGTTTGAGAGACAATAAACAGGTGAAAAACTCAACAGAAACAACTCAGACAGAGGCAGCGTGGATTTGTAATTGTCTTTGACTAATCTAATTGATTTTTTTTAATGTAACAGAAAAGATTGATGTAGGAAATATGTTGGATTCTGTCAATGTAGATTTCAAGAAAGTACTTGATTGACTACCACATAAAAGACTGTACAGCAAAATTGAGGCTCATAAAATAGGACAGTCAGGGTCTAATTGGATTTCAAAAGTTGGCTTAAAGATGGAAAACAGTGAGTCACTCTAAATAGTTTTTTTTTGGACTGAAGGTTGGTGGATAGTGTATGTTTCCCAAGGGTTAGGGTCAGGACTATGGCTTTTCATTACTAACTAGAAATAATTTAGATCTTGGAATTTTAAAATTTGCCAACAATACCAAATATGGAAGTATGGCAAACAATGTAGATGATACAAATTGCTTGCAATGTGATGTACCTGGTGTAGCAGAATGGGTGGACAAATAGCAGATTGAATTGAATAAAGAGAAATGTGATGTGATGCTTTTCGATAGCAGGGTTGGGGAGACATAACATAGACTTTGTGACACAGTTTTCTAAAGATTTTTCAGAAACTGAGGGGTTCAGGGTTGCAGGTGCATTAATCTTTGAAGGTGGCATGATATATTGAGAAAGTGGTTTACAAAGAGGTATTTGCTCTGATTTTCATATTTCCGACTGTGCCGGAACAGTGGTGGGAGGATTTAAAAAGGGCATGTGGGAACAGATACAAGGATTCCTTCCCCAGACTCATTCCCGTTAAATAGGATACTTATGGCCCCATGGTAAGGGTGTGAGGAGCAAACATTCACTCAGAAACTAGCCCACACACAGTCCATTCTGCAGGATGGGTATTTCAGGGGCCGTGCCCCAACACACCCCAGTACCCTTCACTCAGTTATAATGTACTCAGGTACGTATCCAAATCAAATGTGCAATGGTTGTAGTAATTGCTCTCTGAATTTCCTTCTAGTTCTATTCCTCCCAGATGTATATCTATTCCTCTGGCCCCGGTGACCTTATAATATTCATCTATAGTGCCCAGGGCTTTGCTGTGGGTGTGAGCTTAGCAGCAACACACTGACTGTGCATGTGCACTCAGGTTGCTCCATAGTGTTGGCATTGACTACAAACGGATGTTTTAAAAATACTCTCCCTGCATGGTACAAGCAGTAACAAACAAGGTGAATAAAAGGGAAGTTATAGATAAGGTGTACTTTAATTTCCAAGAGGCTTTTGATAAGGAGCCACAACAAAGAGAGGACATAAAATGGACATACCAGCATATGAAATAAGAGCAAAAAAGTGGACCATTTGGCCCCTCATCCTGCTCCATCATCATCTAAAATCACGGCTGATCTGTTTCTGTTTCAAATTACATATTACCATCTAACCCCAATAACTGTTGATTCCACCCCCCAACCCCGCATTACAGAATTCTATCAACATCTGCTTAAAAATAATTTGTGCCCCCAGCTCTATCAGCTTTTTAAGCGAGACAGTTCTAAGTCACACAACCCTCAGAGAGGAAGGAATTCTTCTCATTTCTGCCTATAAGGCCTGCCACTGATTTTAAAATATTGGCCCCTCATTCTAGACTGGCCTGCAAGAACAAACAGCTTTGCCACAAAGTTAATTCTTGGGTCTTACACATAGAATCCCTACAGCATGGAAACAGGACATTCAGCCCATTGAGTCCACACCGACCCTCCAAAGAGCATCCCACCCAGAAAAACCCATTACCATTTCCATGCATTTCCCACCCTGGACACTACGGCAATTTAGCATGTCCAATCCACTTAATGTGCACATCTTTGAACTGTGGGAGGAAACAAGAGCGCCCAGAGGAAACCCACAAAGACACAGGGAAAATGTGCAAACTCCATACAGACAGTCACCTTAGGCTGGAATAGAACCCAGGTCACTGGTGCTGTGAGGCAGCAGTGCTAACCACTGAGCCACCGTGCTGCTGTACACACTTCAATCAAATCACACCTCACTCGTCTAATCTCCAGCGGCTGCAATTTCAGTCTGTCCAACCTTTCTTCACGAAACAACCCATTCATTCCAAGCATCAATCTCGTAAACCATCTTTGAATTTTCATCTGGACAATATTGCTTCCAGTGCATTTCCATGCTTCTTCAAATAAGGACACCTAAACTGCAAACACTGCCTGGGACGTGGTTTCACAAATGCCCTGTGTACCAAAAGCACAACATTTTGACTTTTATGTGTGATTCCTCTCATAATAAATGATAGAATTTCATTAACCTTCTTGATTAAGTATTGTATCTGCAGACAAACTTTTTGTGGTTCCTGCACTAGAATGCCTGAACCCCTCTGCACCTCAGAATTCTGCAGTCATTCTCCATTGAAGTAACACCCTGTTTTCTTTTTCTCATTCTTCCTGCCAAAGTTAACAACTTCACATTTCCCCACATTACACTCAATCTGGCTGATTTTTGACACTCAATTCAACCTATCATTGATAGCTGCCAGTAATCTGATATTTGGATGTGTACAAGAATATGAAAGGTGTGGACAGGTATGGGCCAGGAGCAAGCAGATGGGACTAGTTTAGTTTGCAGTTGTGTTTGGCATGGACTGGTTGGATTGAAGAGTCTGTTTCCATGCTGTATGACTCTATGACTTCTGGACAACATGCTTTCCCAGCTATCTCAGTGTCACCAGCAAATTTTGTTACTATGTATTTACCACACCCATTTTTCTAATCAACCTGTTCAGAGATGTTATTCCACACTTCTGGAGCAGATGTGACATGAACCTGGATCTCTCTCTGATTAGGGGTAGGGATACTACCACTGCAACACATGCCTTCATCTAAATGATTGATTTAAATTGTAAAATGTTGAGGCCCAGTACCAGTCCCTGCAGACACCACTCATCATTTCCTAACAAGCAGACAAAGATCCATTTATACAATATTTTCCAATCCATGCTAATATTTTACCCCTAGCCACAACCTTTCATTTTCGATGATAACCATTGATGTCACACTTTATCAAATACCTTCCAGAAATCCAAGTAAATCTACAGGTTTCCCCTTTATCCACAGAGCATGTTACTCCATTAAAGATCTCCAATAGATTAGTTAAACATGATTTTCCTTTCACAAAACCATGTTGACTCCTCCTGATTATCTTGAGTTTTCTAAGTGCGTTGCTTTAATATCCTTAATGACCAGTTCAGACACTTTTCCCACAACAGCTAACTAGCCTATAGTTTCCTGATTTCTACCTTTTCTACCATCTTGAATTGAAGGCTTATGTTTTCTACTTTCCAGTCCAAATGAATCTTTCCTGAATCAAGAAATTTTTGGAAAATTAACACTGACAAATCTATTCACTCAATATTAACCTCTTTTAAGACCTTAGGATGTTGTCCATCTGAACCCGGAGAAGTGAGACGCAGTTCAATCAGTTTACTCACACCTTGGTGATTGTCATTTCACTGCGTTCGGTGAATTTAGTCAAAACACAGTCCGATAGAGTTTTGATTGACAGGGGAAGTCAAAGTCTGTGGGGGTGCCGACAGGAAAGTGGAGCTGAGATTGTAACCAGATTGGCCCTGACTTGACTGAATCATAGATCAGGCTCGATAGGCCAAATCACTTAATTGTGCTCCTAAAGTCCAATGTTCCAAACAGTTGTCACTCAGCAGCATTCATTCTATTCCAAGTCAGCAACAGTCTTTTGTCAGCTGATTCTGCTGTGAAATATAAGGATGCTAAAGTTATGAAGACGCAGTAATGGACAGTGAAGGCAGGGGGAGTGGATGCATCTATTCCTAGACGTGATTAGTAAAGAGATTAGTCAGGTTAATCAGCCATATCGCTCCCCGTGCGGCTCGTGGTGCGAGGAGCTTCACCTGAGCAGACTGTGTAATTTGGCAGGGCCCAGGTAATGGCCCTGGGCTCATGCTGCGAGTGAGGCCAATCTTCTCTCCCATGTTCTTTGCAGGGTTTCTCAAGTTCACGTTGGCTCACCACCTGCTGAGGGGCAACTTGAAGGTGTTTGACTTCTTCCCTGTTTTATTCCTTGCTGTGCGCTGTGAACCAGGGCCTGCGGGAGTGACGGACACCAAACCAGCTGCACCTGGCAGCAGGGTGGAGGGGGCTAGCATCTGTCTTTCTGACCGCTGACAAAGATGTCTGAGGAGAAGGTGAGAAAGTAGATGGGAGACGGAGGGTGGTCAGCTCATGGGAATTAAATGTGTGTTGGAAAGAAATAATATGTTTGATTTGGAAACAGGGAACCCGATTTTCATTGACACATACAAGCTTTCAAACAGGATGTAATGTTGCTTTGTGTTGGGCCTGAAGGATTTACTGTTACCTTGGTGTCTAAGCAGATTGAGATTTAATTTGTTGTGATGATTAACCCTTACACTACTCAATGACCTTGTCCCAGCCACATTCAGGACCTCTGCCCAGTACTTGTTTCTTCGTAAAATTATATCTAATTTTAAAACCAATTTTTAAAATTAACGCAGGGCTTTGGAAAAACCTAACCTTTCTGAGACTTCTGTGAGTGTATGACATATATCACATCAGTATTTGAAAACCGTGCATGAGACTTGTAAAACTGACTTTACCAGTTTAAAACACAATGTGAGTCAGCAAGCACAGGGTGATAGGTAAATTGGTGCATGCTAGGGTATAGACAACAGAAGCTCATATCACCTGAAGTTAAAAGAGGGAGTTACTGAAAGACTGAGCAGGAAAGGATACAAGAGACTCCTACTATGTGGAGAGACGGGAAACACTGACATTGTTCTTCAGAGAGCAGAGAGTTTCAACAGCAGGACTGGTAGAATAGTGGTTCCTGTATTAATAATCCTAATGTCTTTACGCGTGGTCTAGAGACTTGAAGTCTCACAAGGAATTCAAATACAGACAATTAGATAAATCTGAAATAAAAAAGCTAGTATCAATGATGGTAACTATGCAACTACAGGAAAAGTTTCTTCACGAAACTACAGAGTGATGAGCATTTGGAACAATTACTCATAATGATTGAAGTAAATAGTGCAGGAGGGAGTTTCAGGAGAAATGATTTGATTAGTTTTAGATTTATTGTCAAAATATACAGCGAAAAGCGTTTTTTCACCTGCCATATGCAAACTATTGCCATGTTCCAGAACCACCATGAACCACTGAATATAATGCAAGTTTTACTGCAATAGAATCTAGCTTTCTCTCTTTTTCTTGTACCTTCTCCGCTGGCCCTCCAGTTGCTGCTTGATGTTGGCCAGTGTCTGTGAAACGGGCTCCTGAGTCTCTGTAACGGGATCTGGCATCTCGATTACAGGCCTCCACTGCTACCACAATAGTGACTGCCGCATTCAAGCTGGAGCCGTGGGGCTGGGGATACATGCGTTCCATCCTCCCGTCTCCCAACGAATGCTCCACCGGACGCTACCGCCAGTTATCGGTCGTCGGGATCCTCCGCCGTCCCTTTTCACCGACACTACCGCTCCTTCAGGCCCTTGGGCCTAGCCGTAAACCTGGAGCCTAGGACTCAGCCTGTGAGTCTGGGCTGAGGGAGTCAGGCTGCTCACTAGCCAGGGGACACCGGTCTGGGGTGGAGCCGTCTGGGTGTCGCTGCTGCTGCCACCAGAAGCCTCCTCATTCAATGCGGTGGGCACAGGAGGGAGAACGGAATATAATGTTACAGTGAATGCCTGTTAGCTTCACTGATGTCCTTCAGGCAAGGAGACCTGCCATCCATACCCAGTCTGGCCTATATGTGACTCCAGGCTGACAGCAAAACAATTTACACATTAAAAAGGCCAGGCAAGTTACTCAGTTGTTTTCACAAAAGCAGCTCAAGGGTAAGGTTTTAGAGTAGATTTGTAACCAACACACCCCGATTCTACAGCCTCCCGAAAGTACACAAACTGGAAGTACCCAAAGTCTCCCTACCAGGCACACCATCACATAGATGAGCCAAGGAGTTAAAAAGGAGACTAAAGCACCTCGTCAACAAGTAACCCCATTCAATCCACTCAGCCCAAGAGTTCCTCAATTCCATCAAGGACATAAGAATAGATGATGACGAGACCATGGCATCATTTGACGTTACTGCCCTATTTACATCGATAGACATACGACTAGCAAGAGAAACAATGACAGCACTACTAAAGCAAGAACAAGACCCCAGTGACACCATCTCCACAGACAACATGCTGAAGCTACTGGACCTGTGCCTCACCACCCACTTCACCTTTAACAGGCAAATATATGAACATATCAACGGGACATCCATGGGATCACTGATCTCCAGACTAATAGCTGAAGCAGTGATGCTGGTACTCCACTAAAAAAGTCATCAATAAACACATAGAGCTCAACCCCATATACACTCCACTGCGAAGGAAAACCGGAAGTGAGATAATCAAGCTCAATGGACACCAGAGTTTAAATACCAGGCAGGAAAACACAACAGCGCTTCATCGAAGGCTGCATTGATGATGTTATCCAGTAGGGTAATGAAGTGTCTGCAAAACAACGAACCAGCTCGGCGAGCCAACCAACCACAACAGCTCAGGGGTGTTAATGCTGGCCTTGTCAATGACACCCATATTGCAGGAATGAATTTTTTGAAAAAAGACAGAAGGCATTTATTTAAGATAATTGGCAAAAATATACAAGAAGAATAAACTTTTGCAACAAATTGCCATCATTGCATGAGTAGACTGTATCACTGTTCATCATCTTGTCCAACCTCTCACAATTGCTCACTATAAAGTAGCTCTGCTTCAGGGTAGGAATCTAAAAGGCTCACTTGATGTACCTCTAGGTTATCTAATGAGAAGGGGCTCTTCTCTGAAACAATGTTATGGACCAAACCAAACCCCTTCAAATATATCAAGGAGATAGCCTAGACTCTAACTTTTATCTTATTGAAAGAGAGTGTAAGGGTACTGTGTTCCAAAAAGTAATTTGATTGGTCACACTACTCAGCTTTAAGCAAAGCACATTTTGTTCTTACACCCAGTTAAAATACAAATAAAAGAAAGAAGAATTGGCATGTCTTTAACTCTGTTGGAAAAATTAACAGAATAATAGATTATTTAAATATTATACAGCAAATGTTCCGATATAGCAACTTCAGTAAAATAGATTGTCTCACATGCGATATTTCTCTAGTCCAGGAGTAAAGACACCAAGAAAATATTCTGGCACAGAGAGGATTCCAGCTTTTTGCTCTTCCTGAGAGATGTAACAGCTTCCACAGCCAACTTCAAAACCCCAACAACTACTGAACGCTAAACTAAAACGCTGGTTCTGTGGGAGACTGACTCTACCCATTCATGCTGCTACTATTGTTCTAACTTTAAAACAAAACCCCAAGGCATCACAAGCTTTTACTGTATTGGCTTGGAAGAGATAACTTCGCCCTTCTGGCTCAAAACATCTCTTCAAAAAAAAAGACACAAAATACACCTCTCAAAACCATAGTATCATCACAATAAGATATAATTAATTGCATGATAAAACTAGATACAAGCTACACTGATGTGATAAACATTGTTACAGAGTCAATGAGGAGGACCTGTAAGGTAGGTCTTACTTGTTCTTGGCCTCTAGCCAAGCCCATATGACATCTTTGTGAGTGGTGCTTAATGCATTCCTCAGCATTAGCGCTTTCAGACCCTTCCACCTTCCTACAGCAGCCATGTCACAAAGTCATATATCACAGAAACAGACCCTTCGGTCTAACCAGTCCAGGCTGACCATAATCCCAAACTAAACTAGTCCCCCCTGCAAGCACTTGGCCAATAACCACCCAACATTTCCTATTCATGTACTTGTCCAAATGTCCTGCAATGCCCTGCCTGAAAGTACGATGGAAGCAGAGTTCATAGTAATTTTCAAAAAGGAATTGGAAAAGAAAACAATGACCTTCCTGTGGGAAACATCATGGGAACAAGACGAATTGGCTGGCCTTTCAACACGCATGGGAGGCACTGATGGCCTCCTATTCTGTAATCAGATTAGTTGTGATGTTTCCAGCAGATCACAAAGGCTGCAACTTCTGGGAGTCTTTTAATGGACAGTTGATCGGAGTTCAGGATCAGTATATTCCCATCAGGATGAAAGATAAGGATGGTAAGATTCGGGAACGCTGGAGAACAAGAGATATTTAAAGTTTAGTCAAGAAGAAAGTGGAAGCATATGTAAGGTTTAGGAAACTGAAATGAGACAAGGCCCTTCAGAAATACAAAGGAAGCAGGAGATAACTTAAACAAGGAATTAGGAGGGCTAAAAGGAGCCATGAAATGTCATGGTAAGTAGAATTATGGAGAATCCCAAGGCATTTTATACGTATATTTGGAGCAAGAGGGTAGCTAGGGAAAACGTAGATCCAATCAAGGACAAAAGATGGAATTTATGCATGGAGCCAGAGGAAGCAGGTGAGGTCCTCAATGAGTTCTTCACATCAGTATTCACCAAGGAGAAAGACATGGTGATGGTAAGATTAGGGAGGGGTATGTTGATATCCTAGAGTATGACGATATTAAGAAGGAGGAGTTAGAACATAGAACAGTACAGCACAGTACAGGCCCTTTGCCCCTGATGTTGTGCCAACCTATTATCCTACTCTAAGATCAAACTACCCTGCATACCCTTCATTTTACTATCATCCATGTGCCTATCCAAGGGTCGCTTAAATGTCCCTAATGTATCTGACTCCACTACCACCGCTGGTAGCGCATTCCATGCACCCACCAATCTCTGTGTAAAGAACTTACCTCCCCTATGCCTTCCTCCAATCACCTTAAGATTATGCCCCCTCGTAATAGTCATTTCCACCCTGTGAAAAAGCCTCTGGTTATCCACTCTATCAATGCCTCTCATCAACTTGTACACCTCTATCAAGTCATCTCTCATCCTTCTTTGCTCCAATGAGAAAAGCCCTAGCTCTCTCAACCTTTCCTCGTAAGACCTGCTCTCCATTCCAGGCAGCATCCTGGTAAATCTCCTTTGCACCCTCTCTAAACCTTCCTCATCCTTCCTATAATAAGGCGACCGGAACTGAACACAATGAGTTGTTGGTGTCTTGAAAAATATTAAGGTAGGTCCTGATGGGTCTGTCCCAGGATACTGAGGGATGCAAGGTAAGAGATTGCTGGGGCCTTGACAGAGATCTTTGCATCCTCTTTAGCCATAGACAAGGTCCCAGAAGACTAGAGTATAGCTAATATTGTTCCTTTGTTCAAGAAAGGCATCAGGGATAATCCAGGAAATTATAGGCCGGTAAGCCTTACATTAGTGGGAGGGAAATTATAGCAGAAGATTCTTAGGGATAAGATTTGCACACATTTGGAAAAGAATGGACTTATTAGGGATAGTCAGCATGGCTTTGTGCAGGTGAATTCTTGTCTCACAAATTTATTTGTGCTTTTTGAGGAAAGGACGGAGATGATTCATAAGGATTGGGCATTGGATGTGGATGTTGTCTACATGGACTTTACTAAAGTATTTGACAAGGTCTGTCATAGTTGGCTGGTCCAGAAGATTAAGTCACATGGGACCCACAGTGAGTCAGAAAGTTGGATACAAATTGGCTTGGTCAAAGAGGACTGAGCGTAATTGTGTCGAGATGTTTTCTGGACTGGAGATCTGTAACCAGTGGTATTCTATAAGGATCAGTGCTGGGACCTCTGTGGTTTGTAATGTATATAAATGATTTGGATGAAAATGTAGGTGGTGTGATTCGTAAGTTTGCAGATGACATGAAAATTGGTGGAGTTGTGGATAGTGAGGAAGGTTGTCAAAGGACACAGCAGGATCAAGATGGGTGGAGAAATGGCAGATGGAGTTTAATCCAGACTACTATCAGGTGATGCATTTTGGGAGGGCAAATGCAAGAGGAAAGTATCCTGTAAATGGGCAGGACCTTTAGGAGCATTGATATACAGAGGGATCTTGGGGTGCAAGTCCATAGTTTCCTGAAAGTGACAACACAATAGGATAAGATGGTAAAGAAGATGTACGACATGCTTGCCTTTACTGGTCAGTACCTTGAGTATAAAATCGACAAGTCATGTTGCAGCTGTATGAGACTTTAGTTTGACTACATATGGAATGTTGTATACAGTTCTGGTCACCACACTATAGGAATAAGGTGGGGGCTTTGGAGAGGGTACAAAAGACATTTACCAGGATGTTGCCTGGATTGGAGTGTATTAGCTGTCAGGAGAGCTTGGATAAACTTAGATTGTTTTTGCTAAGGCATCAGAAGCTGACGAGCGACCTGATAGAAGTATGCAAAATTATGAGAGGCATGTATAGGGTAGATAGTCAGAGTCATTTTCCCAGGGTGGAAGTGTCAAATACTAGGGGTTATAGGATTAAGGTAAGGGGGGGTGCAGGCTAAAGGAGATGTGCAAGGCATGTTTTTTTACACAGAGGGTGGTAGGTGCCTGGAACTCACTGCCAGGGGAGGAGGTGGAAGCAAATACAATAGCAACATTTAAGAGGCATTTACACAAACACATGAACAGACATGGAATAGAATGGACCATGTGTAGTCAGATGGGATTAGTTTAGAACGGCATTAGTTGGTACAGACATGATGGGCCAAACGGCCTGTTCCTGTGCTATACTGTTCTATATTCTAATCATGTACTTTGAACAATAAAAATTAACAGCATAGTATCACAGATCATTAAAGTGGAAATTTCTTCATCAGAAGCCAATGAAATATCAGTTCCTAGGGATCACTGTGAAACTTCAGCATCTTAATGACTTGTCTGCTTCGATAGGGTGGGGGTGAGGTTGGGGTTGAGATAAAGGATGGCAGCTGGGAGGAGACACTGAGATGCGGGATTGCATTAACATCTGCAACCTGTCCAAAGCTCCAGTTAGTGTTTCACCTGAACAAGGTCAGGCTCAACAATACGATTCTTACTGCTGTACCATCAATACTCACAGTTTATGGGGAGAAATTGGCAAAACAGATAACAATGTTGATTTTTTTTCGTATCAATATAAGATAATTGTTTAGAAATCCAGAAGGGAATTCTGAAGAAATCTCCATCCAAAGAGTGATGAGCGTATAGTACTAACTACTGCAGGGATCAACTCATGTAAACAGGGGAGGTGATGGCCTAGTGCCATTATTACTGAACTGTTAACCCACAGACCCAGGTAATGTTCTGGGGACCTGGGTTCAAACCCTGCCATGGTAGATGGTGGTGCTTGAATTAAACAAAAAATAGGGAATTAAGAGTCTAATGATGACCATGATTTCCCCATTGGGGACATAAATATTTGGTTCACTAATGTCCCTTAAGGAAGGAAACTTCTATCCTTACCTGGTTTGGCCTCCAGACCCAGGATACCCTCATTCTGTGAGTGAATGTTAAAAAATAGGAGTGGGAGTTTGAAGGGCTGAATGGCCTACTCCATCATTCAGTAAGATTATGCCTGATGTGGTTGTGGTTATCAGCTCCACTCTCCTGTTTGTAGCCTGTAAAGCTTGTTTATTAAGAGCCTTGAGTAAATTCAGTGACCCAGCCCCCTCTGTTTTCAGGGAATTCTATATGTTCCACTCGGTGAAAGAGAAAACAATCTCCTCTTTTCCATCTTATATGTGAGACTTCTTATTCTTACACTGTGTCCACTAGTTTCAGTCTCTCCTGAAATAGGAGACACCGTCTCTGCATCCACACTATCAACTCAGGATCTTTCAACGTTCAATACAATCAACTCTCATTCTGCTGAACTCCAATTGGTGAGGGTCTAACCTGTTCAACTTCTCTTCATCTCAGGAATGAGTTGAGGAATTTTCCTAGAACTGCTTCTATAAATCTTACAGATGTATTTGAGTGTTAGCTGGACGAGAGGAGAAAGGGTATAGATGGTTACAGTGATAGATTCATATAAGGAAAGATGTAGTGAGGTTAAATACTTGTACAGGTTGGGCCAAATGACCAGTTTCTGTCCAACTTATTTTATATAATTCCTTTTTTCTAAGTTTTCTGCTCAACCAAATCAAGAAGACTAATACCAATTTTTTTTTATTCATTCATGGGATGAGGGTGTTGCTGGCTAGGCAGCATTTATTGCCCATCCCTAATTGCCCTGAGGGCAGTTCAGAGTCAAACATATTGCTGTGGTTCTAGAGTCACATGTAGGCCAGGCCAGGTGAGGATGGCAGTTTCCTTCCCTAAAGGACATTAGTGAACCAGATGGGTTTTTCCTGACAATCAACAATGGATTCACGGTCATCATTAGACACTTCTTTCCAGGTTTTTATTGAATTCAAGTTCCACCATCTGCCGTGGCAGGATTCAAACCCAGGTCTGCAGAACATTACCTGGGTCTCTGGAGTAACAGTCCAGCAATAGTACCAAAAGGCCATTGCCTCCCCTAAGCATATTGGAATGTTTTGCATCATGCTGAATTTTGAACAGAGGCAGGGAGACAAGGTCAGAGGTAAGTGATCTAGTAATTTGGAGTGTGTGATTTTCCCAGAGGAGATATTCAGGGGAATGCCTACCCACAGTGAAGAGGGGGCCAATGAATTTGGGCTGTTGGGTAGCCAATTGAGGAGTGTTTTTTTGCCTACCTGGTTGCTGACCCCTATATGAAACTCCACAACAGAGGAACAGGAGCAATTAAATACTGCCACTACAGCACAGGGGCCACCACTGAGCACACCATTGAGGCAGTGGTCAATGGGCCTCCTTCCAGTATGGCTCTTCCAAACTGGCAGGTATGTGGTGCTGTCAGAGGAAGAGGGACATTGGTGAGAAGAACCAGGCTTTGCTGCAAGACTCACAGTGCAAGAGGTCAAACACACTATCCAGGGTGACATGGAGCCAGGGCCATAGCACAGCAGTGAAAGTCACATTGGAACCGAAATGTTTTCTGGTATTACAGACTCCACTGCTAGAGAAAGGTGAGTCAGGTTCTGCAATTAGGACAGCTCAATCAATGTCACACTCCCAACATGTGACATTGTTAGTTCACGTCATTTGACATAGTGAAAGATATGGAGACAATCTGATGTAATTGGAAAGAACTCAGACAGAAAAACAAGGTAGCTGGATGGGCTCACTGAAAGTACGTAGCAAGGAAAAGTGAAAAAGTTGCTTATTTCATTACTTCTTGCCAAATGATATTTTTGTTAATCACTTACTGGTGTTATGGATTTTCTTTTACATTTAAATTACACTGCTAATTTTATTCATGTGTATTTTGGTTTGTGATTACAGCAACAACAAATGTGTGACCCAATTTGTTAACTTCGATGTTGGTTTTGAATTCTTGGTGCTCATACACATGTACCATCTTATATTTTAATGCATAAATAGTTCTTCCTAACACAGAAGATCCTACATTCAGATATCAGTTTCTGAATTCACAACACAGATCGAAAGCCAATGACGAATACACATTTCAAGCAGCTTGCACATTGATGCTCATTGGCTGGGCCTTAAGATGAGGGGACAACTTTAGAATATGATCAATAAATGATTAAACACAAACCATTTCATTCTATTAAACTGTGTAGATTGGACAGAAGATTTAGCATCTACTTTGACATAAAACCCAACATCATGCGACCATCCCTTTGTTACCTTCTTGCAAGTCCTCTGATATAGTGCTCCCCCTATGGCTGGAGGCTGCTTTAGAAGTTGAGTTGCTAATGGTGTCCCTCCATGGACTGTCGGCCCAGTGTCATAACGGGTTATAAGATATACCATGTGTGCCAGACCAAGGGGTCAGTGTCAGAGGATGCAGCGCCTTAAATAATGGCCCCATCAAAATCATCTCTTCCTGCCTCAGTCCTTTCATAATCCATTTGTGAGTCGGCAGTGACCTGGAGCAGGGAAGGGTCTGACTGACTGTCAATTCTTCTACAAACCATCACTATAGCAGGGTGGATCAACACTGCAAGACGTATTGTTAATTCTGTTTGCACCAATTCACTGAGGCCTGCTGCAAATCGTTTTCCACGAAGTTGGCCATTCTTTCAGAGGAGGCACTGGCGTACACATTCGCCTGAGACAATGCAGTGCTTACATCAGGAATGGATTCCTTCATTCTCTGTCGAAGAGTCCCCACTGCTTCAGATACTCTGATGGATGAGCTCACGCCTGCCATTGGAGCTGCACAAGTTCATGCTTTGTACCTAGGCCTGTAGGTCAGCATCTCCAGCCAGGTACATGTGGCTAGAGCTCTCTTCTCTCCTTCAATAGGGACTGCCCACAGTGGCTGCATCTTTCTACCTGTGAAAAAATACTCATCTTGTGCAATATGTTCAATCATGACATTGAGGGAGGCTTGTTTGAACACTAAAGACTGTCTGTATGTTAAGGCACATTAAGACACTCTCAGTTATCTGGCTACAACCACATTGATGGATGCTGACCACCTTAATGAGGAGTCCGGAGCACTCAGTTCCCATCTTCTGATTGCCAAATGGAACAGTGATCATGGAGATAGATCCCTAATTAGTCATCGCCTGTAACAGTCATCCCAACATCACACTATGTGTTCTGTTGTGTGTTACACTGAGAGAGACTAACAGGGGCCCACCTGCAGGCAACCATTGTTGAACTAGAGACATAGAGTCATAGAGATGTACATGGAAACAGATCCTTCAGTCCAAGTTGTCCATGCCAACCAGATATCCCAAATTAATCTAGTCCCATTTCCCAATATTCGGCTTATGTCCTTCTAAACCCTTCCTGTTCATATACCCATCCAGATGCCTTTTAAATGTTGTAATTGTACCAGCCACCACCACTTCCTCTGGCAACTCATTCCATATACGCCAGCCTCTCCCCATTCGGAATGTTCTGCACCCCCTCCAAGATATCCTTGATCCTGGAACCAGGGAGACAACCCACCCATTCTGATGTCTCACTGTCAGCCTCAGAAATGTCTGTCTGTGCCTCTGGGAGACTAGAGACTCCCCTTTCAGAGTCAACCACTTGGAACCTGACGTACCCCTCGTTACATTAGAGCCAGTCTCATTACAGAAACCTGGCTGTCAGTGCTACATTCCCCTGAGAGTCCATCACTCCCTACATTTTCCAAAGCAGCATACTGGATTGAGATGGGGGTAGCCACAGGAGACTCCTGTACTACTTGCCTCCCTCTCCTACCTTTCCTGGAAATAACCCATCTACCTGACTGTATCTTCAGTTAATCTCCCTTCTTGCAGCTGCCATCCATCACACCCCATAGCTCCTGTAAATTCCTCATTGCCTCTAACTGCAGCTCCAACTGATCCATGCGATCCAATAGGATTTGCAACCAAGTACACTTCCTGCAGACATAATCATCAGTAACATGGAAACTCTCCCTAATCACCCACATCTGACAGAGGAGCACATCACTCTACTAAAGGCCATCTTCACACCTTACTAATCTACAGACCCAGAGAATAGCACAGTCTCATTGCTCAAAAAAGACTGTTCCAGGTTAACTTAGTATCTGTGTTTTTTTTATATTTTTAAAGTTTAATCAAGAGACAAATCTCAATAACAGCATATAATCAAAAATAACCCACTCCACTCACTATTGTAGATTTACAAAAGAAAAAGAGTAAGATTAAACTTTAAAATCAGCCATTTAGCTGCTTCCCTACTGTGACCTCCCCCACACAGGTTTCTCCGAGATCAGCTGTGAATTTCACTGTTGGTTTATTTTCTTTGATAAACTCTGATGTCTAAAGATACTTGAAATCAAACAACAGAGACAGTCAGCTGAAAAAACATTATTTAAACTTCCCAAATAGAGAGGACAGCAAGAGAGGACTCCTTAACAAAATGAGCAGAGATTGTAGTAAACACACTTCTTGTTACTATTCAATGATAATCATCCCAGCACACACAAACGAAGCTGCGTGCGAACACTATTTAAAAGGGCAACAACACACTGCAGCAACATATAACTACACCAAGAGGAGGAGGAATACCTCTTCCAAATGTTCAAGGATAATGGATATCCAAAGAACTGGGTCAGAAGATGCCTACAGGAACAGCAGAAAGATTCTACACGCCCCGACACACTCATCACACTACCCTACATCAGGAACACGTCGGAACTCACCACAAGAGTCCTACGTCCGCTGGGCATCAGAGTGGCACACAAGCCCACATCAACCCTACGGCAAGTGCTCACCCGAAATAAAGACCCACTCCCTGCCATGGACAGGACCAATGTCATCCACAAAATCCCCTGCAGAGACTGTGAGAAACATTACATCGGACAAACAGGAAGGAAACTAACAACAAGAGTACATGAACACCAACTGGCTACAAAAAGACACGACCAATACTCACTCATCTCAATCCACATGGACAAGGAGATCCACGACTTCGACTGGGATGATACCAAGATCCTGGAACAGGCTAGGCAGAGACAAGCACGAGAATTCCTGGAAACATGGCACTCCATGAAGCAGGCTATTAATAAACACATTGAACTCGACCCCATATACATTCCACTACGAAGGAAAACCAGAAGTGAGGCAATCCACCTCAACAGACCCCAGAGTTTAAAAACCAGGCGGGAAAACACACCGACGCTTCATCAGAGGCTGCACTGAGGATGTTACCAAGCACGGTAACGAAACGTCTGCAAAACAACAAACCAGCTCGGCGAGCCAACCAACCTCAATATTGTACATATGACCAAAATTGCCTAAGTAATTAACATGTCAAAAAATGTCCTTAACACCAGTAAATGTTAAACAGAAATATTGTCATTTCAATGAATCTATAGCTTTCACTTTGAGCTGTAGGAGGAATTTGGATTATAGAAGGTTTCCCATGCTCTGCCTTTGTAGTATTTCCCCATTCAATCAAATGATCTGTGTATTTCTGATGGAGTTTTTCCACAATCATCATGAGACATGTGAATACTCTTTAAAATGACTCCAGTCATAGACTTCTCTTTATCAGCTCTGTGCTTTTTCACTATGACCTTCTGACCAACATTGAGCATGATCCATCTTTGCTTTGGATATTGCTTTTACTTTGCAATTGATGTGAGTCTTGAGCAAACTAAACCTTTTTTAAACATTAGCTCAGAAGGTGTGAAACCTGGTGAGTGCTATTCTGTGAGAAAACAGCTATTATCTAGCCGCATCGAAGAGGAACATGGAAATTGCTGCCAAGGAGGTGATCGCACAGAGGCTTCTACAGAGACCTCTTCCCTATCTGTACACATTTTACTGTAACACCATTCAACACTCAGTGAAAGGAATAGAGTGCATTTGACTCCATCCTGACTCATAAGTACTCAAACCTCTTCTGAAGGAAACTGTGGATCAATATCTGACTCCCAACACCTCTTGCAAATCGACCTCTCAATACGTCAATAGTTTTGGCCCTTGTGGAACTGGGCATAGAGTCAATATTTATCCATTTGTTGTAATCATCGGTGAAGATAAGAAATCAGCACATACTTGTTCCAAGGTTTTCTTGTGCTTGACCATAAAATGGAGGAACTTTTGTTCAATTAATTCTCATTCTGAGACACAACACAACTTTTAGCCAACTCTTCAATCTCTCTGTCTAACTTCGGATACCCAAAGTAGTTTCTGCAGCTGCTTTAATACAGATCCGTCCCTGTATGTTCTTGTTCCTCTGACAAGTTTTCTATAAACATGACTGTAGTAATGTTTCTTACACGGCATAGCAGGCAGCCTTGATTAACACACCATTAAATGCAAAATATTTCTGCAATTTCTTGTCATCCACTCTTCAGTCAGCTATTCATGGTATAATTGAGCACTTTACTGAGCGGCATATCATTGCAAGCATCTTTACGAATTGCATGCCATTTTTGTATGTAAAATACATATGTTGTGTATGCAACAGTGTGTACTATCTACAAGATGCATGCAGATATTCACCAAAGATCCTCAGACAGTACCTTCCAAACCCACAACCACTCCCATCTAGAAGGACAAGAACAGCAGATACATGGGAACACCACCACCTTCAAATTCCCCGCCAAGCCACTTACCATCCTGACTTGGAAATATTACTCCATTCCTTCACCGTCGCTGGGTTAAAATGCTGGAATTCCTCCCTAATAACATTGTGGATCAATCCACAGCAGGTTGGACTACAGTGGTTCAAGAAGGCAACTCACCCCCAACTTCTCAAGGGGCAACTAGGGACAGGCAATAAATGCTGGGCCCAGCCAGCGATACCCACATCATGGAGAAAAATGAAGGAAAAAATTATAAGTAACTCAGTGCCTAGGAATCAATCAGCTGTGATGGTTAAACTCAAAAGAATGCTTCTTTTCACATGACCTGCTGATGTACAATATTTAATATCAGACTGATGGGACATTAAAATTAATACCCATTTTCTAACATCGTGTTACACTGGGGATGGTGTCCCTTCTATAAACCAAATATGATTGTACAGGCTTGGTGGCCAGTTAGCAAACTGAACTTCCTACTGTCCAGGGTAATGTAGAACTTAAGTAACATCACAGATATTGTGAAAGCCTCTTTCTCAATTTGTGAACAATTTTGCTCTCTGACTTTGTTGAACTATTCTCCACATCATCTTTCAGCATATGAGTTAACACACACCTAACTCCTACGGTGAGGCTTCACTTGTGAAACCTGATTTTTTGCTAGGATGACAGTGGATCAAAACAGGATCACTTTCTTCGGTTCTTTAAATATTTCCTGTCACACCACAGATCAATCCCAATCCCAATCTATTCCATCCTTCAGCAGGTAATATTCAAGTAAATATATTAGCTACATATGGGGTGAACTTTGAACAATCCTATGAAAGTTCCAACTTCTTCTGTATTCTATTCCCTCTTTGCTTTCAAAATCCTCTCATCTTTCTCCTGATTTGAGTGGGTAACATCCCCCTCTCTTTGGTGACCCAGGCACGTTGCCATGAAGAAACAGTTTGTGGGGTTCTGCCTTGATGCTGTACTCCTGAGATCGAAGTAGGGCTTTCTTCCACCTTACATTTAGCTCACTCTCTGAGTTGCAGCTCATTCAAGTGTCATCTCAGAAGAAACGTAGCCCTCTTAGTATCTAGTCCATGATGCCTCTGTAACTCTGTGATACTTTACATGGTAACCTTTCATACAGATACAACCCTCTCTGAGTAAGTAATTCCTTGCTCTTGTCATTTCCTTGCAACTTGTAACTGAGAGTAGAAATCCATTATGAAGAAATGAGTAATATGACGCTTTAACAAGTCAGAATCCAAACAAGTGGAGTCGACACAGTTTTATGAAATGGAAGTTGAGTTTGATGAATTTATTATTGAGGAGGTAACATTCAGGGTGGAGTTAGAAACTGCAGTTCTTTCAGTCCAGCGGCTGACCAGGAACCGTTTCCCCCTACCTGCTAATCAGAGAATCCCTACAGTGTGAAAACAGGCCATTTGCCCATCATGTCCGCATTGATCCTCCAAACAGTATCCCATTGGACCCACCAACACTACCCCCCCTCCACCCTTTTCCTGTAACTCTGTATTTCCCACAGTTAACCCACCTATCCTGCTCATCTTTGGACTGTCAGAGGAAACCAGAGCACCCAGAGGAAACCCACACAGACACAGGGAGAAGGAACAAACTCCACGCAGACAGTTGCTTAAGGCTGGAATCAAACCCTGGTCCCTGGTGCTGTGAGGTCCAATGCTAACCACTGAGCCACCATACCATCCCAAAATGGTCTGCATTAGAGGGTTGCAAATTGATCCCAGCTGCCTGGCCATAAAATGTACCCTTGTTCCTTCAGCTATCAATTGCTTGGGTTTGATTTGAACCAAGAGTTTCTGGCTCCAAGGTAAGGGCATGACCCACTGTGCCAGAAAACCTGAATCTTGGAAGAATGGTGAATACCCCATCACCAGATATGTTTCAGCTTTAGGTTCAACTTTAAAAAGATTTAGACTGATGTTACATTTTCGATTCTGCTGAAACCTCCCTACTAGCACAGTGTATTTTTTTTTACTGTGACAGCAGATCCCCAAAAGCAGCAACCCAGACCAAAGTATGGGAACGATCAAAGCGGAGAAAAATGTAGAGACCACAACAAGCAGCTTGTGATGTCAGGGCTGTCAACGGGAACTGACAGAGAACCCAGAGAAAAAAATTGGGAACCATCACTTATCAAAAGAGACACTGCCAACAAAATATGCCTTGCAAGCAAAACATTACCATTTATAAACTGTAACATCTTACTTTAATTATCAGAGAAAGTGATAATTGAGGAGAAGTTTTCTGAGAACTAGGGACAGTTTTCATCAATGCCTCCATCAGCTTCTATGTTTAACTGACTTCTACGCTGACAGCGCTGTTCCTTGTAATAAGATGCACATTACAGGAAGGACATAGTTTAACTCAGGCGTGGAAGGAAAATAATCTCAAACTTCCCACCCAAGCGTTTTTGGAGGCTTATTGTAATTTGAAAGAAATTGGAGCCTCTGCCATGAGTCTATGTTTGCTAAGGACAACATTGTACATTAGCACAGCTACACAGACTCCGTGCGGGCACTTGGTTGGCTGGTGTTGAACAGGTTGGTGCCAACAGCATAGGGCTCAATCCCCATTCCAGCTGGCATGGATTCAGGAGCTGAATTCTTGTCCTACTTGTGGTGGAAGACATGGAGCTGAGGGTCAGGCATGCCTTCATTCAGCGAGCTAGAAAGGCAATTGAAATTTGAACACGCTTTTCCCAGATTGAATCCACATCTCAATTTCCCATTCCATGTCTCAGTCCTTTGTCTGATTTTTTTTTCTCTTTGTCTCGTCTTCTCAGTCCCCTTGCCTCATTTTCCTAGTCTGACCTTGGGAAGCTGTTTACCATTTCATTTTGTATCCAAAATTCCAATGATTATTCTGGCCTTTCCACAAAACCTGATTGCCTGTCACTTAAGGATTAATTTCGGAGCCTTGCCTGGGATGTATTGCCTTTGTTCTGTTTGGGAGACCAAAATTGAAATCAGTTGTCCAGGCAATTATCAGTCCATCAGAATTCTCTAACCAACAACTCCTGTTGATACAGCACCCTTAATGTTGCTTCATAAAAATGCAATTAGATAAAAACTTGCAAGTGGCTTTCATAGAATCATAGCATCATAGAATCCCTACAGTGTGGAAACAGGCCCTTCGGCCCAAGAAGTCCACACCGACCTTTGGACCATCCTACCCTGACCCATCCCCCTATAAACCACTTAATCAACACATCCCTGAACACTATGGACAATTTAACATGGCCAATCCACCTAACCTGCACATCCTTGGACTGTGGGAGGAAACCGGAGCACCCAGAGGAAACCCACGGAGACACGGGGAGAATGTGCAAACTCCACACAGACAGTCACTCAAGGGTAGAATTGAACCTGGGTCCCTGGTGCTGTGAGGCAGCATTGCTAACCACTGAGCCAGCTAATTAATAAAAGGGTGCAAGTTGATTTGTGCAGCAGGAAATATTCTCCCTGCCACAGCCAGTCTTAACAAAATTCTGAGATGGCAAAGAAAGAGTAAAAGAAAGTCACACACACTTATGACAGGCCTTTCATGACTTCCAGCACTTTTGACAATTCATATTTGAAGGGTAGTCACTGTTACAATGTATGAAATGCAGCAGATAAATCATACACAGCAAACCCACCACAAAGAGCAATTTGATGACAGCCAGATAATCTGTTTCTCTGATGTAGATTGTAAAGGGAGGCAGTGGTAATGTCACCAGACCAGTAAGCCAGAGGCCTGGGCAAGTGCATGGGACATGGATTCAATTCAATAACAAATCTGCAATTAGAAGCGAGTTGTCTGAACCATTGCCTATTGTTGTAAAAACTCACTTGGTTCACTAAAGCCCTTTAGTGGGGCCTTGCCCAGCTGCACTGACCTACATGTGGTTCACAGCAATGTGGTTAACTCGCTCTCTGAAATGGCCTAATAAGACATTCAGTTATACCTAGCTACTACAAGGCCTAAGAAAAGGAAAGCAACGGGACAGACATTGGCAAAGGCGCTGGATAAACAGCAGTAAACCCAGCCCTGACAACTCTGCCAAGTCCTCTATACTAACTAACATCTGCGGTCTTGTACCAAAATTAGGACAGCTGTCCCACAGACTAGTCAAACCCAACAATCATATAATCACTTGGGATCATACCCTACAATCAATGTTACAGGCACCACCAACACCATTCCAGGGTATGGCTTGTCCCACTGGCAGGACAGACACACCAGAGACTGTGGCACAGTTATATACAATTAGGAGGGAGTTGCCCTGAGAGTCCTCAATATTGACCCTGGACCCCATGGAGTCTCATGGCATGAAGTCAACCATGGACAAGGAAACCTCCCACTGATTTCCACCTATCACATCCTCCCTTTGGTTTGTAAATCAGTACTCCTCCATTTGGAAGAAAGACTGAGGCTGTAAAGCCACACAATGTATTCTGGCTGAGAGTCTTCAATATCCATCACTGAGAGTGGCTCTGTAGTACCACTACAGATCGAGCTGTTCAAGTCCAAAAGGACCAAATTGCTAGACTAGGTCTGCAAATAGATCACAAGGGAACTGACAAGAGGGAAGACCATGCTTGATCTTGTCCTCACCAAATTACTTGATATGTTTGTCAGTATTGCCAGGAGTTACCAACACCCAGTCTTTGTGGCGACAAAGAACCATCATCACATTATGGATACCCTTCATTGTGTTATGTGACCCTATCACTGAACTAAATAGGATGATCCTGAACAGATCTAACAACTCAAAAGCTGGGCATCCAAGAGGTGCTGACGGCCATAAGCAGCAGCAAAGTTGTATTTAACACCAAATGTAATGGCCTGGCATATTCCCCGCTCTACCATCATCAGCAAGCCATGGATCAAGACAATAACAGAGACGGCTAGAGAAACTCAGCAGGTCTGGCAATGCTTGTGGAGAGAAAGCAGAGTTAATGTTTCAAATCCAGTGACTCTTCATCAGAACATGGATCAAACCTGGTTCAATGAGGAGTATAAGAAAACTTGCCAGGAGCAGCGCTAAGCTGCTAAAAATGAAGTGTCAAACTGGTAAAGGGGCAAAACAGGACTACTTATAAACGAAATAGTATAAGCAGCAAGTGATAGGCAGAGCTAGTGATTCCTCAACAAAGCATCATATCTATGCTCCTGCCATTTCCAATCATGAAAGTAGGTAGGCAATTAAATGACTAACGAAAGCAGTAGCAGGTCGAAACTTACTGACTTGATTGAATTTTTCAAAGAGGTGGTGAAGATGATCGATGAGGGTAGAGCAGTCGATGTTGTCTACGTGGATTTTAGTAAGGCTTTTGACAAGGTCGCTCGTGGTAGGCTCATCCAGAAGATTAAGATGCATGGGATCACGATGACTTGGCCACATGGATTCAGAATTGGCTTACCCATAGAAGGCAGAGAGTCGTGATAGAAGGGTGTGTTTCTAGCTGGAGATCTGTAACTGGTGATGTTCCGCAGTGATCCATATTGGGACCTCTGCTGTTTGTAATATATATAAATGATTTAGATTAAACTATAGATGGGTGTGTTAGTAAGTTTGCAAATGACACAAAGATTGGTGGAGTTGTGGAGTGCAGAATGTTGTCAAAGCATACAGTGGGGTATAGATCAGTTGCAGATATGGGCAGAGAAATGGAAGTAGAGTTTAATACGTGTAAGTGTGAGGTGCTGCACTTTGGGAGATCAAAAAGAGTCAAATAGTCATTGAGATATACAGCACAGTAATAGATTCTTCAGTCCAACTTGTCCATGCCAACCAGATATCCTATATAGGTCTAGTCCCATTTGCCTGCATTTGGCCCATATCCCGCTAAATCCTTCCTATTTATATACCCATCCAGATGCCTTTTAATGTTGTAATTGTACCAGCCTCCACCACTTCCTCTGGTAGCTCATTCCATACACACCAGCATCTGCATGAAAACGTTGCCCCTACAGCACTTTTAAATCTTTCCCACCTTACCTTAAACCTATGCCCTCTAGTTTCGGACTCCCTCACCCCAGGGAGAAGATCTTGTCTATTTACCTTTTCCATGCCCCTCATGATTTTATAAACCTCTGTAAGGTCATCCCTCAGCCTCCAATGCTCCAGGGAAAATTGCCCCAGCCTATTCAGCCTTCCGCTATAGATCAAACCCTGGCAACATCCTTATATATCTTTTCTGAACCTTTTCAAGTTTTGCAACATCCTTCCCATAGGGAGACCAGAATTGCATGCAGTATTCCAAAAGTGGCTTAAACATAAGGAAAAGTATACAGTTAATTGCAGGACCCTGAACAGCATTGACGTACAGAGGGATCTTGGGGTTCAAGTCCATAGCTCCCTAAAAGTGGCCACACAAGTAGATAGGATGGTAAAGAAGGCATATTGTCAGAGAATTGAGTACAAGAGTGACAATATCATGAACAAAAACAAAGTTGCTGGAAAAGCTCAGCAGGTCTGGCAGCATCTGTGAAGGAAAAAACATAGTTAATGTTTCGGGTCCAGTGACCCTTACTCAGAACCGGTGGTGGCTGGGAAAACGTCAGTTTATATGCAGAAAATAGGGAGGTGGGTGGGGTAGGGAGTAAACGATAGGATAGAGCCCAAAGAGAGAGAAAGACAGTTGGACAGACAAAGGAGTTGCTAATGATCAGGCTGGGAGGGTGAATAGTTGTTCATGGGGACTGTTAGTGATTAACAAAAGGGAGTGTGTAATGGCAGGCTATGTTGTAACAAGGCCTGGTGTGTGGGGTAGGGGGCTGGGACATGGGAGAGTTTAAGCCCTAAAATTATTGAACTCAATATTGAGTCCGGAGGGCTGTAGGGTCCCCAGGCGGAAAATCAGGTGTCATTCCTCCAGCTTGCATTGGGCTTCGCTGGAACACTGCAGCAAGCCAGAGACAGAGATGTTGGCCAGGGAGCAGGGTGGTGCATTGAAGTGGCAGGCAACAGGTAGTTCAGGATCTTTTTTGAGAGCATATTTGTGACAATATCATGTTGCTGCTTTATAAGACTTTGGATAGGCCACATTTTCTGACACCTTTCATACTCCAGAACGTTGCAAGCACTTTCTCACCACAAAATGTTTTGAGTATCCAAAACTAAAGCACAGGAGAACAACATAGAGTAAGAATGTAGCATTTTAGATTCGGAGAGGTTTTCATCAGCAAATCAGAAACTTACTATTTCCACCATACACTATAAATTCAGGATTCATCAAAAGAATAAACGAAGAGACTCCAAGATTTTTTTATAAAGGGGTCATAGATGGTGGTTTAGGAGGTAAAACAACAACAGCAGCTTAAAGAGGATACCCAGTAACTATTTGGAAATTAAAAAATTGGAAGTTATTGCTAAGGTCAGGGGAATAGAACTGGGTGGCTATCAGTATTGATGGGTGGAATGGCCTCTTGTGTGGCAATAACATCCTAAAGGATTTAATGAGACATTAAAGGGAACTGGAACACATGGTAATATGTATTCCAACAGTGGCTTGAGGAGATAAAGGAGAACAAAATTGGAATCAAACAAACCCTTATTTATTCCATCTGTCACTCTGAGATGACAATATTCTGGGATGTGGTTGGTTGATGTCATCTGTGGCAATAATCTTACTGTTCTCTTTTTATACTGTTCATGCTAAGTCAATTCAACACCAGAGCTCTGAAGTGGGGCTCTCCTAAAGTTTGTCCTTTCTGCAGAACTTAGTGCCATTGATTGACTAGAAAAATGCACTGTGCTTGCAATTACAATAACAGATCATACTGTGTGCTTGACACATTGCATCAGATAAGGATTCACAAAATGTATAACACAAAACTACACAGGAACATTATGGCCCAGTTGGATGCCTGTCTGTTCCATATCTTGTCCAGCAGAGTTCAAACAACCTTAATCTATAATGCTCCGATTGTACTAGCACAGACATAGGATTTTAAAGAGAATTCCAGATTCCCTCTGTTCTGGAGAATGACTCCAGATCTAACTGGATGACTCATTTTTGACTCTAATTTTGAGATTGTATTCCCTGAATTAATGATTCATCCACCAGAAGGAATAGTTCCCCTATCAAATTGCTTTTAACATTTACAGCACTTTGCTCAAATCAGACATAAGACTAGGTAACTAGCTGGCTTTAAGACAAAAAACAGAGGGACTCGATTATTCAGAATAACAGATGATGGGATGCGATATCCTGCAATGGTCAGTGCTGGGACCACTGTTGTTCCAAATTTATAATGCAATCAAGAACTCAATTCGTAAATTTCCAGAATGCACCAATTTAAGAGAGGTTGGCAATACTGAGGAGGATTTCAAATGTTATCAGATGTGCACACTAACCCTTTGTGAGTCATATGCTAGACATCTAGATCCCTTGGCACCTCAGGGCTCTGTAATTGCTCACCACTAAATCGTTTACTTTCAATTCTTCCTGTCAACTTTTAAAAAATTCTCGTATTTTACACCATTTGGCAGATCTTTGCCCAATTACTTAATCTTTCTATATTTTTATAAACTGTTTATGTTCTCTACATAACTATCTTTGTGACTTCAGTAAATGTAGCAATTTGACCTTCAGCCCTTTCATCTATACAAATACTAAACAGTGAAGCCTCAGCACTTGTCCATATGACATAACATTTGTTGCACTTTGCCAACCAGAAAATGACTAGTTTATGCCTCCTCTCTGTTTCACGTCAGCTAGCCAGTCTTCTATCCATGCCAATGTGTTACACCCTGAACTGAGTTTTTAATTTTCTTGGCAATCTTCGATGTGGTGCCTTATCAAATATTTTCAGGAATTCCAAGTTCAGTACATCCACTGATTCCCCTTTAACCACAGAACATGTTACTTCTGCAAAGAACTCTGATAAAATGCTCAAACATGATTTCCCTTTTACAAAACCATATTGACTCTGCCTGATTTCCTTGTACTTTTGTATGTGTCTTTCTACAATGTTGTTAATAATAATTTCTAAATTGTTCCCGATGGCATATGTTAAGCTAATTGGGCTGCAGTTTTCTGCTTTCTGTATTCCTTGCTTTTCAAATAAAGGAATTATAGCTGCTACTCTTCAATCTAATAGAACTTTTCCTGAATCTTTTAGACATTAAAACCAGCAAAACAATGATCTCATAGCCATATCTTTTAAGACTCTAGGATAAAGTCCATTAGACCTGAGGATTTGTCAGCTTAGAGCTCCAACAATTTCTCAGGACCAATTCCTTGGTGATTATAGTTTGCTTGAGTTCCTCCCTGCCTTCCATTTCTTGGTTCATGTCTATTTCTGAGATGGTTACTTATATTGTCTAATGTGAAGGCAAATACAAAATATCTGTTCAATTCACCCGCTATCTCATTATTTTCCATTGTTTATTTTTCAGACACATGTTCTATAGGACCAATGCTCACTTTGTTAACTTTTCTTTTATATCTATAGTCACTTTTCCTACCTGTTTTTTATATTTCTATTTTTTTATATTTCCTATGCACTCCAATTTTTCACTCGTTATTAATTGTTTAGTCCTCTTTACCGTTGTTACATTCTCTCCAAAATGTTGGCTTGCCACATATCTTTGCATAATTCAATGCTTTTTCATAAGTTTGATACCACATTTACTTTACTTAGTGAGGGATTGATAGTTGGTCTTCTGCTCAGAATTACCTTTCTCATTGGGATGTATTTATTCTGTCTATTCCGAAATATCCCCTTAAATATCAGCCATTGTACCTCTATTAACCTATCCCTTCATCTAATTTGCCAGTTCTTTTAAGCTAGCTTTGCTTTCATGCATTATCCTTATTTAAGTTGAAAATACAGTCCTGGACTCACGCTTCTTACCTTCAATCTGAACATAAAATTCAATTAGACAATGCTTGTTGCTATCTAGGGATGCCTTCACTACAAGGGCAATAAATTAATCATCTGTGAATGTATAATACTACCTTTATATTAGCCTGTTTTCTAGTTGGCTCCAAGTCATGCTGTTCTAAGAAACTATCTCAAAAACATTCCATGAACTCCTCCTCTAGGAGGACCTATTTAATTTTTCCACGGGATGTGGAAATTAAAATCCCATGTGATCATTTCCATACCTTTCTACAAGCTGATGTGATGGAGAGAGTAGTGGGCCTTATATGAGAACATAGAACATAGAACAGTACAGCACAGTATAGGCCCTTCGGCCCACGATGTTATGCCAACCTATTATCCTACTCTGAGATCAAACTACCCTGCATACCCTTCATTTTACTAATATCCATGTGCCTATCCAAGAGTCGCTCAAATGTCCCTAAAGTATCTGACTCCACTACCACCGCCGGCAGCGCATTCCACACACCCACCACTCTCTGTGTAAAGAACCTACCTCTGACATCTCCCCAGTACCTTCCTCCAATCACCTTAAAATTATGCCCCCTCATAATAATCATATCCACCCTGAGAAAAAGTCTCTGGCTATCCACTCTATCTATGCCTCTCAGTATCTTGTAAACCTCTATCAAGTCACCTCTAATCCTTCTTCCGTCCAATGAAAAACGCCCTATCTCCCTTGACCTTTCCTCATAAGACCTGCCCTCCAGTCCAGGCAGCATTCTGGTAAATCTCCTCTGCACCTTCTCTAAAGCTTCCACATCCTTCCTATAATGAGGCGACCAGAACTGAACACAATATTCCAAGTGGGGTCTAACCAGGGTTTTATAGAGCTGCAGCATAACCTGGCAGCTCTTACACTCAATTCCCCTGCCGATGAAAGCCAACACACCATACACCTTCTGAACAACCCTATCAACTTGGGTAGCAACTTTAAGGATCTTTGGACGTGGACCCCAAGATCCCTCTCATCCTCCACATTGCCAAGAATCCTGCCATTAACCCTGTATTCTACATTCAAATTCAACCTGGCAAGGAAAGGCCTACAAAGCACACAATTTTAATTTTAATGAACCTAAAACCAAGGTCTGAGTGATCATGGAATCCCTACAGTGTGGAAACAGGCCCTTCAGCCCAACAAGTCCACATCGAGCCTTGGACCATCCCACCCAGACCCATCCTCCTATAACCCACACACACCTGGACACTGTGGGCAGTTTAGAGTGGCCAAGTCACCTAATCTGCACATCTTTGGACTGTGGGAGGAAACTGGAGCACCCAGAGGAAACCCACGTGACACAGTGAGAATGTGCAAACTCCACACAGACAGTCACCCAAGGCTGGAATCAAACCCAGGTCCCTGGCACTGCGAGGCTGCAGTGCTAACCACTGAGCCACCGTGCCACTCTAGTGCTCCTATAGATCAATACACTCTAAAGGCTGTTTAAAAGTTCATCTAGCAGTTGTTCAGACTCTGAAGCATGGAAAGCTGAAAGCTGCATCCAGGCTGTCGTTACCTCCAATGCTGTCATGGAAAACCCCCCTATCTTTGCTTCCCGTAAACTTGAGCTCATGAAAATACCTACAGCCTATATATAATCTTCGGCCAAGCCCTGCTCACCAATCAGACCCGTACTTACAAACATAGCAGCAATTTTAAAATTCTCAACCCCCTATTCAGGTGCCTCCATAACTTTGTCCCCCTGTCACTCCACAAACTCCTACAACCCGAAAGAACTCAGTGTTCCTGCAATACTTGTCCATCCTCTACACCTTATGTCCACCACTGGTGGCTGTGCTTTCAGCTTCCCGGTGCCTGATCCCTGGAATTCCTTTACTCAATCTTTCCACCTCTCTCCCCACTCCTTTCAAGCAATCAGTAAAACCTGTCTTATTGAGTCTCAGTTCTCAATTTTTGTCTTGTGCAGCACCTTAAAATGCTATTTAAATGTAAGATCTTGTAGTGATTTTTAGGAATGGCTCTGTGTGGCAGCAGAGTCAGCAGTTCAGAATGTTTTGAATGAGACCAGGGCAATTATCCAGTGTTCGACCCAGCTTTCATCGGCATCTTCAGAAACTAGTGCTTTGATCATTATCACATTGCTATCTGCGAGAATTTGCAGTGTGTAAATTCACTGCTCCATTTGGTATTGCTCAACAATGACAGCACTTGAAAAATATTTCACTAGTTGTAAAACACAGTGGGCCATCCTGTTATGTCCTACACAAATGCATGTTCTTTCCCTTACTTCCAATCTGCTTTGTGTACTAGGTACACAGGAACACATGAAATAGGCACAAGAGTAGGCTACACAGCCTATTGAGCCCATTCTGCTACTTAATTCAAACACATCTTTTAGAGTCATGGAGATGTAGAGCACGGAAACAGACCCTTTGGTCTAACTCATCCATGCTGACCAGATATTCTTAATTAATCTAGTTCCATTCGCCAGCATTTGGCCCATATCCCTCCAAACCCTTCCTGTTCATATAGCCATCCAATGCCTTTTAAATGTTGTAATTGTACCAGCTTCCACCAACTCCTCTGGCAGCTCATTCCATATATGCACCACTCTGTGTGAAAACGTTGCCACTTAAGTCCCTTTTAAATCTTTCCCCTCTCAACTTAAATCTATGTCCTCTAATTTAGACTCCCCTACCCTGGGAAAAAAATACTTTGTCTATTCACCCTATCCATGCCCCTCATGATTTTATAAACTTCCATAAGGTCACCCCTCAGCCTCCAATGTTCCATGGAAAATAGCCCCAGCCTATTCAGCCTCTCCCTATAGCTCAAACTCTCCAATCCTGGCAACATCCTTGTAAATCTTTTCTGAATCCTTTCAAGTTTCACAACATCTCTCTCATAGCAGGGAGACCAGACTGGAATGCAATATTCCAAAAGTGATCTCACCAATGTTCTTAGGCTTTAAGTCCATGCTTCTGGCTTCTTCCCATAATCCATGATACCCTGAGTGAGACCAAACCTCTCAATAATATAGACTCTACAATTCTCTGGGATAGAGACTTCCAAAGATTCTCAATCCTCTGAGTGAAGACGTTTCACTTCATTTCAGTTGTACTGAAATGGTCCAGGCATACTAATTTTTTTTTAAACTGAGCATCCCAGGACATTTTTCTGTGAAATGTACTGTTCAGAGTGCCCTCAGTTCCAAAGGTTGCTAAGTGGCAACATTCAATTTGGCCTAGCAATAAGGAAGAGGCTTGTTGCAAGGTTTTCAATAAGCCCATCATGACTGTTTGAGATCACAGAAGAGCAGTTGAATAGATTATAGGTAGGGAGAGGAGGTCAATCATACGGAAGGAGACAAATCCTGTTTGTTAGGCAGGATGATGTTCACTATGCTACTAAAGGCAGCTGAACTACATGGATTTTGTGTCCTGAAGACTCAGGGAAGTTCTACTACTGTTAAATATTTCTGGGTAATGAGGCCTCAAGGAAGTCCCAGGAGCTATGGAGGGCTTGAAAAAAGTCTATGCACAGGTAATAACTTGGTACAGCTGAGACAGGAGATGAAAAGCCCATAGCAATATTTACAACAGATCAAGATTGGATTTGAGGATAAAGGAATGCAGGAGTAGTGTTAGCTTGGTAACGCGCATTGTCAGAGAAAAGTTGGAGTTGCGCCTGCAGTTTCAGAGTGGGTCAAAATCTGGGAATTCCCTCCCTCACAGCACTGTGGGTGCACCTACATCAAATGGACTGTAGCCATTCCAGAGGGCAACTCCCCATCACCATCTCCAGGGCAATTAGGGAAAGACACTAAATGTTTGCCCAGTCAGCAGAGTCCGCATCCCACAAATAAATCAGAGAAATGTCCAGGGCAGCACAGGCCAGAGAAAGAAGGCTCACTCTAAGTAGAACAAAAGAAGTTGTCGAGGCAGTCCATGACTTGGCAACTTTTGAGAGACGGTTTCAAGCTCGACTAACAAAAATGAAAAATTATAATCTCTTACGAAGTTTAATGAGATTTGATGACTCTTCTGGCTCTAAACATCTTGGAGGGAGTTACTGAGAAATCTGTCGGACATTTCTTCGTCACATTTGCTATTTGAATATGCGTAGTGGGATGTTCAATCAAAGTCCATTAGCACATGTTAATTCTGGCTATTAGAAATAAGTTGTACATGTATTGTAGAGTGTACTACTGTTCTAATGTTATATAGTAAAGATTATTGTTGTTTTTCAAGGTAATGGAATCTCGGAGCCTTATTCTCTTAGTAGATCCCTCTGTCTCACACTTTGCCAGTTTTTAAACATAAAAGTTATTGGTCCCTAAGCATATCATAACATATTCGGTTTTCTCATATTTTTATTCATTTGTGGGACAGAGGTGTCGCTGCCTGGGCCAGCATTCATTGCCCGTCCCTAGTTGCCCTTGAGAAGGTGGTGGTGAGCTGCCTTCTTGAACCACTGCAATCCACCTGCTGTGGGTTGACCCACAATGCTATTAGGGAGGGAATTCCAGGATTTTGACCCAGCAACAGTGAAGGAACGGCGATATATTTCTAAGTCAGGATGCTTGGAGGAGAACTTGCAGGTGTTGGTGTTCCCATATATATGCTGCCCTTGTCCTTCTAGATGGAAGTGGTCAGGGGTTTGGAAGATGCTGTCTGGGGATCTTTGGTGAATTTCTGTAGTGCATCTTGTAGATAGTACATACTGCTGCTACTGAGCATCAGTAGTGAAGGTAGTGGATGCTTGTGAATATATTGCCAATCATGCCAGCCAATTTGTCCTGGATGGTGTCAAGATTCTTGAGTGTTGTTGGGGCTGCACCCATCCAGATAATTGGGGACTATTCCATCACTCTCGTGACTTGTGTCTTGTAGATGATGGACAGGCTTTGGGGAGTCAGGAGGTGAGCCGGTCACCACAGTATTCCTAGCTTATGACATGCTCTTGTAGCCATTGTGTTTATATGGTGAGTCCAGTCAAGCTCTGGTCAATGGTGACCCGACGATGTTGACAGTGGACGCTTCAGTGATGCTAACACCACTGACTGTCAAGAGCCAGTGGTTAGATTGTCTCTTATTGGATGGTCGTAGTCTAGCATTTATGTGGCACAAATTGTATTTGCCACTTGTCAGCTAAAGCCTGGATATTGTCTTGATCTCTTCGCATTTAAACATGGACTGCTTCAGTATCTGAGGAGTTGGGAATGGTGCTGAACATTGTGCAATCTTCAACAAACATCTCCACTTCTGACCTTATGATGGAGGGAAGGTCTGAAATGAATCACTGAAGATGATTGGGACACTACCCTGAAAAACTCCTACAGAGAGGACTTAGAGCTGAGATGACTGACTTCCAACAACCAGGACTGTCTTCCTATGTGCCAGGTGTAACTCCAACCAGCAGAGAGTTTGCCCCTGATACCCATTGATTCCAGTTTTGCTAAGGCTCTTTGATACCACACTCGGTCGAATGCAGCCTTGATATCAAGGTCTGTCACTCTCCCCTCACCTCTGGAATTCAGCTCTTTTGTCGAAGTTTGAACCAAGGTAGTAATGAGGTCAGGAGATGAGTGGCCCTGGCAGAACTTAAATTGGCCATCGCTGAGCAGGTTATTGCTGAGCAGGTGCTGCTTGATAACACTGTTGATGACACCTTCCATCATTTTACTGATGATCGAGAGTAGACTGAGGGGGCGGTAATTGGTCAGGTTCAATTTGCCTTGCTTTTTATGTACAGGATAGACCTGGACAATTTTCCACATTGTCATGTTGACGCCAGTGTTGTAACTGTACTGGAACAGCTTGACTAGGGGTGCGGCACGTCTTCAGTAATATTGTTTGAATGTTGTCACGGCTCATAACATTTGCAGTATCCAGTGCCTCTAACTCTTTCTTGATATCACATGGAGTGAATCGAATTGGCTGAGGACTGGTATCTGTAATGCTGGGGTCCACGAGAGGAGTCCACTGTGTCTAATCAATGAAGCCCTTCAGAAGCTTGCATATTTAATGTTGCTTCTCAAAAAAAGGTTAACCCTCTCATCTCAGGGACTGTATCCAATGTAAATATATATTGCCTTAAATGTGGAGAGCAAAACTGCACAGGGTACTCCACATGTACTCTCGCAAAAATCCTGTCTAACTATAACAAGACTTCTTTATTCCTGTGTTCTAACATGCCATTGGTTTCTTGCTGTACCGACATACTGACTTTCTCCACTCCTTCAACAAGCACACCTAAGTCTCTTTGAGCATCAACATTTACAAGTTTCAAACCATTCAAAAATGTTCTACTTTCTATTTCTATGACCAAAGTGAATAACATCCCTGCATTATAACCCATCTACTGTCTGGTTGTTGACCCACTTAACCTATCTGTATCTCTTTGCATCCCTCCACCACAGCTTACCTTTCCACCTAGCTTTATATCATCAGCAGCCTTAGATATATTGCACACTGTTTACCCAAGTCATTAGCGTAGATTGTAAAATGGCTGAGCCCCTAGCATTGATCCTTGTGACACTCTACTGTCCACTGCCTGCCAACTTGAAAATGCTATGCTTATGCCCACTCCTTCCATTAATCAACCCTCTATCCATACTAATGTATTACTGCCAGCTCCATGTGCTCTGATTTTGCCCATTAACCTTTTGTATGGCACATTATCAAATGCCTTTTGGAAATCCAGGTATGCAGGTTCCTGTTTAATTCTGTCCTTAATGGTATAAACCATAAATACCCAGCAGTTTACATGGTAGGTTGTGATCAGGAGATGTGTGTGCAGCTGGCTGGAGAACAAATTTGTCTCAAATTCCTATGAGCAGTAACTTGCTTCAAATAAATGGTATTCTTGGTGGATACAATCCCCATGTTTTCAAAGCAATCACAATTTTTATTTACTTTTCTTTGTCACAGAGATTGATATGTGCGTGTGCCTCTGTATTGTGATACCTCTAGCATGAAGGGGATAATTTGAATTGTATCCAGGGATGAGAATGGGGCACGTGGGCAGTGCAACTGGCTCCAGGTGAATTACTCAGTGGTACCCTGGCTGGATCACACTATCTTCTCTTCATTCTTTCCATGAAGGACACCATGCTGAAAGTCAGTGGTTTTCCCTTTTTAATTGGGCAGATTGGGATCTGATCATGTCACAGGAGGGATTTGGGGGTGGGGTCTCTCTTGCCAGAAGTGAAGATAGCATGAACAGAATCCAGGACTTGGTGTTATTGAAGGAAAGCTCTTTAACATTTCTTGTGGCATCAGGAGGAGCAGGTAAATGGAAGATTGTCAGGCCTCTTTTGCCTTGGGTTCCCTTGCACCCATCTCTGAGACCCCCAACTCTCTTTGTTTTTCTGTACCCCTCCACTCCCAGCAATGTCAACACAGCACTGAGTGTTCACTCTCCATACCAGTTGGGCAGTGCCAAGAAAGCAACCTTAACAAATGCCAGGACACGTTTCCCCACTGAGCTATTTAGAGTGCCAGCATATTGTGATGATTGGCTTCCCACACTGTACGCACTTCCTTTCAGAGGAATTTGTTTATAGTTGCCATCGATAAAATTTAAAACACAATCACTGATGAGCCACGAATGTGTTTTGCACTAATTTGATTAATTAAATGGGAGGACAGTCAGATTCCTGTTCCACCCTCCCCCTGGAATTATTGCGGGAATGTTGTTTTGAAATTGACATGGCACCCAGTACTTTCAGCAACCTCCCTTACTCCATGTTCCCAAATTTGGAGAGTTCTGTAAATTTAACCCTGAATGTTTACTGTGTATAATTTGTTACATCCGCCACAGAGATTGTTAATTTCTAAAAGGATAGTTGAATTTCCAGTGACTGACTGACTGAAAGGATGATGTGATAAGATTGCAATTTTTAATGTATCAAGGAAACTAACAGCGACATTAAGTAAGCACTGAGATAGTAAGAACTGCAGATGCTGGAGGCAGGGATAACACAGTGTGGAGCTGGAGGAACACAGCAGGCCAGGCAGCATCAGAGGAGCAGAAAGTTGACAATTTGGGTGGGGGCCTTTCTTCAGAAATTGGGGAGGGGGAAGGGATCTCTGAAATAAATAGAGAGAGGAGGGGTGGGGCTGGGGAAGGTTGGTGGGATGGTGATAGGTGAGTGCAGGTAGGCAGTGGTCGGGATTTGTCAGTGAGGTGGGAGGAGAGGATAGGTGGGAGAGAAGATGGACAGGTTGTGTCAGGTCAAGGAGGCGGGGATGAGAGGGAGGGTTGGTCATGGGATGAGGCTGGGGTTGGGGAGATTTTGAAACTGGTAAAATCCATGTTTAGGCCATTGGGTTGCAGGATCCTGAGGCAGAATATGAGGTGCTGCTGTTCCAGATTAAGTAAGTACTATTCAGTTGCAGAAAAGAAATTCTATACTTAACCTTTAACCTGACCAAAAATCCCACACTACTCTGCTCTTTGCTGCTTGTTAAGTGGATACTTTATCCTCAGGAACCAGTCCGCAAGTTCTTCTCAGATCTTTCCTCATTTCTTTACCAGCCAGATAACTTAAAATCCCCAAAATGGACTTGCCACTTGTTTACCCAAATCTGCATTTGGACATGGACTGCTTCAGTATGTAAGGGGTCACAAATGATGCCCGACTTTGTGCAATCACTAGTGAACATTCCCTGCAGGAGTTTGGCTCTTTAGTTCATGTTGGAACCAACGCTGTAATGATGACAAGAGTTGAGTGGCCCTGGTAAAAAGCAAACTCAGCATCTTCAATCAGAGCACATAGCCATCCACATTCCGAATAGTGACCAACATTTTCTCTTGTTCAGATGCAGGATAGGCTGCCTCTCTTCTTTTCTCACTCTCCAATGTTTATGGACTGACCTGTGTCTTTGAACTTCAATAATATCTTAGGAAACCATCAACCTGCTCATACAAAGAGTTTCTGTAGACTTTTTGCTTCCCAAAATTCTTCTCCATGGCAACATGAATCATACAGCACTTGTATCCAGGTAGAAATGCTAAATAGGCTTCCTATAGACCCCAAATCCAATTCATCTTGGAATTAAACAGGCAGCCTAAAGTATAACCATTTATAAAACCCGACAGTCTTAAATCCTTCCCCATGACATCTGGACACTAGTAGATAGACTTTTGCAGAGTTGGCACTATTTCAGAGCTATTTAAATATGACAGGCACGACCCAATTCCAGCTTTCACATTCCCATTCCCAGGGGTCCAAATTTTTCCTGGTGTGGGATAGGATGCAGGTAATGAGTCCAGTACCTACACACCCAAAATAGATGGTTCCATTGTGAGGATAGGCATTTCCTCTCACCATTAGTACCACGGCGCCCCCTACCCTAAACCCCATCTCCCCTCCCACAATTTTGATGGAGTCAGGCCCAATTCTCTTTGGTACACAAATCTGAGAGGAATCATTAACAATTGTAGATATTCGGGAACCTTATCGAGGCTAACCTCACCAGGCAAGGGGAGAGCTGGGGAATAATTAGCACCAACAAACACTGCTTTTCTGTAACACTCCAGTGGGTTCAGGCAGCAGTATTGGCGTCATTCTTTACTTGAGTCTGTGCTAAAGATCTAAAACCTTTTTCTCCTTTGAGTTCGTTACTTATGATTCTTAAAGTTCTGCTTTATTGTTTTTCCAGCTTGAAATAACAAACCCTTCTCTGTTTTCCTTACTTGCACTCATTTCACTGCTCCCTGATGGGTAAGTGACCTCTCCTACATTCATTGTCATTTTACTGAGTTGTATACAGATCATAAATCAGCCTGTCTTCTGGGAACTAGATGATTGAGATCGATGCCAGGAGTAGATCTTGCACTGAGTGGTTTTGGTCATCTCAATTCAGCACCTAGTGCACATTTAATTCTGCTTTAAATTGGCATTTTCACTCAGGGAGAACACAGGTTGGCTGTTAACAACAAAGAAGGCATGCATTTATATAGCACATTTACTCTAGCAAAACTTCTCAAACATTTTCCCAGGAACAGGGCCAGCACGGTGGCTCAGTGGTTAGCTCTGCTGCCTCACTGCACCAGGGACCTATGTGTGATTCCACCCTCAGGAGACTGTCTGGAGTTTGCACATTGTCCCCATGTCTGCCTGGGTTTCCACTAGGTACTTCAGTTTCCTCCCACAGTCTGAAGATGTGCAGTTCAGATACGATTGGCCATGCTAAATTACCAATAGTGCCCAGGACTGTGCAGTCTAGGTGGATTAACCGTGGGAAATGCAGGTTTACAGGGATAGGGTGGAGTGGGCAATAGTGTCTGGGTGGGATGCTCCATAGAGAGTCTGTGTGCATTTGGTGGCCTCCTTTCACTCTGTAGCGATTTTATGATTATTAAGGAAACCAGGTAAGCATGTGGAAAATGCCACATTGGTGCATGAGAAAAATCTCTTCAAACATGCCTGTTAAAGTATCATCAGTGTAGAGGGTATAAACAAAGAAACGTAGAAAATAGGAGCAGAAGTAGGCCATTTGGCCCTTCGAGCTGGTCTACCATTCAATATGATCACAGCTGATCATCCAATTCAATACATTGTTCCCACTTTCTCTCCATACCTTATGATTTCTTTAGCCCTTAGAGCTATATCTGACGCCTTCTTGATAACATTGAATGTTTTGGCCTGAACCGCTTTCTGAGAATTCCACAAGTTCACCACACTCTGGGTGAAGACATTTCTTCTCATCTCAGTCCTAAATGGCCTACCCCATATCCTAAAACTGTGAACCACTGGTTCTGGACTCCCTGGTCATCAGAAAGATCCTTCCTCTGTTTATCTGGGTTTACCCTACCGAACTGCACCATAACTGATTATCACTCATCAATTGGGGCTTAGATTTGAAACTAGGCTTCAGGATTGTGCAGCCAAATATCTCTCCTTCCTGGACATCTCTGTTTCCATCTCTGGCAGCCACCGAGAAACCAATATCCATTTCAAGCCCACCGACTCCCATAGCTACCTAGAATACACCTGCTGCAAAAATGCCATCCCCCATTCCCAATTCCTTCGCCTCCATTACATCTGCTCCCAGGATGAGGCATTCCACTCCTGCACATCTCAGATGTCCTCATTTTTCAAGGACCGCAACTTCCCCCCCTCAGTGGTCGAGAACGCCCTCCACCGTGTCTCCCGCATTTCCCGCAACTCATCCCTCACACCCCCTCCCCGCAATAACAGCCAAAACAGAATCCTCCTTGTCCTCACGTACCACCCCACCAACCTCCGGATCCAACGCATCATCCTCTGGCACTTCCACCCCAACCACCAAAGACATTTTTCCCTCCCCACCCTTATCTGCTTTCCAGAGGGACCACTCTCTCCGTGACTCCCTTGTCTGCTCCACACTCCCTTCCAGCCCCACCACACCCGGCACTTTTCCCTGCAACCGCAGGACGTGCTACACCTGCCCCTACACCTCCCCCCTCACCCCCATCCCAGGCCCCAAGAAGACTGTCCACATCAAGCCGATGTTCACCTGCACATCTGCTAATGTGGTATACTGCATCCGCTGTTCCCATTGTGGCCTCCTCTACATCGGGGAAACCAAGCGGAGGCTTGGGGACCGCTTTGCGGAACACCTACGCTCGGTTTGCACTAAACAACTGCACCTCCCAGTCGCGAACCATTTCAACTCCCCCCCCCATTCCTCAGACGACATGTCCATCCTGGGCCTCCTGCAGTGCCACAACGATGCCACCCGAAGGTTGCAGGAACAGCAACTCATATTCCGCTTGGGAACCCTGCAGCCCAATGGTATCAATGTGGACTTCACAAGCTTCAAAATCTCCCCTCCCCCTACCACATCCCAAAACCAACCCAACTCGTCCCCACCTCCCTAACCTGTCCTTCCTCCCACTTATCCCCTCCTCCCACCTCAAGCCCCAACCCCATCTCCTACCATTAACCTCATCCTGCCCCCTTGACCTGTCTGTCCTCCCTGGACTGACCTATCTCCTCCCTTTACTGGCTCCATCTCCGCCTCTTTGACCTGCCTGTCTCCTCTCCACCTATCTTCTCCTCTATCCATCTTCTATCCGCCTCCTCCTCTCTGCCTATTTATTTCAGAACCCTCTTCCCCACCCCCAATTCTGAAGAAGGGTCTAGGCCCAAAACATCAGCCTTCCTGCTCCTCTGATGCTGCTGGCGTGCTGTATTCATCCAGCTCTACACCTTGTTATCTCTTATCCTCAACTGAGGAGTGCTTGGTACCTGGCACCTGACAGCTAATTCTAAAATGGTGTGTTCCCAGGTGACAACTCTCCATACCTGAAACTCTTGTCAAAAATCCAAATGAACTCTGCAATATGAAGATGGATGCAGCGGAAGATCATTGAGATTCTCAAGCCTGCATCCCCATGGTTAGATCATAGCTCACATTCACCCCAACTCCCAATAACTGCCTTTGCTCCATATCCCTTGATAACCTGGGGAACAAAAGTCTATAGATCTCAGTCTTGAAGACTGCATTTGTCCAAACAACATCCACAAACTTTTTTTGGGAGCAGTTTCAGATTCATGTGAGGTCGTTCTTCCTAATTTCACTCCTGAATGGCCTGGCTCGCATATATCTTCTATTGATCCTGAAGAAATCATTTCTCAGTGTCTACATAGCACACAAACCTCTAACAAAGCAGCCCTCAAAGTTTAAGAGTCAAATGTATCCAAATGAATCTTTTCTGAGAGTTACCCTGAGAATTATTCCTATTGGTTCCTGGCAGACAAAGCTCCCAAATATGAGAGTGAAGTGAGCGATAATCTTCACTATGAAATGGATAGTGTGTTTCCCAGATCACAAAAACAAATTTTGGTTCATGTTCTATTGCAGTCATCAAGATCATGGCAATAATTGACAACAGAATGTGTGTTTTAAATTGTATCCAGTTCTGGCCACCAGATTTTCAGAACATTGCAGAAGGTGGGATATGTTTACTGGAATGGTAGGAGTGAGAGACCTCAGTTTGTGGAGGCACTCTGAGAGCTGAGATTGTTCTCTCTAGAGCAGAGGAGAATAAAAGAAGATTGTTTTGAGAAAATCAGAATTGTAAGGGTCTTTGACACTAAATGAAGAGAATTTGTTTCCAGTGGTGGCTGTGTCTGTGTCTGAATTGAGGTAATTGCCAAAAGCACTAGGGGGTGTTGGGGCCGGTTGGGGGTTGGGGGCGAAGCTGAGGAGATTTTATTTTACACAGTGAGTTATGATCTGGAAAGTACCTCCTTAAACAATGTTGAAAGCAGATTCAATAGCACTTCTCAAAAGGAGATTGAACTTCTAACTGCAAAGTAGAAATATTTAGAGCCGGAGAGAAAGAGCAGAGCAATGGGAATGATTAAATAGCTGTTTCAAATAACTTAAGCTGGCTTAAGGGGCTGAATGGTTACTTTCTACGCTGCACCATTCAATGATCTCTATATCAAAGTCCACATGTGCACTCATTTGTTGCAGATTTGAGGTAGAGGCACTTTATGTCAGTTTGCTTGTCTTATTGTCAGGGGTGACATGGTGGCTCAATGGTTAGCACTGCTGCCTAATATTGCCAGGGACCCCAGTTCAATTCCAGCCTCGGGTGACTCTTTGTGTGGGATGTCAGCTGAAATTCTGACCTCAGAACTTAGGAATGAGACTTGAACTCACAGCCATTTGACCCAGAGGTAGGTTGTTAGAAGTGAGCCACAGCATCACCCAAAGATATTAGTAAATGGGTCATGGACTTGTGAAGAGCAATGGCAAGCCATAGTTAACTCTGGCTTCGAGAAACTTGGGACTGTTGGGTTTGAGTGGATCATTAAGCTCAAAGAAAAAGGAATTTCAATCAAAACCATGAACAACTCAACACATGTGAGGAACACAATACTTGAGGGGAACTAATTGCACCCCAGGTAAAGTGTAAGAAAATAAAGCTCTCCTGCATTGTCCAATGGGGATATCAAAACCCCATGTGGAGTTAGCTGCAGCTTGTCTGCATTACTGCCTTTCAATGAATCCATATGTCAAATCCTCAAATAGATTAAAAATACATGTCGGTGGTTGCTCAGAGTTTGAAACAAAGCTGACAGTGTGCTGTGGAATATCCTGACAGAATACACAAACAAGGGCCGAACTGCAGCCCTGCAGTGAATGAAGAGCCTCTCATTCCTTAAAGCTTCTATTGTTTAGCTTTGCATCAGTTATTTCTTGGTGAGTTGGCAGAAACAGTTGCAAGGATGGTAACGTGCATAGTGATCGGGGAGAAGAGTGGGATGGGTGAGGAGAGGATTACTTTGATAATATGGGTGCATATTAAGCGACATCGTGACATATATACAGAGAAAATGTTTCTTCTTGTGGGTAAGAGGATAACTTGAGGACATCAATATAAAACAGTCATCACAAAGTCCACTGGGAAACCAACAAGGCTGGTTGAGTCAGAACCTCATGAGATATTTAAGCAGTATTTAGATATTCACTCGGCATTGTCATAGCCTCCACAATTTATGGATGAAAAGTTGGAACATGAGATTAGCGTAGAAAAAGTTTAGTTGATGGGCATAGTCACGATGGGCCAAATTACCTCCGTCTATGCTGTAAATGTCTATGAATAAATCCAATCAGGAAATCAAAAGAAATTTCTGTGCCCAAAGACTGGTGGGAATTTGGAGCTTAGTACCACAGAGAGCGGTCGAATGAATTGTATAGTTGCATTTAGGGAAAAATGAATGAAGTATATGAGAGAGAAAGGAATAGAGGGATATAATGGTAGACTTAAATGAGGAAAGACGGGAAGAGGCTTAACTGGAATATAAATACTAACATGGATTGGTTAGACCAGAAGGCTTGTTTTTGTGATGTCTACCTTGTGTAATCCTATGGATGATTGTTCAATGCATTGGTCTAAACTTCCTTCCTCCTCCACATTAGTGAATTTTAAACTTGTTAATATTTTAAAGCTTCAGTTTTAACAGTGAAGAGAAGCCGATATTTGTAACATTTCATGCCTTATGACACATGGTAGCATTATATTTCCCATTTGTTAAAATAGGGGAACCTATTTTGCTGGGAAATGCTCTGTTTTGAACACTTTTCTTCCTAGATATTGACTAAAATCCATATTTGATTGATATGATGTTGGACATTTCTATGGGATGGAAATGTTCTCGTTATTTAAACATGCTTAATTCATTCCCAGAGAGTTATTGTTGCAGCATTAAATACTTGCCCATGGCTGGCAATTTACCTAAAATTAGCTGAAAACCAGTGAATTGACTTTCAAGTTATCAACTTTCAATTTATCAAGTCCTAGTTGTCACAATGTTCAGTTACTCATCTGATATCATCTAGGTCATCCCAAAAGCCTTAGGTAAGGCCTGGCTCCTACCAACCATTCATCAGCATGACTTCTTACTGTCTCGGAATCACCATTTGACCATTTTTCTCATGTCATTTTGGAGGCTAATTGGCCTGACATGGGAATATTGAACAGGCAACCTCCCAGCTGCTGCTCGTTCCTGCTCTAGGTTCGTCCCCTCAGGCTAATGGGACTGAACGTGTATGACAGGTGGGCAATGCAATGCCAGCTTCTTGTCCAAATCAAATTTCATTCCCTTTCTCAATTCCCCACTTAGGCTAATTTTCATCTTCACTACTTAAGTGTTAAACGCAGCACAATGGAATACGCATCCATTATGGAATCCAACTCATGTTCCTATTGAACTGACTGGAAGTGAAGTTTATATGTTCAGACAATCCATTCTCATGTTAGAAGGGTAAGGAGTGCCCTTGCACCCTCAGTTTCCTAAAATCTCTTTCAAGTTCAACCCACAGATGATCATCATTGATTTCATATTATTCATCCTCTAGTGGATTCATTCTCCCTTCTAGTGAGTGAAATGCATACACCCCTCTATGAGTCTCAGAAGCGGGACAAGCTTTGTTAAGGAGCGTCTATCTGGATGATAGATGAGGAATTCTGTACAAAACTGTACATCTGGGAGGGTACACAATGAGCTCTGTGGAGGACAATCTATCTGAATTGCACATGAAAAGCTCTGTTAGTTCCACGACAGCCTAATTTGTTTCCCCAATAATGTAGTGAAAAAAATGGATTTGCACTTTAGCCATTGCAGATATAATGACATTCCCGATTAATCCTGATGTAACCTTTAGCTTCGGAAATCTTTTAAGGTTCACTTCCTGGTGGCCTGCATGGGGAAATGATCATGCAAGCACTTACATTTTTTTCTCTAACAGACAGGAAAAGTCTGGAAAAAGACTCCTGTCCCCAGATTCTTACTGAGAAGACAGCCTTGAACAGTTTTCAAAGAGAACATTTCATTGTAAACCTGTGCCGCAAATCCTATGATTACTGAAGCACTGAACAGCCAATGCTGTGCAGGAAATATTACTCCAATTTTGCCCACGGTACAAATAATTATTCTCACTATATTATGTTCTAAAGTGTTGTATTGTTTTCTCTTCACTGTTATATTTTTCCTGTGAAGGTCAGTAGATAAAGGAACCTTTTGATTCAATGATCAGCCAAACTCATTACCTAGCCATATCAGATCTTGCTGGAGAATTTCTGGCCTATACAGTCCTAACCTTCTCATACTGTCACTTAAAGTAAGCTTTTGCACTAGTGAAATGCCTCTACAGCAGAGAGGGCGTGTTTATTGAAGACGCTGCGCTTGCTATTTTCTAGATTTTTGCACAATCTGAAGTGGCAAACACCACAGGACAGATCGGTGCTAAATTAGAGTTCAGTGTGCAGTTTTCAGACAGGAAGCATAGATCATGCATAGATTTAACCACATTGCCAGAGGTCAAACTGGGAATGCTGTGGTGCCAACCATCAATTTAAAAGGTTTGACTTATATATTTTTCTGGGTCAGAAATTCGCTGTTATAGGTATGAGTACAGGAAAGTACATTGAGCTGATATTAGAGGTAATGCCAATTCCACAAGTTTAATCCCTGTACTGAGTGAGGTAGATCTTGATATCATGGCATTATTGAATTACATTTAGCCACCATCAGACAACAAGGATGCTACGCAAAGAGAGGGAGGGAGACATTAGAGAAGGAACTTATTGTGGGCTTTGCAGTTTTTGTTTAAGTAATTTACACTTTCCACAACATATGCTTGACATTGACAATTCTTTTCTCCTTCCTATGTCCTGACAATCCTGTATTGTTCATGTTCTCAATGACTGAAACAATACCTGCTAAAGTTTGTCTTCCATGTCCACACAGCGTGCACTGCTGAAGCAGAAACAGAAGAAGAAACGCCAGGAGCCTCTGATGGTTCAATCTAACACTGAGGACAAGAAACTAAAGAAGACCAGAACTAGACGTCTTAGTGAACAGACCCCACTTGTTGAAGGAAAGACTGTGAACCAAAGTAAGACATGTTGGTTGTACCAGTAGCTGTATGGGGGAGGATATGCCTGCCACATTGGCAGATTGTCTGAGAGGCATTTCTAGGCTATATGTTGATAGGGAAATTTTACTCCCAAACATCCAAATGTAACATTTGGTTATTCATGTAGCATTGAAGTTTGTTCCAACATTGGAAGTAGCAAAGCAGATCAGTCAGTCCACTACAAATGACCTCTCTTAAACCAAAGGAGGAAATCCATAAGCACTAGCTGGAAGCCATCATTGCATTGTTTGAGAGGGTTGGCTTATGAGGTGAAATTGAGTAGACTGGGACTATACTCATTGGAATTTAGAAGAATGGGGGGGTTGATCTTATAGAAACATATTAAATTGTGAAGGGAATAGATCAAATAGAAGCAGAGAGATTGTTTCTACTGGTGGGTGAAACTAGAATGAGGGGGAAAAGCCTCAAAATAAGGGAGAGCAGACTTAACACTGAGTTGAGGAGGAACTTCTTCACCCAAAGGGTTGTGAATCTGTGGAATTCCATGCCCAGTGAAGTAGTTGAGGCTTTCTCATTGAATGTTTTTAAGGCATAGATAGATTTTTAAACAGTAAAGGAATTAAGGGTTATGGTGAGTGGGCGGGTAAGTAGGGCTGAGTCCATGAAAAGACCAGCCATGAACTTATTGAATGGCGGAGCAGGCTCGAGGTACCAGAGGGCCTACTCCTGCTCCGAGTTCTTATGTTCTTACGTTTTTGTGGTGTTCAGGTAACAATTGGATCAGGTTCAGCATCATTCATAGTGCAAATGTTTACAGGTACTTATTGTCTGGACTCACACATCAAGTATAGTCCCTTTGGAAGTACAAAATATGCTTTTTCTGAAAAGAAAGATGTGTTGCCAAAGATTTTCATCTTCCACTCATCAGGACAAACACAAGAATGCCAAAATCCCTACAATAACAGCAATTTACATTACAGGGGAAAAAGATTGGTTGGCAAGTCAAACCTGGTTGGCCGAGGGATTGCCATGGAATTCGGAACTCAGAGTTGGGAGTTCTATATTTACTTCTCCATGGCAACAGCCCGGCCAGTCAGAGCAGAGGAACAGAGGGAGCTAAGGAAAGAGTCCTTAGCAATTCATCAGTGTGACATTCGATAACAGTGAACTGACTAATCTGAAGTTCACTCCCTGGAATTAACCCAATGGGTTAGATCTTGGCTTTAATAGTAACATAACATAATGTGGTGTCAATGAGTCAACAGCCCATTTTATGCTTTCCTAACCTTGATTTTTGTTAAGGTCAGATGTAACGTCACCAATTTGTTATCATTCAGTAACGATGCACTGAGGCTGGAAAACGAGTCCCACTATTCCTTGGAGATGTCACAAAATGTAAAGATTTTATAAAGGATGCAAACTTGCCCAATTTACCTGAGCTTCAGACCCAGGTTTCTGTGCTGAATAAGAATCAATATTTTTTAGACTCTAGCTGCAGATAAAAATCTAGTTTCCTTTAGGTTTGCAGTAAGATTTGACCACAGAGAACAGAGTGACCACCCTTGAACTGGGGAACTAAACTGTCTCTGTAACTTGTTCCTAGTTCCAAACTATTCAATTCCTAAGAACCAATCACACAGTTGTTGGCAGGTAATAAGAACTCCGTCATCAATAACTAGTCACTAGTCCATAGACCAATCAACTTCTTGTTGCCAATAAAAGCTACATCCCTACATTCCTTTGGCCTCCATTCTCTGCATCTCAAACTTCAACTACTGCCTGTTCAAACAGTCGTTTACAGAACATCTGTAATAGGTATTAGGTATTTTATTGCAAAAACATACTGACACCCTTTCAAACACTGATTTTAAAATAGCTCTTTCTCATTTCAGTCAACAGTTTTCAAAGCACAAAAATAAAATGATATGGTCTTTACCATTCATTTTACACAAACTCATGATCTACCCCTGACTTCCTGTTATAAGTAGATTGGACTGTGTCTGTAAAGAACTTCTTTAATTCACTGATAAGGTTCAGCATTCTCCAGCCAGGGAACATATCTTATGCTGAGAATATAAAAAGGTTGATTTTCATTCTTCTCACCTGTTGCATATGAGTGAAGCTGAATTCATGATGAACGCCATGTCAAATCTCTGCAAAATATCCTCAGCGTCAGTGACTTGTATAAGTTATTGCAAAATTCACAGACAATGTCAACACACAGAGGAAAGGCCTTCATTCTGATTTTCCCTCTGTAATGCCCCCCTCACCCTAACCAGGATTGACTAGGATCTCGACATTCAATGTTGCATATGAGAAATTGGAGGAGCTCTCAACATTCCAACCCACTGTGGAATGAACAACATACTGGGGAGGTGGGCTTTTATAATCCTGAATGACCTTGGTCTATCTTTTCTAAGTGACCATGTGTCCAAATCTCAAGGGGGAAATGAGAAACCAGGAAGAGACTCTTTTTTCATTTTGATAGACAGTGAATTGACTTGGTCTGAATTCTTTGCATGTAAGGAAACAAATTCAATTGTAATCTTCCAAAAGGAATATTTGAAACATTAGGAAAAATAATGGGGAAATGGGAAAGCAACAAGGCATTTTTGATAGATCCTTCAATGAATTGGCCTGGGCATGATGGGCCGAACAATCTTCTTCTGGTCTATAAAATTCTAGACTCTACACACTGTGACTTATAATGTAGGTGAATGAGAAGCATATGGATTCGATATGCTGAGAGGAGAAAATCTTTGCACACTAGTGGATGATGACTTTTCCCACAGTAACCACAGGAATTTGTATCCTCTCCACTCCAATCCCGTATTTATTACATTAGAAATGTTCATGCTGCAACTGCTTCTCATGTTTCCTGTTGGGAATGAATGAATTTGGGTAACAAGCTGAGAAAAGAGGCCAAAGTAAAAGGTGTAAATGCTGGCATTCTGAAATTAAGGAACAAATGCAGTATATACAGGTGAACCCATGCCGGTGGAGACAGTGGGTAGCTTGACCTCTCAACCATGATCCAACACTGAAAGGTTAGCATGTATTTCATTGAGATCTGGAGAAAAAGTCAAGGGAGGAATGTACGTACTCCAGACTCTGAGAGGGAGCTGAGTTGAATGTCTTGTGATCTATTCAATTTGGGAGAGCGCCACTCAGCACTATTTTTTTTCCCAAAGGTTTAACTCTAATGTGGGATTTATGCACTTATTTTTTACACTGATTGCAGTGATAAACAACATGCTTGTTACATTTATATAGCATTGTGGTTGATCTATCTCAAGTGACTCTGACATTAGGCTTTGTGCTATATCCTCAGTCTTGGCATGCATTGCTTATCAAGCTATTCCTCCTTCTGAGTCTATTGGCTGCCAGCATTCCTGACCCCTGAACCCATCTGCACAGATGCTCAGTAGTTCTCCAATCCCTTGGCACCACCTTGCTCAGCAGATTTCTGTTTGTGTGGTTCTGGGACCTCTCTCATTTATGGCATTGCTTGCTTTCTCCCATCGGGGCACGCGACACTAGAAGATGTTGCTGAAAAGAAAACAAGGAATAAGAAACTGAAGGCCGAGCTGGAAGATCTGGAACCAGAGAAAGACCCTTACGCCAAGTTCATCAAAGACCCCAAGAAGAAAAAGGAGAATCCTGCTTCCTATTTCACTGTTGAAAAGGCATCCACAAAACACCAGCAAGGTACATGAGCCATGCATAGGGCTAGATCCGACACTGTGCACTTCATCATACATAATCATTTAGAAAATTAAACCAAGTATGTGTATTATTTATACACCAAGGTGACCAGCAAAGGAAGGAAAGAATCTGTTTTCATTTAATGCCTTTTATGACCTCAGGCCATCTCAATGTTCTTTGTGACCAATGATGCATTTTTGACTGGAATGATGCAAATGTAGTGGCCCATTTTCACCCATTTTACAGCTCTATTTCTCTCTCACCACCATTAGCAACCCCTTTGTCTTTTGCACCACATCCACACACCATCTGTTCTCTTTGGACCTCCTTTATCTCTGTCAATAACATAAGAAAGTCATCATTTTCCAAGCCCTTTCGATTCAGAAAAACAGTCATGTTAGACTTGAAATATTAGCTTCCCACACATGCCGCCAGGCTTGCTGAGTTCCTCCAGCAATTTCTGTCCTTATTGAAGAAGTTGAGACTGTTCTCCTTAGGGAGAAAAAGGCTGAGAGGGAGATTTGATTGAGGCGGTCAATATCATGAGGAATCAGGAAAGAGTAGATAGGGAAGACCTGGTCCATCTCATGCAAGGATTTAGAATGAGAAAGCACAGGTTTAAAGTAATCATCAGAAAGCTAAAGCAATGTGGAAAAATGTTCATGCAGAGAGTTGTTAAGATCTTTGTTTAGGAGAGGCAGATGCAATCAAGGCATTCCAAAAGGAACTAGATTGTTACCTTAGAAAGGAAAAATATACAGTGTTACGAGGCTGAAATAACTGCACAGAGGCCAGTATCCCATCACCAAGTCACCCTTTATGTACATGTGCACAGTTCACTGTCTATAGCCAGCCAGCTTAGAGTCAGTCCCTGAAGTAAAGAGACTCTGACTCTCCTGTTTATATCTGTCAGCCAGGGCTCCCTGATTGGCCCAGGTTAACGACCCTAATCAAGGATCTCATAGTCAATAAGATCCACCTGGTTCCAATCACTACAGAGGCAAATGCAGGAGAATTGCACCGGGTGAACTGTTCATTCAGAAAGTCAGTGCAGACATGATTGGCCAAATAGCCTTGCTTCTGCACTGAAGAAATTCAATGCTTGTGTGAGGCATAGACCGGGTCTGATAGAACTGCGGTGTATTAGGTAATGAAAGGCATATGTTATATTCCAAATGACAGTATGTTCAAACTAAGCAGGTTAGGGAGGAACAGGGATCATGGTTTTCAGTTGCAACAAGCCCGATCCAGCGTTAACATTGGGAGCTGACTCTTTTCGTGGAGAATAGTCAATATCTGACTCAAGCTGCCTAAACTACCTCAAGTATATAAATCCATGTGTTGTATCAAATATTATGGACTGAATTCTCTGTATCAAGGTGGGAGATTTCCCAACATGGCAGACATCTCAGTTTAAAAAACGTGTTAGATCCAATTTTCATTCCTGAAAGGCGGGGGCAGAATGCAGTTGGGCCCACTAACTCCAAAGACTCCAAAGGGATGGGGAATACGAAAGTAAGCTGGGCAGCATGGTGGATCAGTAGTTAGCATTGTTGCCTTACAGTACCAGGGACCCGGGTTCAATTCCACCCGCGGGCGACTGTCTGTGTGAAGTTCGCACATTCTCCCTGTGTCTGCATGGGTTTCCTATAGGTGCTCTGGTTTTCTCCCACAGTCCAAAGATGTGCAGGTTAGGTGGATTGGCCAGGCTAAAGTGTCCAGGGGTGTGTAAGTTAGATAGATTAGACATGGGAAATGCAGAGTTACAGGGAATGGGTAGGGGGATGGGTCTGGGTGGCATGCTCTTTGGAGGGGCACCGTGGACTTGCTGAACTGAATGGCTTGTTTCCACACTGTAGGAATTCTATGAAGCTGGTTAGACAGCGTTCCCAGTTGCTTTATATACTTTTAGACTCCCATGCTCTCACCCTGTCAGAATCCTTCACCCTTTACCCATTTCCAAGGCCCATCCTATGCCACCTCATGCACCTTGACATGCATAACCCTTCATCATTACTAAATTCACTTCCATCCTAACTCACACCCTTACACCCTTTCTACTTCATTGCCATTCACCCAGTACCCACCAAGTGCTGACCTGAAGACCAATGTTGAAAGGAAAACAAGCATACTTTTGACCGTCAAATGTAACTCCCACTCATATGTTTGATAGTGAAAAAGCTCCCTTTCATGAAACCCGTACAAGGTTTTAAATCTCTCAAAATGGGTGATCTCTTATAAAAAAAACTAGCTTTTAATCAGACCCCACCTCAATGACCGCCAACGTTTAATAGCTTTAATCCTTTAGATAAACTGGCAATCAAACTGTGAACTTAGAACCTTCTGATAAGATCATTGTAGCTTGTGAAAATGTGTCAAGCATTCATCATGACATATTAACAACAATAGTCAGCATGGATTTGTGAGGGGTAGATCATGCCTCACAAACCTTACTGAATTCTTTGAAGAGGTGACCAAACACGTGGATGAAGGTAGAGCAGTGGATGTGGTATACATGGATTTAAGTAAGGCGTTTGATAAGGCTCCCCATGGTAGGCTCATGCAGAAGGTAAGGAGGCATGGGATAGGGGGAAATGTGGCAGATTGAATTCAGAATTGGCTGACCCATCGAAGACAAAGGGTGGTAGTGGACGGAAAATATTCAACATGGTGCTCAGTTACGAGTGGTGTACCACAAGGATCTGTTCTGGGTCCTCTTCTATTTGTGATTTTCGTAAATGATTTGGATGTAGGAGTGGAAGGGTGGATTAGTAAGTTCGCGGACGATATGAAGGTGGGTCATGTTGTGGATAGTGCGGAGGGCTGTTCTAGGTTACAAAGGGACATTGACAGGATCCAGAGCTGGGCTGAGAAGTGGCAGATGGAGTTTAACCCTGATAAGAGTGAGGCGATTCATTTTGGAAGGACAAATTTGAAAGCAGAATACAGGGTTAACGGAAAGATTCTTGGCAGTGTGGAGGAGCAGAGGGATCTCGGGGTTCATGTTCACAGTTCCCTGAAAGCTGCCACCCAGGTGGATAGAGTTGTTAAGAAGGCATATGGTGTGTTAGCTTTCATTAATAGAGGGATTGAGTTCAAAAGCCGTGAAGTTATGCTCCAGCTATACAAAAGCCTGGTTTGGCCACATCTGGAGTATTGTGTCCAGTTCTGGTCACCTCATTACAGGAAAGATGTGGAAGAATTGGAAAAGGTGCAGAGGAGATTCACCAGAATGTTGCCTGGAATGGAGGGAAGGTCTTATGAGAAAAGGTTGAGAGAGCTAGAGCTTTTCTCTTTAGAATGACGAAGGATGAGAGGTGACTTGATAGAGGTGTACAAAATGATCAGAGGTATAGATAGAGCGGACAGCCAGAGACTTTTTCCTAGTGTGGAGGTAGCTATTATGAGGGGGCATAGTTTTAAAGTGAGTGGAGATAGATGTAGGGGAGAAGTCAGAGGTAGGTTCTTTACTCAGAGAGTGGTTGGGGCGTGGAATGCATTGCCAGAGAGGGTAGTGGAGTCGGCCTCATTAGGGGCATTTAAGTGGCTATTAGATAGGCATATGGATGATAGTAGAAGGTAGGGATGGAGGTTAGTTAGACCTTAGGATTAGTGTAAAATTTCGGCACAACATCGTGGGCCGAAGGGCCTGCACTGTGCTGTACTGTTCTATGTTCTATGTTCTGACTGAAGGGAAATGTCAACAAAGGCATCTATTGTAATGTCGTAAACAAACAAAGTTGTTTTTGGGTGATAATTTATTTTCTAATCCACACAAGATGGACTGTCCATCAAAGCAATCCAGCAAAAAAATATTTTTTAATACTCACTGGCAGATTGAGCCTGTTCTTCTTCATGTTTAAAGAGCAAGAGATTTAAAATTTTTCAGATCGTGATACTTAAAAAGATGTTATCCAGGCTCCGAGAGTGTTTGTGTTTGTTCCATCAATTTATGACTCCCATAGTGTGGGTTAAGGTCCTTGGAACAGCCAGAGATGGTGTCTGTTTGAACTCAGTTCTAAGTTGAAATGGCCCAGCTGAGTTCAGGTTTCCCTTTTGCATGATCATTGCCCGCCCTTTTCCTTGCCAGCAAAATGCGTAGCTGTCAGAAAGGGAAAAGTGGGGCTTCCACAGTTGGATTCCACCCATTATTTTTAGAGGTCTCTAGAGTTACATTCATTGAGTCATAGAGGCACACAGCATAGAAACAGATCCTTCGATCCAACTAGTCCATGCTGACCATAATCCAAACTGGTACCACCTGCCTGCACTTGGCCCATATCCTTCCAAACATTTCTTAATCTTGTACTTATCCAAATGTCTTTCATGACCTTGCTTATCAAAGAACTATTCAGCTCTGCCTCAAAGGAATTCAAAGACACTAATTTCTTTTGAACACAGCAGGCCAAGCAGCATCATAGGAGCAGAA
>NC_063356.1:38973689-39003256 GCF_021869965.1 Rhincodon typus | reverse complement strand
CACACACACACACTATTTCTCTCTCTCACACACACACACACTATTTCTCTCTCTCTCTTTCTCTCTCTCTCACACACACACAGTATTTCTCTCTCTCTCACACACGCACACACTATTTCTCTCTCTCTCACACACACTATTTCTCTCTCTCACACACACACACACACACAGATTATTCCTGACTGATTATGACAGGGGAAGGAAGGTATCTGGCTAGGACTGTTGGTGCTAAAACCTCCCCAGTAAGCTGGCCTATGACAAAACTTGAATCCCTGATATGTCAGCCAGGCCTTTAACAGCAGTTTTAAACCAGTTGTATAGTGGATTTATAAGCTTTTGCCATTCACACACTGAAGAGCTGATCTTAGGATCCATTTTGAGATCTCATAATTTCCCTGATCAATAAGTCTGTAGTCTCATTGCCCAAAAATCTGGTGATTTGATATTATTTTAAATCTGCACCATTCAGTCTGAAGGGATTGAGGGAGGAATACTTTCTGAAGAGAGAAAGAGAGAGAATTGAGCTCAAACTCTAGGCCGGCACTCCAGAGCTGCTTTGTTGGAGGTGCCACATTTCACATAAGGCATTACACGGAGTTCCTATGTGTCCTTTTGGTAGGGTGTCAAAGATCCCTTGACACTATTTTGAAGGAGATTAGGAGCTTAGCTCCAGTGGTGGTCCTGGCAAATACAATATTTTAGTTAACACAACAAAAACAAAGCATTGTTTATTCTCTTGTTGCTGCTTGCAGAGTCTCACTCTGCCTTATTTAGCATTCAGTAGTTCTGTTAGTTTTAATTGGTTACAAAACACTTTGAAACATCCTGAGGATGTGAAGGCAGTATATAAATCCATATACTTCTTTGAAGAGGAATAATCTTACGTGTCTATATGTGTCTCTCTTTCTCTCCTCAATCACTGTGATTGGTGTGAACAATTGTGTAAACTTGATTAAATTGGTAGTTAACTTGTAAGGTTTTGAGATGTTGCCTGTGAGGCCACTGTCTCTGAGGTCCCTGTTCCCTCTTTGTCTATTTCTGGTTCCTCTGTCATCACTGGCTTTCCTTCTCTGCTCTCTCTGCCTTTTCTATCATCCACTGGCTGACACTCAGAGCAAGATAAATGTGAATCTAAGGCCAAAGGGAAGACTGGAAAAACTCCAAAAAAGGATCCGACGTTAGTGTTTCAGGCTGGGGCTGAGAAAAAAGCCAAAGGCAGTAAAAAAGGTCAGCATTACTTTTTCTTCGATTCTTCTTTTAGTTAATTTAGAAACTATTTTATTCTACTTTCTAAGGTTCTATGTTGAGTAGCAGGTCTACTTACAACCCCACTGAGGGTGTCGGTGGAAGTTACGATAAAATAAATAAAGGGAAATTGGCTCCACTGTTGGTAACAAGAGAACACAGCATTAAGATACTTGAGAGTATCTCTTCAATTTCCTTTTGAAATCATTGATTATCTCAACTTCCTCCACCCTCATAGGCAGTAAAAGTTCTTTCAACTTACATAGTGCTAAGAAGTGCATCATTATATTCCCCAGATATCTCTTGACTAAAACTTTAAACCTGTACCCCCTTGTCCTTGTTTCATTAGCTCAAAGAAGTAGATCTTTTTGTTTAATCTATCCCAATCGGTCAGAATATCGTATTTCTATCAAATCCCTTCCTTGCTCTAAATACAACATCTCGGCTTAAATTTGTCGATAATCTCCCTCATCCCTGGAACTATTCTAGTAAATCTCCTCCCACACCCTCTCAGTGATCCTCACATCCTTCTGAAAGTAGTCACCAGCACTGGACATGATGCTTTAATTTTGACCTTACCAAAAACTGTACCCTATATTGTACATGAAGTTTCAGAAAATAAGGTGAATGACAGGTGTCTTTTCCCTAGGGTGGGGGAGTTCAAGATTAAGGCACATAGTTTTATGGTGAGAGGAGAGAGATTTAAATAGGGCATGAGGGGCAACTTTTTTACACAGAGAATTGTTCATGTGTGGAATGAACTGCAAGAGGAAGTGATGGATGCAAGCACAGTCGCAACATTTAAAAGACGTTTGGATAAGTTCGTCAATAGGAAAGGTCTGGAGGGATGTGGGTCGAGCACAGGCAGATAGGACTAGGTTAGTTTGGAAACACAGTCTGCGTGGCCTGGTTGGACTGAAGGGTCTGTTTCCATGCTGTGTGACTCAATGACAAGGTGCAACATAAAAGGTTATTCCACAAAGTAGGCATGGTGAAGCGGGTACAATATTAGCAAATGAGAGTATGTATAAATGGGTCTTTTCCTGATTGGTAGGATATGATGAGTGGGTTTCCATAGTGATGTGTACTGGGGTTTCAACTTTTTGCAATTTACACTACTGGTTTAGATGAGGGCAGCAAAGAAATAGTGGCTAAATTTGACACTAAAGTGGCATAAAGATGAGTAGGAATATATACTGCAAAGAAGGCATAAGGTGGTTGCAGACAGATGTAGACAGTCTGAGCCAGTGGGCAAACATCTGGCAGATGGCGTATGATGTGGGAAAATGTGAAGTTGTTCACTTCAGCAGGAAGAAGTAAAAAGTCTCAGGAGGTGGCAGAGATTGCGGGGCATTGAATATTTTTAAGGTAGAGGTAGATAAATTCTTGTTAAATGGTGAAATCAAAGGCTATTTTTGCATTCCAGAAACACTTGGATGAATACATGAATAGCAAGGGAATACAGGGATATGGATCCTGTAAGTGAAGACAGTTTTAGTATGGAAGGGCAAAATGTGTTGGTGCAGGCTTGGAGGGCTGAAGGGCCTGTTCCCGTGCTGTATTGTTCTTTGATCTTTATCAGGGATATATGGGAATGTGGAATTTGAAAGACGGACAGATCAACAATGATTTTATTGAAGGGGGGAGCAGGCTCAAAGAATCAAATGACCATCTTCTGTCCATTATTGATATATTCCTAAAGCTTTATGAAGCATAACTTTCTGTTTTACATTCATGCTTCTATTTAGGAAGTGCAAAGTCAGAAAACAAATAGCTTTCTGCCATGGGAATGAGATTTTTACCATTTAATAGTCTAGGACCTGGAAGAATCATTCATTCTAGTTTTGTGTTAAATTCGGTCCAAGCTTATCTAAGGGACAAAGGAAACTGGGGGTGTGTTCAACCTCATTGGCCCATCAGCTTGACAAACATAGGTCTTGGAGTAGGCATTCAGACTTCTCAATCAATAAGTTCATTGCTGACTATCTACCTCATTCATATTTCCATGTTATTCCCATTACCCTTGATGTTATCTTCTGTAGCTATTGAAGTCAATCAGGAATACCAGCTTACATCAGTGATCGGAAAAGCAGAATCAATTTCAATTCTTTGAGCACAACAAGGGTTGTTAGAGTTTTGAATGGCTATTTAAGTGGGTGATAGACTTCAACGGAAATGAATATCAGGAGGGTTCGATAACTAGCAGTTGAATTTCACCCTTTTAACACGATTGCCCAAAGCCAAAATTATAGCCAAAGTAGTTGAATTTTGCTCTGATTCTGAATCACTTGATTCCCTTCACCTTCTGCATTACTCTGTTAATCTTTCTGTTCTTTCCTTCTGTACTCTCTGTCTCCAACACCCAGAAACCCATTCAATATGGGATGAGGATGAAGACTCAGGGCCTAATCTAAAACCCACCAAGGCGAAGAAGAAAAAGATGAAGAACACAGCCAACATGTTCCAGGCCGGTTCAGCCAAAAAGGACAGCAAGAGCAGAAAGAAAGGTTACGACTGTTTCAGTCACTGTAGCTTATTACTTCCATCAAGAATCCCTTAGCCTTCAACATCACTCCTACCCCACTCATCCCCTCAGATGTGATCATATTCTTTCGCAGAGCCTAAACAAATAGCTTTACTCTTTTGGGATTATGGTGATAGGTATGGTTCCCACAAGCTGACTGCAAGATGCATAATGTATAATTCTGACTTTGCCTAATGGTGTAACTTCAGTATTATCGAATTGATCAGTAATTTCACGCTCATTCCGCTTTCCCCTTTCATTGTGCTCCATGATGAGCAGAATTAGGTATATTTTACAAAGGGTGAACATTGCCAAACTCCTCCCAACCATCATGCTATCTACTTTGCCCAACTCAGGGCATTACCACTGTGAATCACCTTACCCACACCATTACCTCCACCTCCTGAAATCTCAAGGCACTTATATGAACAAACTTTGGTGTCACGTAATCCCTTCTTTCTAATATATTTCATTTTCTCCCTTGCTTTTTATTTAACCATTAAGCTTTCCTGTAATATGGAACTTAACCTTTCAGCTGCAGCTTATGGTAATACAGAGAAAAAGAACTTCACAAATGTTTAAGTGTTTCCAAGAAACTTAATGGAGAAACAAATATTCTCTAACATGTTAAGATAGTGGTAAGTGCGAGAATATCTGTCGGGTATCATTGATTTGATTAGCTGGCACTATGCAGATGGTTTTTATCCATACCCATTATGTTTTCTTTGGACAGACACAGTTGCATATTTAGCCAAAGATATTTGGAATCAGAAGAGTACAAACTGTTAAACATGGAGCCTTTGTGATCTTTTCCTGGCAGACTCCTTCAGCTGCTACATGTATGAATGGTAGCCTCAAATGGATAAAACAATGCCATTCTTGATACACTACAGTCCCCAGATGGAAATTATGTTCAAACAAAGTTAGTTGTTCTCAGTGTTGATGTTGCTACTTTTGCTATAGAACTCAGCCCAGGGTTTCTGCTCTCAGTGCTGGATGATCATCAGATGTTGGAGGTCAGGTGAGGGCTTAATTGAATTTAATCATGAGTCCTCAAGCAGAGAAGTAATTGATCAGTGGTCAGGGAACTACACTGACATGGGAAAGATGGTTAATGGATTGGAGCTGACATAAAGCGATATCCCAGTGGTAATCATCTAAAAGAGAGTGACACTATGTACGTAACATTGTCCAGTAGGAGTTCCACCAAGATTCTCGCACCTCCCAAAATAACGCCCAAAATCCTGGCAAAATGTTGTTTTGCATCATTTCGCCAAGGTTTCTGCTTTCTTTCACCGAAAGTCAAATGAATGTGACCCTTCCTTGGAAATACTATCCCCACACATTTAACAGAAGCTGTATATTCCATTGCCAGGTCAGTATGTGAGAAGCTGCAGGCATCCTCTTGCCTCTCAGAGATTACACAGGATGTGAATTACCTATACATGCCCCTGACTACTGTTTTGTCCTGGCCCCTGGTTGGTTTGGTTGCCGATTAGTTCTGATGTCACCACGAAAGTCCCGTCTTCTCAACCTTACTCCTTGCCTGGGGTTAAACTCACCACCAGTCATCTCTCTCTAATGAGAGAGTAGCCCTATGGTGCTCTGGAACTACAGTGGTTCTCCTTTTTTTTCCTCTTTATTCATCACGGGATGAGGGCGTCACTGGCCAGGCAGCATTTATTGCCCATCCCTAATTGCCCAGAGGGCAGTTAAGAGTCAACCACATTGCTGTGGGTCTGGAGTTACATGTAGGCCAGACCAGGTAAGGATGGCAGTTTCCTTCCCTAAAGGGCATTAGTGAACCAGATGGGTTTTTCCGACAATCGACAATGGATTCATGAGTCATCATTAGACTCTTAATTCCAGATATTTATTGAATTCAAATTCCACCATCTGCCATGGCGGGATTCAAACCCAGGTCCCCAGAACATTATCTGGGTCTCTGGGTTAACAGTCCAGCGATAATACCACTAGGCCATCGCCTCCCCTGCCTTTAGTGCAGAGACCCTGCTCTGAATGGTGGACCTAAGTTAAATCATTGCTCGAAATCAAGCAGTGCATGAATATAGTTATGGGCTATCCCAGCAGGAGGTGTTACCAACTCAATTAGTGGCTTCAACAAAGGATGCATTTCCACATCGAGAATGAGGGATGACGAAAATGCCACCACACTCATTCTGCTACAATGCAATTGGTAATGCAATGCCCAATATCTTTCAGAATATTTTCTTTTTGATGTGTTCCCGGGTATACATCACTTGAAAGGTCAACACTTATTGTCCATCCCTAATTTCGCTTGAGAACATGCTAAGTGAGCTGCCTTCTTGTGTCACTGCAGTCCACCTGGTACAATTTCACCCACAATGCTGTTGATGAGATACCGTCCAAAGGAGCAGCATTGTAACTTTAGCTGTTTAGCCAATATAGTTCCAAGTAGAAGTGACTTGGCATATGACTTGGATTGGAACTTGAAGCTGTTGGCTTTCCTACTTTTCTACCATGCTTCCAGTTAGTTCATTGATTTTAGCAACTGCTTTCAAAGAAGTCTTGGCCAGTTCCTGACAATCAGATCCATGGGCCAGAGATTGAATAATGGCTGCATTGAATATAAATTCAAGTGGTTACTACGTACCCAAACAATGAATTATCTTGCTGGAATAATAACCGGGAGTTAGTGAAAAATGTCTTTTTGGCATGATGACAGGGGAGATCACGTTAGTGTCTAACACCACTCACTCATTTTACTGCTGCATAGTCACATCATAAAATGGCTGTCTTTAACAGTTACTCAAATTTTTGAGACACCTTACCGTCCTTGGCTTATCTGACATATACTGATCAGTCTTCAGGACTAAATGTGGTGGTCTTAGGCACTTTGCAAGGTATGAATTAATTTTGTTTTACATGAGTTTAGCTTTTAAAATCATGGCTGTTTTCAGTAGAATGCCTGCATTGCTGTATTGGAAACTCCTTGCCTGAGGGATAAGGAAAGCTTGACAAAAATTGAATTGTCTTTTTACTTCAGACTTCCAGCATCTGCAATATTTCATTTTGGCATAAGGCATGGTATCCCTGATACCCACCACCACGCAGTTTGTGATATATTGTCAACTTGTGACCGTGTCTCTCCAATTTCATAGGATCCAATGGTGAGGATGAGGCAAGCACACAAAGGAACAGTAACAAAAAAGGCAAAGCATCAAAGAAAAAGTCGAACAATGTAAGTTTACTTTTTGGAGAAATATTTCATGATCCTGTTGAACCATCTCTTGTTTGGTTAACCTCCTATCAGCTGGAAAACAACAGGTTCGATAAGAGTCAGGGAAACTGACACCCACCAATGGGTAGAAGGTTGACTTTTTAAAAGTATCGGCTTGTAAGTGGGCATCACTTGTCCTAATTATCTAATTACCCTTGAACAGCGTGGTTTGCTGAGCCATTTCAGAGGGCAGTTAAATGGGTCTGGACTCACATGTGGGTCAGGTAAATATGACACATTTCCTTCCAATAGTGAAACATATAGATTTCTAAAATGAACAATGGTAGTTTCATAGTCACCATTACTGAGACCAGCTTTCAATTCCAGGTTTATTAATTGCATTCAAATTCTACCATTTGTAGGGATAGGATTTGAACCCTCACCCTCTGGATCACTCATCCACAGACATTAACACTACACCACCATCTCACTTTTATTCCAGTGCGACAGTGTAGCAGTCTGAAATTGGGAATGAGTCCATTAACGATCTTGCTTTGAACAGGATGTGGTGGCAATGAATGTAATAAGAATATTTTAACACATGACTTCCTTTTAAGGCTTTATCTATCAGAAGTCATAGAAAAGATTGGTCTCTGCAAGTCTCACGAGCCATCGATAAGGGGTTAGGCTTTGAGAAAAGACAGGTATTGAGATAACCATGAGGGTTTTGTCACTGGCCATATGTTGGTTGCATTGTCTGTTAAACGTATGCCTCCACCATCATCCAACAATTTGGGAACCCAATGCACCTCATCCCTAAGAAAACTGAGGTAGACCAGTGAATTATACCTATGTGTCAGTTGTAGTCTTCTAACTGAGGAATGTTAGATCATCACACCCAGTCAAAATTGAGAAAGAGAAACCCAGATACAATGACACAGTTCCTGAACAACTGTATTTCCAAGATTCCTGATTTTTTGTTTTTCAGAAATATGGGTAGTCTGAATCAGGTAGGCACCTTGCATATTACTGCAAACCAGAATCTTAGGATTCTAAAGACATGCCAACCAGTGAGTCAGCAGTGTGGCCACCCCAGCAGCAAGCATCTGGTCAAAACTCCAAAGGGGAAATTTAAAACCTACCCTCCTGGGGTTGAGCAAAGTCTCAGTGTTCCTTTCTGCACCATGAGGAACCTGTAGACTCCTCTAACTGGATAGACTCATTGCTAAACCATCAATTATTCCAGAAGCCCTGCCTCCACTCCCAATGGGTATGGGTGAGCTTCAAGGCAGGGGCATGGCTTCACCACTAGTGTTGGGGCACAAGATAGCTTTGGCTGAGAAGATTAAGGTGAATCCAAAGAGATTCTTTAAGTATATTAAAGGAAAAAGAATAACTAGAAAGAGAATAGGACTCCTCAAGGACCAAAGTGGACATGTACGTGTGGAACTGCAGGAGCTGGATGAAGTTCTCAATGAATATTTCTCCTCTGTGTTTACCATGGAGAAAGACATGAAGACTTGGCTACTTGGCAAAGTTAGTTATGATATGTTGGGTACAGCCCATATCACAGCATAGGATGTATTGGAAGCATTAGAATCAATGAAGGTGGGTAAATCTCTTGGTCCTGACCGTAGTATTTAATAACCCTGCAAGAGGTGACAGAAGAAATTGCAGGGTCCCTGGCTGATATATTTGCATCATCATTAGCCATGGCTGAGATCCCAGAAGACTGGAGGGTAGCGAATGTTGTGTCCTTATTCAAGAAGGGCTGCAAAGAAAAACCTGCGAATTGTAGATCAGTAAGTTTAACATCTGTGGTAGGTAAGTTACTTGAGAAGATTCTGAGGGATAAGATATACATGCATTTGTAAAGACAGGGTTTGATTAGGAGAAGTCAGCATGGCTCTGTGTGTGGGAGATCATGCCTCACAAATTTGTTAGAGTTTTTTGATGAAGTGGCCGGGAAGGTTGATGAGGGCAGGGTGGTAGATGTAGTCTGTATGGATTTCAGTAAAGCCTTTGATAAGGTAGGCTGCTCTGGAAGGTTAGATCACATGGAATCCAGGGAGAGCTGGCAAATTGGGTACAAATTGGTAGGAAGCAGAGAGTAATAGTGGAAGAATGCTTGTCGAACTGAAGGCCTGTGACTAGTGGTGTATCTCAGGGGTGAGTGCTGGGCCCATTGCTGTTTGTTATCTATATCAATGATTTGGATGAGAATGTACAAGGCATGATTAGTAATGACACTAAAGTAGGCGGTTTAGTGGACAGTGAGGAAGGTTATCAGAAATTACAGCAGGATCTTGATCAGCTGGGGAAATGGGCCAAGAAATGGAAATGGAGTTTAATATAGATAAGTGTGAGGTGTTGCATGTTGGAAAGTCAAATCAAGGTAGGAGTTTCATGGCGAATGGTAAGGCCTTAACGAGTGTCATGGAACAGAGGGACAGTGGAGTTCAGGTGCATGGTTCTCTGAAAGTTGAGTCACAGGTAGACAGAGCAGTGAAGAAGGCTTTTGGCACACTGGCCTTCATCAGTCGGGGCACTGAGTATAGAAGTTGGGAAGTTATGTTACAGTTGTACAGGACGTTGGTGAGGCGTATTTGGAGTATTTTGTTCAGTTTTGGTCACCTTGCTATAGAAAGGATGGCAGTAAATTGGAAAGAGTGCAGAAGAAATTTGCAAGAATGTTGCCAGGACTGAAAGGACTGAGTTATAGGGAGAAGTTGGACAAGCTAGAACTTTATTCTTTAGAGCGTAGGAGACTGTGGAGGGGATCTTATAGAAGTGTACAAGATCATGAGAGGCGTGGATAGGGTGAATGCACTCATTCTTTTTCCCAGGGTTGAGGAATCGAGGACTAGATGGCATCAGTTTAAGGTAAGAAGGGAAAGAATACATGGGAACCTGAGGGGCAATGTTTTTACACAGAGGGTGGTGTGTATATGGAATGAACTGCCAGTGGAAGTGGTTGAGGCAGGTACATTAACAACATTTAAAAGGCACTTGGACGAATACATGGATAGGAAAGGTTAGAAGGATATGGGCCAAGTGCAGTGAAATGGGGTTATTGTGGTTGGCATGGACCAGTTTGAACCGAAAGTCGTGTCTCCATGCTGTAGGTCTCTACTACTCTTATGATTCTGTGACCCAAAACCAGGTAAAAGTCCTCTAGCCTGTGTGACTTTACACTGCTTCACACCATCCTCCTGGTGTGAAAGTCAGCCATGGCTTGTTAATGAGACTTGTCATTTATAATGATTGCTGCCTCCAATGAGACTGGCTATTGCATAAACCAGTAATGAGTTAAGATTCCCACCCTCAACCTTGATCAGCCATTAATATTAAAGGTTTACACAAAAAAATCTCATTAATGTTGTTCATGAATTGTGATGTTGATACTCCCACATAGATCAAGGGTGAGGTCTACTGGATCATCCAGTGATAGTTCAACTGAAGATGGAAATGGGATATGTCTACTACAGCAGGGCAGAGAGGATTGAGTCAAGATCTGGCATGCAGCAGATAACTCCCTATTTTCTGTTTCTTTCCAGGACAGTGTCATATCTCGGGCAGAGTCACCCATCGTTGAGATCAATGACCTAGAGAAGTTTGTTTTGACACCTGCAGCACAAGGCATGACCATCAAATGCAAAGTTACAAGAGACAAGAAAGGCATGGATCGAGGCCTTTATCCTACCTATTACCTGCATCTGGACACAGATGAGAGTAAAAAGGTAGAGCAAGTCTACAGAGAAAATGGTTAAGTTTCTTAAGCTGCTGCTTTTAGAGATGAACCCTCAGGTCTGGTTTCTATAGGAATAGGGTTCAGCTTTTACCTCAGACCTTACCTCAGGAATTTCTCTGAGTAAGCTTTCACTATTCTTAGTAGGATTGACCTCCAGTCTTCAAAGTGTAAACAGAAGGATGTTTGACAGGGAACAATGCTTGGCAAATGAGAAACAGTTTACAGTCAGACAAGATTTTAACAAATTATAATGTTGTTTTCCACTTATTGGTAGTGAAACTGCCCCAAGGAAGTAGTCATTGTTCCAACTATCTACAAAAGACAAGCTTTCAAAATATCAATTAAAAATGAAGCAGCCATGAACATCAATACAGTTCAAAAAGTCTGCACAGAGCCTCAGCAAAGAGCTCCAAATGAGCCCCAGCACAGAGCTCCAATTGAACCATAGCACAGAGCTTCAGCAAAGAGCTCCAAACAAGCCTCAGCAGGAAGCTCCAGATGAGCCTCAGCAGGAAGCTCCAAATGAGCCACAGCACGGAGCTCCAAACGAGCCACAGAATGGAGCTCCAAATGAATCTCAGCTCAGACCTTCAGCACAGAGTTCTCTGCAGAGCCCCAGCACAGATTCCCATTAGGAACTTTAGCACAGAGCTCCACACCAAACCTCTTACACCATAAGAGGTGGCACAGTGGCTTGGTGGCTCAGTGGTTAGCACTGCTGCCTCACAGCACCAGGGACCTGGGTTTGATTCCAGCCTTGCGTTACTGTCCGTGTGAGCTTGCACATTCTCCTTGTGCCTGTATGGGTTTTCTCTGGGTGCTCCAGTTTCCTCCCACAGTCCAAAGATGCGCAGATTAGGTGGATTGGTTATGCTAAATTGCCCATAGTGCTCAGGGATGCGTGGCTAGGTGGATTAGCCATGGGAAAATGCAGGGTTACAGGGATAGGGTAAGGGTGCAGGCGGGATGCTCTTCAGCAGGGTGGTATGGGCTGAATGGCCTGCTTCCTCACTGTAGGGATTCTTAAATGAGAAGTAGGAACACAGTACACTATTTGATCCTTTGAATCTGCTCCATTATGCATAAGGTCTTGCTAATTGTCCACCTACTTTTGTACAATATCTCCATATTTCAGAACACAATATTAACCAAAGATCTGTCTTTAATGTACTCAATGATTCCACAACCCACTAGGATAGATAATACCAAAGACTCACAACAACCTAAGTGAAGAAATCCCTCTTTATCATAGTCCTTAACAGCCAAGCTCTTAGCTTGAGCCTGTGTTCATGATTCTATTGGTCCTGTCCAATGGGATTTTGAGTTTGCCAAACAAATGGTAATGTGGCCCCAATGTTGCCTCATGGCACAAAATACCTTCAATGTCAAAGAAACAGCTACACAAAGCCTTTGGAACTAGGTTCAAAAATTGAAATCATCAGCACTCAAGACCAACAAACTCAGTGTAACAGCTAAGTGACCAGCTTCAAAAAGGTTTTGTAACCAAATTACGTCACAAAGCATGTCTGCTCTGCACACTGTCATAGGATGGTGGCAATCTGTTCACTGAAGTGTTCCCCTCTGACAAGGTGCTTCAAGTTATTTTTTAAGGAAATCAAATTTGTTCAAGAGTTAACTCTCTATTTTATCAGAATTGATATATTAAGAAGCTTCAAAGAGAAAGAGTTGAAAAATCTTTGTTTTGCCTTCAGTGCTTTGATATTTACCCCCTTTACATTGTATTATGAGACATTTCTGAACACAGCATCTGGACATTTAATAAACCTTTAGCTCATTCTCAAACTAATGCAATTGTTCCTTTTACCATATTTGTGCCTATGGGATGAGACAGTAGTGCAGTGATAATATAACTGGATGAGAAACCCAGGCTAATACTTTAACAGCTTCAATGCAGCCTTGAATCTGATGCAGCCTTTAGTTGACAAATCTGGAATATAAAGTTAATCTTGGTATTCCCCACGAAGCAATTATCAGTTAATGTAAAATCCCATCTGGTTCACTTAGGTCCCTTGGGGAAGAAATCTGCCATCCTTACCGGGTCTACATGTGACTCCAGGCCCACAGCAATGTCATTGACTCCTAACCTCCCTCTGAAATGGCGTATGAAACAACTCATCGGAGGTGAATTAGAAATGGGCAACAAATGTTGCCCTTGACAATGATATTCAGAACCCGTGAAATAATTTTTTTAGCTATCAATTCAATTGCTTGTTTCAACAGGACTATTGAGGTGAAGGCTGTAGGCATTTGGATGTTGCTGTACTACCTTAGGAAAACTGAATGATTGTAACCTAATTGACAGTACTGCGGTGCTGTCTGCCACTTACATACCTCAACTGTTTGACAACGTTGCCTACTACCTGATAAATAAAACTTACTTCTTCAGTTAACATCCCATATCACAACATTTGAAGATGAAGTGGGCTACTGTCCTTCCAAATGCAGGCTGTTCTGTCAAACTGCCTTATAGTGTGCCCTTCCAGATCTGAATGCATCACAGGGAGAACTGTAATGGGGAAGGTTACAACGATGGCAGACTATTTTTATTCCAAAAACAAAATTCTGCAGATGTTGGAAATCTGAAATAAAAATGGAAAATGCTGGAAATACTCAGCGTGTCTGACAGCATCTGATGGAAGAGAAACGGTGTTAATGTTCTATTTTGCCTCCTTCTTCATAGTCAGCCAATCATTAAAAACGTCACCTCATTTACAAAATCCATAACGTCCTCTGGGAAACTTTTCATTTCAGACTGATTGAACTGGTTTCTTCCTATCTTGACTCTACTTTTGCCCTCTTATTTAGTCTCTGTCAATCTACATCTGTGACTGTTCTGAGGTCTTCCCTTGCTTTTAGCAGTTTCCAATTTCTTGGTCTTATCTGTCTCCTCTTCATCACAGATGTCTAACAGCCCCATCCCCCAACAGGGCAGCTTGAGGGATTCCCTTGAGAACATTTTCCTCAAATAGAGACCCAAAAGGTTTCTATTCAACCCCACCCTCCTCCATTGGCCAACTTTATTCTCTTATTGAACAACTTCCACTTTAACACATCTCGCTTCCTCCCAATAAAAGATAAAATGATACGGGCACCAGTGTGCATCCTAGCTGTGCGTGTCCTTTTGCGAAGAGTGAGGAACATTTCTGGTTCTGGTCTGACTGTGACCCCCTCCCTCAACTCTTCTTTCAGATTATCTTTCTTGTTTCATTGAACACATACCTAAGTATCATGGAAGCTAAGATTTGAATATACAGATAGTTCTCCTATAACGCGATAGTTGCATTCTTGTGTGACCTCCTGCTATAGAAAATTGCATTATAGAAAATTGCTATAGAAAATCTTTATACCTGTACAAGCAGAAAATTTGCATTATCCAAATGGCATAAATTCATTCATCGCATCGCAGTCAATTCGCGTTAACCAAACATGCATTATGGCAGAAATACCTGTATTCTGATAAACACAGATGTGGCCTGATCGATCTGCAAATTCTGTCTAACATCGATGTGTTTGCCTCATCCTTGCTCCTAGGGACAGATGAGAATTAGCTGTCTAGCATGCGATAACCATAACTACACCCATGATTGCAACTATAATGCAATGCAGTATGGTTCTAAAAATGAACATCATTGATTCACCACGTCTCTGAGCATTTTGTTACATGTGACAGGTAGTTAGTGTATTGGACATCACTGTTCTAGAATCGCTCACCAGGGAAAATATTCTGACAGAATTTGGGTTATTATGATCCTTAGGAAATTTAGATATTTGTATAGATATGTGTAGATTAGGAGGATGAGTCTGGGTGGGATGCTCTGAGAGTCGGTGTGGACTTGTTGGGCCAAAGGGCCTGTTTCCACACTGTAGGAATTCTATGATTCTATGATATTGGTCATACTGGAGCTCCAATTTGAAGTATACAATACTAATTGGATCAGTATATGCAACTTGCAAGTTTTACTGCTTTTTCCTTCTGATTTACTAATCTCACCAAAGTCCTGACCAATTGCAGTAAGACTCTGTCACTTCTTTATTCCAATTCCTGTGTAATAAAGGCTACCATACCATTTGCTTACCCAACCGATTACTGTACCTGCATGTTTCAATTCTGTGATTAATGTTCAATGATATCCAAGCTCCATACCAGCATATCCCACTCTTTCATCATTTCAAAATAATCTACTTTACTTTTTTCTCCATCCAAAATGGATAATCTCACATTTCCCCACATTATACTTGTTCTAATCCACTCATTTAATCTGTCTACACCCCTATGAATTCTCATTCTGTTCTCCTAACATCTTACTTTCCAAACTGGCTTTGTATACACACACTGCCAGTCTCACCTGGAGCTCCACACAATATCAGTCTATTCTTAGGTATTACTGATAAAGGAGTGACAGATGGGTACAAGCAGATATCTTTTGTGAGAACAGTGTATGATTTATCGGACAATATTTAATGTATGTCAGTGGACTTCTCTTCCCCAGCAATATTAGTGTGGCACAGAATTGCATTGTGGGGACTGTATGCTATCATTTAAACAAAGTTGTAGAAGGTTCCTTCACTTCGCTAGTTTTAAAAGCTATCAGAGAACGGGGAGTGTCAGTAACTGTAGGGATTGCACACTGGAGTTATGAGCTCTGTCAGTGGGGTTACCAGAGTAGCCCCAAAAGCATTTTCATATAAAATGATAATAATACACAGTCACATAATGACAATTGAGGCTGCCCATTGGATCACAATACACTACACTAGAGCTCACTTTATACCTGTCCACAGGTGCAAACCTATTGTTTCATGCGCTGCAGTATGGACCAGTTTGTGTTGACCTGATGCCTATTTGGAATGTTGATGCAGACATTGTCTCCTATGGCTATTAATTGCTTTCTAAATAAGACTGTCTCTTGTCCCAGGTTTTCTTGTTGGCTGGCAGGAAGCGGAAAAAAAGCAAGACATCCAACTACCTCATTTCAATCGATCCAACAGACCTGTCCCGAGGGGGAGAAAACTTCATTGGAAAGCTCAGGTTGTGCTGGCTACCATTTATCCATCCCTTCTCTTAGCTCCTATTCACAACACCAATCTGATATCATACCATCACATGTTTCCATTCTGGAACTCACCTACTCTTGTAGCATTGCCTCTGAACTGGAGAATGCAGACCAAGGTATTGTGTTGACTATTCGAAATGGGAGCAGAAAGAGACTATTCTGCCCCTTGAGCCTGATCCGCCATTCTATTAAATCACAGCTGTTCCATTTGTGTTTCAAATTCACATTTCCACCTATCCCAGTAACCTTTGATTCCCCTGCCCAACAAAAATCTAGCTCTGCCTTAAATAATGAGACTGCCTCCAATGCTTTCTGAGGGAAATAGTTCCAAACTCACACAACGCTCTGAGAGAATAAAATGTTCTCCTCATCGCAGTCTGAAAAGAGTGAATCCTAATTTAAATCACTGCCTCCCAGTTTTGGACTCACCCACAAGAGAAAAGATCATTGGCATGTCCATTCAAGGTATTATACACTTCAGTCAAGTCACCCTTCACACTTTTAAACTCCTTGGAAACAAGCACAGCCTGTCCAAGGTATCCTCAAATACTGGAAAACCCACTAATTCCAGTTATCAATCTAGTAACCCACCCCTGAACCATCTCCAATGAATTTACATCCTTCCTTAGATAAGAAGTTTAAAACTGCCCACAGTATTTGTGATCATCAAAACCCTGCAGGTAGTGAACAATTGCCTGTTGTACACTAGAGTTGATAAGACTGATGATCGATGGAGCATGTGGATGGGGAATGGTTGATCAATACGGTCTGCATTGCAGTACCTCCCAAGAGTAGTTTCCACCCTTTCTGATTTTTACCTCAAGTATGCAGTTTCAAACCCAGGCAAACTCAATGTATTACAATCTTTCTCTGAGGGAGCATTGATTAACTTTCTCCATCCCAAATTTAATTACTAACCCAAATGGTCCTGTCTTTCTGACAGGAGTGTACTCTCAGCTCAGCTTGAACCTTGAACCCCAGGCCTTTCCTGGTGAATATTGCAAAGTTGCCCACTGGCTGAAAGACCCACTTCCCATCTCTTCAGTCTCCCCTCTGCTTCAGTCTGTTGTGTCATGTGAATAGGAAAGTAGATGACATGCACCACACCTTAATCCCACCCTCAGTCAGCTTCTACATGTTGTATGAAGCATTCCGAAGAGACCTGCTCCCTCTGATTCTTTTGACCATTCTGTTCAGCACTGCTGAAGGGCAACACATCTCAGAGGAATATGTGCTGGCCTGTTGACATTGAGATTATAAACTTTGACTTATTTTCTGTCTTATAGCTCATCAGTGCCAAGCACATCAAGCATCTGTAGTCATTGGCAATAGGTTAAGAAAGAGCCATGACAAAGCAATTGAAATGTAGGAACAGGATATAACCATTCACTGCATCTCAAATAATAAATAGAATATTGTCACTATATTTTGGAAGAATTATTTCCAATAGCCCAATTATAATCTGTACTTACTTCCTTGCCAGTGTCTGTAGGACATTTGAGTAACTCCAAGGAATATTTATTAATCTGTAAGTCTTTTTATGTCAGAAAGGTATCTTGGTCACTTGGGCTGTGGGATGTATATGGAAACCCATTGCCACAATTAGTAGTCTCCAAAGTAAACTATTGAGAAATTCACAGTAGACTTATTCCCTCCTGGATTTATAGAAGACATTCTTGTGGGAAACACCACACCGACATAAAGCTAGGGAACAAGCTGTCAGGAATCAATGCCTCAGATCTTTCGAGTATCCCACAGATCTGTGGTGACATCTCTGAACAGGTTGATATGGAAATAAAGAATAAAGAGGGAGAAAAGGTGAGAATCTGAGAGTGTGGCAACTGTATCCACTTTTCTCTCTGGTGGAGCTGTCCCTGGTGCTGGAAAACATTTCACCTGGAAGCAGAGCTGGATACTTCAAAAGTATAGACTTCACTGAGTAAATATAAATATTGGGACAAACTTAACCATATGTGCAAACTTAAGATCTAAATTTATATAAATGTAAATTAACAAGAATGTTTCAATGCTCCTTCACCTTCCCTCATCTTAAGGTCCAAAGTGGGGATATTTGCTATTGGTTGCACAATGTTCAGCGTCATTCACAATTCCTCTCATACCTAAAATAGTTCCACTTCCAAATGCAGCAAGACCTGGAAAATATCCAGGCTTGGGTTGACAAAATGCAAGTGTAATTCTCATGGCACCAGTGCAAGGTAATGACCATGTTTAACAAGAGGAATCTAGCCATGGTCTCCTGGCATTCATTGGTGTTAATAGCACTGAAACCCACACTATCAACAACATTGGTGTTACCATTGACCAGAAGCTGAACTGGACTAGCCATATAATTACAGTGGCTACTACAGCAGGTCAGAGGCTAGGAATCCTACGGCAAGTAACTCACCTCCTGTCTCCCCAAAGCGTGTCTACCATCTACAAGTTACAAGTCAGGAATGTGATGGAATACTTCCTACTCACCTGGGTGAGTGCAGCTCCAGCAACACTCAAGAAGCTTGACATCATCCAGGAAAAAGCAGCCTGCTTGACTGGCACCATATCCACAAACATCCACTCCCTCCCACCACTGATGCTCTGTAGCAGCAGTATGTACTATCTACAAGATGCACTGCAGAAATTCACCAAGGTTTCTTAGACAAGGCACCTTCCAAAGTCTACTTCAATCTAAGGGTAACAGGAACAGATGTATGGAACACCACCATCTGCATGTTCCTTTCAAAATCCTGAAACTCACTTGCTAAAAGCATTGTGTGTCCACTTACACCAAATGGACAGCAAAAATTTACCACCAACTTGTCAAGGGCAACTAGGGATGGGCAATAAATGACGGCTCAGTCAGCAACATCATATACCATGAATGAATGTTTAGAAATGTAAATAGAAGTGTATAAGGGACAGAGGACCTGGTCTGAGATTTGTTAGCAGTGTAGAAGAAGCAGGTTTAAGTAAGGTAGACAAAGAGAAATACTTCCCATGAGCTGATTGCACAAGATCCAGGGCCACAGAAATTCAGAGCGAGAAATGCAAGAGGTAGTTGAGGGAGATGTTTTTCCAAATAAGAGATGGCAAAGAGCTGGAAACGCTGTCTCCAAGGATGGAGGAAGCAGAAGTGGTTAATGACTGCAAAGGGAATTTGGATGGACACTTGAAGAAAGTAGATTTATAGAGCTCTAGAGATGGCCAAAAGGGAATGCAACTGACTGGATTGTTTTACAGGAGATAAGGGAGAGCAGGAGAGGAGCTTCCCAGATTGTTTATTGCCAAATTGGTATCATATTATACCTCATTTTTCAGCTCACTCACACGATTTCTGATAGGCTGTGGAATCTATGAGAAGAATCTTATAGATGCCTGAACAATGTGGGCTATTGGAGATTTGTGGCCAAGTCCAGCAAGGCCTCCGCTTGGTCTCACCGATGTAGAGGAGGGCCCATCAGGAACAGCAGATACAATAGACCACATTAGCGGGAGTGCAGGTGAACATCTGTCTGATATGGAAGGTTTTTTGGGGCCTGGGTTGGGGATGAGGAGGGAGGTGTAGGGGAAGGTGTAGCACTTCCTGCAGTTGCAGGGAAAAGTGACGGGGGTGGTGAGACTAATGGGGAGTTTGGAGCGGACAAGGGAGTCGCAGAGAGAGCGGTCCCTACGGAAGGCAGATAGGGGTGGGGAGGGAAATATAACCTTGGTTGTGGGGTCAGATTGCGGGTGGCGGAAGTGGTAGAGAATGATACATTGAATCCGGAGGTTAGTGGGGTGATACATGAGGACAAGGGGGACTCTATCTTTGTTTCTGTTGCGGGGAGGGGATGTGAGGGCAGAGGTGTGGGAAATGCAAGAGATGCTATCAAGAGCATGTTCAACCACTGAAGGGGTTAGTTGCGGTACTGAAATAAGAGGACATCTGGGATGTTCAGGAGTGGAACACCCCATCTTGGGAGCAAACGCAGTGGAGGCAGAGGAATTGGGAGTAGGGGATCACATTCTTGCAGGAAGGTGGGTGAGAGGAGGTGTAGTCTAGGTAGCTGTGGGAGTCAGCGTGATTGAAATAGATATCAGTTTGGAGGTGGTCACCAGGGATGGAGACAGAGAGGTCCAGGAAGGAGAGAGAGGTATTAGAGATGGTCCAGGTGAACTTAAGGTCGGGGTGGAAGGTGTTAGTGAAGTGGATGAACTGTTCGAGCTCCTCGTGGGAGCACAAGGCGGCACCGATACAGCCATTGATATAACGGAGGAAGAGGTGGGGCTTAGGGCCAGTGTAGCTGCAAAAGAGGGATTGTTCCATGTAACCTACAAAAAGGCAGGAATAGTTTGGGCCCATGCGGGTTCCCATGGCCACCCCTTTTGTCTGTAGAAAGTGGGAGGAGTTGAAAGAGAAGTTGTTAAGGGTAAGGACAAGTTAAGTTAAGCTGTAACCAGTGGTTACAAGTGATGTGCAATGATTGAAAGTTACAGGGGGTTAGTGTGAGAGTTACAATGGAATGAAATGTGGGACATACTTGATTGATGGGACATGGATGTTTCTGCATCCCCACAGGAGCAGTCATCTGCTGCAAGGCCCAGGTGTTTCTCTTCATGGGGTGTGAGGATACAGATACCCCCATACCCATTCAGGCTATCTCTGCCTTTTCATGGGCTGTCTTCCCTTGCAATGAAAAATCGGAGCTAATAAGTGAGATCTACAATGGGCAGCATGGCTGTTCGTGCTGGTGCAGGTGGGGTAAAGTTAAGGAAGCATACAGAGGGACTGAGGAGGTAGCAGAGAGGGCATACAGGGAGCAGTCAATGAGAGCAAGTGAGGGAAGGTGTTGCAAGCGATAGTGAAAGTGGAAGAACATGAGCCTTGGTGGAACATGGCTTTGGAATGTCAGTGCCCATCCAAGTGCACAGTGCCCTTTAAAGATGGCACAGACACACAGGATGCCAGTCTTTCAGTGAATGGCCATTTGTTTCAGGAACAAGATTCAGTCCTATGTATTATGATGCATGAGGTGTTACAAATTGTGCTGAACAAGATGAGACAGAGAATCCTTACCTTGTCTGTCATTGTTCATATAGTCACCATGCCAAGTCTCTCTCTTGCCCTCTTTGTGACAGTGTGGATAAACATTTGCCTGTTGATGTACACCAGTTTCATTTTTGTCTCTTTGAACTCTCAAAGGTCGAACCTGATGGGAACTAGGTTTACAGTGTTTGACAATGGAGTCAACCCTGAGAGGGGACGGCACGGTCATTCAAATGTACGTCAGGAGCTTGCTGCTATCACTTACGTGAGTATCTGCAGAGGTGAATCTATCTCAGAAAACTGTCATTGGTAGCTGGTGGGGATTCTGTGAATTTAAAATAAGAGCTGGAGAAAGTCAGCAGGGAAGATAGTACCAGTGGAAGGAAACAGAGGTCATTGAGCTTTCCTCACAACCTATCATGTAGGATGATTGGCCTGACATGTAAACTCTATTTCTCTCCATAGATGTGATGGCTGTGCTGAATATCATTGCAAATGTTGATACTATGTGGGACACCTTGAATAGATTCACTCTGACCAATCTGCCTTGGTATCAGTCTACATTACTGATATCAAATGTCTTAGGCAGAAGAGGGCTCGATCTTGTCAAAAACAGAAGTTGCTGAAAAAGAAGTGAGGAAGGGTGAGCGGATCCGAAATATTAACTCTGATTTTTTCTTTCACAAATGCTGCCAGACCTGCTGAGCCTTTCCAGCAACTTCTGTTTTTGTTCCTGATTTACAGCATCTGCAGTTCTTTCGGTTTTTGCTTGATCTTGTCAAATGGAACTGTTTACTACTTGTTACCAAATGACTGTTTATATTGCACTTGAGGATATTTGAGAGTCTCTTATGAGACCTCAGGCTCAACCTAAGAATAAGTCCACAATAAAGTGCTGAAATCTTCTCACATTGAACAAGTAACAAGCACAGATGTGGTTAGCTCCTACCAGGGAACAGTCCTTTACTTCCTGATGGGCAGCACTTATTGCATGATGTCTGTTAACCCTTTCAGGCACTAATTGTCTTAAACAACGATTATTTCCAGCCTTTCTTCTTTTAGATCGTCATCAGCTTCAGGCTCGGATCATTCTTTTGCTTATTTGCTATTTCTACAACAGCTTTCATAACCTCAGGATAGCGTAAACATTTTGCTGCCAATTCAACATTCTTTGGAGTTTAAGAAGTCAGAAGCAGGAAAATGTGTGAACATCAAAATAGCGCCAAAATACCATTTCTGAAGAAGGGTCTAGACCCGAAACGTCAGCCTTCCTGCTCCTCTGATGCTGCTTGGCCCGCTGTGTTCATCCAGCTCTACACCTTGTTATCTCAGATTCTCCAGCATCGGCAGTTCCTACTATCTCTGTCAAAATAACATCGATGTTTTAATGACAAATTCGCAGGGCCCCCGGGCACTAGTACAAAACTGAACAGTAAACGAGGTGGCAAATCAAACAAGCAGTAATCTGAAGCAGTATATATTCTATTTAATTAGGCCTACTTCACAGTTATTGATGAATGGAAACCCATGGCAAAATCTGCTGCATGCATTCTCCTCACAGGCTGAGTGCCATCTCAATAGCAATGTTAAATATGTTAGTGACCTCCTTCAATGCAACATGGACCTGGGTTCTCCTTTCTTTGGTCATGAGCTGACCCCTCAATGCCTACCAGTGCCTCAGAGGTATCCTTGCTGGCTGGCTACTCCTGTTCACAATCTTGTACTTCCTTTCTATAACCTAGTACTTTCTGTCCACTGCCCATGTAACTCGCCCGTATGTTAGTACATGCTATCCTTCACTCAGGAGGGAGGTCAGTTGGTTCAGACAAATGTGGCATTACTTGGAAGCATTTTGCTTCTGTAACATGCCCTGGCAGCTAGTCATTCTTTATAGTTTTCTAAGGGGTCAACATTAGAACAATTGCAACTGAAAATAACCCCACATTTGGGGGAAGAGGTGGTGTGGTGGGAAAGACTGGTAATCCAGAGGCCCAGGCTAATGACTGAGGGAACTGTCTTCATATCCCACCGAGACAGCTGATAGAATTTCAATTCAATTCATAAATCTGCAATTGAAACCGAGCCTCCATGATAATTGTTGGTCAACAGATGCTCACATCAATATTCTCTCCTTTGACTGGGTCTAAGGGTCTTGTGGTGTAGTGATAGTGTCCCTACCTCTGCAGCAGAAAGTCTAATTTCAAGTGCTACCTACCTGAGACAAATACCAACATCAATCCATTCATAGCCATTACCTTTCACAACATCAATCCATTCATAGCCATTACCTTTCACAACATCTCTCCCTCCAAGTTTTTTGTTTCCCTTATGGTTAACATTCTTATTTTATTGGATATATTTACATTTCCCATTATCTTATCTCCACCAAGTGCCTGACTTTATAAATTCAAGCTATTCTTAACCTTCTCAATTCTTTTAGGATGTGTTCTTTTCAGAGTTGGAAGATTGGTAAGTCTTTGGCTTGAAGACTGTAGACTGTACTTCTGATCTTGACATTGCCTGGTCTGTAAACTGGCTCTCTGCTAGAAGATCTTTTATCTCATGGATATCCTTTGTTGTTCCTGCTAACCCTGGTAGCCAGTCCATTACCTTTTCCACATGACCGTAATCTCTGAATTTCCTTTAGTAGGAAATCTAACTTGCTATCTCCAAGTCATTGTCTAATTATGTCATCTATATAGTCTTTAATCTCATCAATTTCCATCATAATGATAGAAACAAGAACACTCTTCTATGCAGTGTCCTGAATCTGTGGACAATAGTGATCCTAACTCAAGTGGTCCCTTCAATGGAGTTGTATGCATCACACTTTCCTTTGCGTGAGCAGATTCTTATTCTCAATCAGCTGGTAAATCTATGCTGACATATGTAGACTCTTAACCTTGGATTATTGCTTCACTTGGACACTTTAATTCACCTCTGTGATCGTAGTTTTGGTGAATCATCGTCAGCCACACTTGCATGGCATGATCATTGTTACTAAAACTGAGGATTCTTCTGGGGAGAATATAGGAATGAAAAGTTCTGCTTGAGCTTGTGTCTTCTCAGAACCTAGTATCAGACTTGAATTTGTTATTAATATTTGTTCACCAAGCTGCGCTATTTCTCAAATGAAGGTTCAACAATGAACTCAAGTGGGTTGTACTACTCATTTTTGTTGCCAGTTGTTGCTTCTGCTCACAAAATTCGTTGGACTTTTGCAGTGAAAATAGGAATGGAAAACATTTCCACGACTCCTATATAGTCACAGATTTTCTTCCTGCCAATAGTATGAAACAATTCTCTTATGCCTATAAAAGGAACCTAAATAGTTCTTCCTTGGTTCAACTATGAGTTTAAGAAACCCACTGAAATCTTCAACTTGTTGCCCTTTGAGCAGTTGGATGGCAAGAATTTGTTCTTGGACTTGTTATTCTCCAACAGTTTCTCTTCGAATAGAATTTGGTTTTTCTTGACTTGTCTTGGAACTTGTTGAACACCTGCCACTCCAAGGATGTCAAGAACAAGATTTGGATGCAGGCTCAAAAATGGGAAGTGTTGATTGTAAATCAATTCCCTATCTTTTTGTGTTGCAGAGTTGCTTGCTACTTATCTTTAAGGTGAAAATGATGATGCTACCTGGATAATGCCATGTTATTTCCATCAGCTCTGACTGCTGCTTCTTCATCCATGACAATCTATCTGATAAAATAGTGACATTTGCCCCGTACCAAAATTAATTAGGTGTGCAGTGACATGAAGTGATTCTGTTAAACTTGAGTCCATTGGATCACCAGTTTCCCATAGGAACACATTGGGCTGATGTTGGTGGTTCTTTCAGTATTATCTTTGTATGAGAAGGCATTTGACATTTTGCTGTTCTGAAATTGTGTGCTAAAGTTGCACATCTTCTGGAAGTGACCTATAATTTTATAGATGTAGTATTCTTTTGTCATTGCTTGGTACTGCGAAGCTTTTTGCTTTGTTGTTGTCTCACAGCACATACACTGACTTTCAATTGGTTGTCATATGTCTTTAGAGGGTTTATAGTTTATAAACTGGATAGGTCCTGTTGCTCTCTTATGAAAAGGTTATGCTTTTGATCTCAGGATTTGTTCATGATTCTTCCTTCTTTTTACTTCCAGCACAATATGAATAGCTTTCTTCAGAGTCAGATCTTCTCAGACAACAATAATTTTGAGAAAGGCTCACAATAATGCCAACAGCAATTCTGTCTGATTTCATAGCTCCACACTATCAGTTTTCCACTGATCTGGAGGGATCATTGATGAAATTATCTACAGATTCCCTGGATGCTGAACTCAGCTGTTAAATCTTGCTCTTTCTAGAATTTATTCGTTCTCAGATGGAAATAATTGTATAAAGCTTTTCGAGCTTCCTCAGAAGTATCTGTGAATTATCAATCAGGCTTTGTCCTGGATGGTGTCAATGTTCTTGAGTGTTGTTGGAGCTGCACTCATCCAGGCAAGTAGGGAGTATTCCATCACACTCCTGACTTGCGTCTTGCAGATGAGGATGTCTTGTAGATAGGGAGTCAGGAGTTGAGCTACTTGTCACAGTATTTCTCGCCTCTGACCTGCTCTTGTAGCCATTGTATTTATATGGGGAGTCCACTTGAGTTTCTGGTCAATGGTAACTTCCACACAGGGTGTTCATAGTTGGGGATTCAGTAACAGTAATGCCATTAGATGTCAAGGAGTGGTGGTTAGATTGTCTGTTATTGGAGATGGTCTTTGCCTAAATTTTGTGTGGTGCAAATGTCACTTGTCACTAGTCAGCCCAAGCCTGGATATTGACCAGATCTTGTTGCATTTGAACACAGACTGCTTCAGTATCTGAGGGGTTACAAATGGTGCTGAACATTGTGTGGTGATCAGTAAACATTCCCATTTCTGACGTTATGAAGGAGGGACGGTCTGATGAAGAAACTGTAGATGGTTAAGCCTAGGACACTATCCTGAGGAACTGCTACCAAGATGTCTTAGAGCTGAGATATCTGACCTTCAACAACCACAACTATCTTCCTACATGCCAGTTATGACTCCAACCACCAGAGAGTCTGCCCCCATTGATTCCAGTTTTGGTAGGGCTTCTTAATGTGCAACTTGGTCAAATGCAGCTTTGATGTCAAGGGCTGTCACTCTCACCTCACCTCTGGAATTCAGTTCCTTTGTCCATGTTTGAATCAAGGCTGTATTGATGTCAGGAGCTGAGTGGCCCTGACAGAAATCAAACTAGCCATCACCGAGAAGGTTATTGCTGAGCAGGTGCTGCTTGATAGCACTGTTGATGACATCTTCCAGCATTTTGCTGATGATCAAGAGTAGATAGGGTCATAATTGGTCAAGTTGGATTGGTCCTGCTTTTTATATATGGGACATACCTGGGCAATTTTCCACTTATCAAGTAAATGCCAGTTTTGTCACTGTACTGGGAACAGCTTGGCTAGGGGAGCAGCAAATTCTAGAGCATTAGATACAGTATTATTGCTGGAATGTTGTCAGGACCCATAGCCTTTGCAATATCCAGTGTTTCCAGCCATTTTTGGCATCATGTGGAGTAAATCGAATTGGCTGAAGACTGGCACACACCAAGACATATTATCTACTCACACTTCTGTTGGACTCTTTGCTTTAACTTTTAAATGATCCCTTTTCTCACCTTAAATCTCTTTTGCAATGTTTCCAAGCCTATGACCTCAACCTAAAGAACTTTTATGGTTGTGGATTTCCCTACTATGGCTATACCTCATGATGTCTGCTGCAATGGTGCAAATTTAACTCACAGAGCTCCAATACCTTCACTTTCTCATCAAACTTTGAACTGGGAATGCTCCAATGGATCCTCGCTTTCCAGTAGAATTTGTAACTGCCAGATTTCAATTGTCTTCTTCTCTTTCTAGCTCAACCCTGCTTCTTAGCAGGCCTGAAATAAAGGTTTTATCCTGTAGCACTGTTTCTGCCTGACTAGCCTTTCCACGAATTCTTGCCGACTGGTTATTTGCTCAAGTGTTTGCAGCTGCTAACTGTGTGAGTCGTTCTTAAAATGGTAAAATCTAAAGCTGAAACCTCAATTAGTCTTCTGGAAATTTCCTCTCCTTGAGCCAATGGATTTTTTTCTCTGTAACTTTGAGATGCCTGAAGCAATGATGCCCACTCTGATCATCATGTATTTCTAGCAAGAAATGTCACCGAATCGCTTTCCTTGACATGAGTATAAAAGCCTAAATGGTTTAGCGTGATAAAGGATCAACCATTATTGTGGCTTAGCAGAAACAAGCCTTTTTTTCTGGAATAAGATGCAGTTTATTACATGACAGCAATTAGATACAAGTTACATTAGACATTGTGACTAAGAATATGAAGAGGCATGTGGATTTCGGTCTGCAATCTATGAGATCTGAAGATGTTCTGCCTTTATCTTCACCCAAGCCGATATAATATTGTCAGATTGGATGGAGTTTAATGCAGTCCCCAATATTAACCCTTTCAGAACTATTACGTTTACAACAACGCTAAATATGAAGCTAGTTCAATGATGCAAAGGAAAGATCTCCTCATCCGTTCAGGTTATTCCACAAACTTTGACCTCATGAGACAGATGCTGCCCAAATCTGTGTCATTTCCTGGAAACACGAAACTTATTTCAGAAACAATGCAGAGAATAAAAGCATTTTATTCTTTATTCATTCACAGGATGTGGGTGTAACTGGCTGGGCCAGCTTTTGTTATCCACCCCTAATTGCCCACATTGCTGTTAGTCTGGAGTCACAGGGAGGTGAGACTGGGAAAAGGACTGCAGATTTCCTTCCTTAAACAATATTTCTGAACCAGATGGGTTTTTAGAGCAATCAGCAATGATTACATGATCACTGTTACACTAATGATTTTGTTTTTAATATCAAATTTTGATTGAATTCAATTTCCACCACCTGCCATGGTGGGATTTGAATTCATGTCACCAACATTAGCCTGTCCAGGTTACTAGTTTAGTGCATATGGCTCTCTGATATCCTATAATGGATATTCGAAAGTTTCCTTAGGTTGATCCTCTTTTGAAGTGGCCCTGTGAATTAGGGCTGCTTCATCTCCATTGTTCGTCACAGCTTCTATGAGAGATATGAGGCTACACTTTGAACCTCTGTCCTGTGCAGCCCCCTGATGATAGTGGTAATTAAAGCGGGGCCAGGTTTATAATCAGAATTAGTCATAGCAAGTTAGTTAACAATCATAGATAAACCTAGAACCTGGATAAATATGTTGTTCTTATATTTTTGTGTATCTTAACACAAAGTTACATTGTTTACAGGAGACAAATGTACTTGGATTTAAAGGTCCCAGGAAGATGTCAGTGATTATTCCAGCAATGGATGAAGACCAGGAACGCATTCCCTTCCAACCACGCAATGTAAGTTTAAGACCATGACACCATAAGACATAGGAGCAGAAATTAGGCCATTCGGCCCATCGAGTCTGCTCCGCCATTCAATCATGGCTGATAAGTTCCTCAACCCCATTCTCCTGCTTTCTCCCTGTAACCCTTGATCCCCTTGATAATCAAGAACCTATCTATCTCAGTCTTAAATGTGCTCAATGACCTGGCCTCCACAGCCTTCTGTGGCAGTGAATTCTGTAGATTCACCAATCTCTGGCTGAAGAAGTTTCTCCTTACCTCCGTTCTAAAAGGCCTTCCCTTTACGCTAAGACTGTGTCCTTGGGTTCTATACTCTCCTACCAATGGAAGCATCTCCCTAACATCCATTTTGTCCAGGCCATTTGGGGAAAACCTTATTACTGCTCATCATTATGACATTTGACCAAGCAGCTGAGTGTGTTATCTTTCAACCAGGATCCGGTGTGAGATACCAAGAGCAAATCTTGTGGGAAACTAGCTGCCAGTTGAACAAAATACATAATCGACTGTCTGGAGAAAATTGTCCCTCATTGACCATCCTTGAAGTACTGAACTAAACCACTCCACTCCCAAAGAGTAATGTAATAAACAGTACTCCCTCTGCTTGAGTAATGGGATAAACCATTCCCCCTGCTGAAGTAAAGAGATGAACAACTCCACTTCCTGAAGTAATAGGATAAACTATATCCCTTCCTGGAGTAATGGGATAAACCACTCCCCCTCCTGAAGTAATAGGATAAACCATTCCCCCTCCTGGAGTGATGGAGTAAACCATTACCCCTTCATTCTCTCTGCCCACTCTCACCACCATCCCCCAACCGAGTAATGGGGTCAACCATTCCCCCTCTTGCACTAAGTAGGTAAAGATGGTTGGGTACAGAACACTTCCCTAAGGAACTCCTGCGGAGATACCCTGGAACTGAGAAGACTGATCCGCAATAACCACAACCATTTTAGTTTGTGCTAGGTACACTCAATCCAGCAGAGAGATTTTTCCTGATTCCGTTGGCTCCAGTTTTACACAGGGTTCTCTTGCACTAATGGAATAGTCGACTTGCCCTCCTGGAGTAAAACAAAAATAAAAAGTGCTGGAAAAATTCAGCAGGTCTGGCAGCATCTGTGGAGAGAAAGCAGAGTTAATGTTTTGAGTCCAATAACCTTTCTTCAGCCCTTACTTCTCTCCTGAAGTAATGGGATAAAATGTTCCCTCCTCCTGGACTTCAACTTCATTTCTAGTCAGCTACCCAGATTCTCTAAGTTGTGGATATTTTCTTGGGCTTACGTTTTGTATCAATCTAAATCAAAGCTTTACA
>NC_063356.1:38959309-38973189 GCF_021869965.1 Rhincodon typus | reverse complement strand
TCTCCTCTATCCATCTTCTATCCGCCTCCCACTCTCTCCCTATTTATTTCAGAACCCCCTTCCCCTCCCCCTTTTCTGATGAAGGGTCTAGGCCCGAAACGTCAGCCTCTCTGCTCCTATGATGCTGCTTGGCCTGCTGTGTTCATCTAGCCCTGCACCTTGTTGTCTCGGATTCTCCAGCATCTGCAGTTCCTACTATCTGTGATTTACATATTTCCCCTTTATCGAGATTTTAAGGTTTTAGCACCTATTTACACACTTTGAGCCTCAGGTCCATCAACAATCCCTTTCCTGCTCAACCACCCATTTAAATTTTTAATGGTTTATTCCTGAGTAACAAGACAAACAGATCAGATCATCAACAGAACATTTCCTCATGCATGGTAATACTTGGAGTTATAGCAGAATAAACTCGGGACTATTTCCAGATCTGGGCTTGTTGCTGTGTTAAATAATAACTAACACAAAGAGGTATAAAATGTGGGTTCAGACCAAACACACACATGGTTCAAAATGAAAGGCAAGTTAAAAACAAATGGGCTTGAAACCTTAACTCTGCTTCTCTCTCCACAGATGCTGCCAGACTAGCTGAGTTTTTCCAGCTGTCTCTGATTTTATTTCAGATTTCCAGTCTCTGTAGTATTTCGCTTTTAGGTGAAAAAATCGTGGGCTGGTATCAGGGTTCGCCTGCACTATCCTCATTGATGCTTTTCTGTACATTATTCGAAGTTTCTCTATTCTGGGCGTGTAAAAGCACGCAGTCACTTTTCGTTAGTTTAAGAAAGAAGCGTTAAATTTTACAATGTGAAATTGACCATCCAGACTGTAATAATGTGTCTCTTTGTCAGGGTCTGATGCGATTCCGTGAGGACAGCCCGCTTCTGGAACCGATTCTCAATCAGTTCAGAACTCCTTCAGCATTGACCAGGTGAGGTGACCTGCAGAAGCAGGTCCTGTAGCAAACGCTGCACCGTCTTATGCTCAAAGATTTTTCTGTCACTTGCTGTGTCTGTTTCTGGAAGTATAGGGTAAAAATTCTGAGGAGTGCAGGATTTCAAAGCATCAGTGGGATTGAGATTTTTAAACCCAGTGCTTTAATTTCGGGTAGCATGGTGGCTCAAGAGGTTAACACTGCTGCCTCACAGCGCCAGGGAACTGTGTTCGATTGTACCCTCGTGCAACTGTTATGGAGTTGCACATTCTGTCTGTGTAGGTTTCCTCCCACAGTCCAAAGACTGACCATGCTGAATTGCATATAGCATTTGAGGTAGATTTCGGGGAGACAGAGGTAGGTTCTTTACTCAGAGAGTGGTAGGGGCATGGAATGCATTGCTGGAGAGGGTAGTGGAGTCGGCCTCATTAGGGGCATTTAAGCGGCTATTAGATAGGCATATGGATGATAGTAAAAGGTAGCGGTGGAGGTTAGATAGACCTTAGGTTTCGGGTAAAAGTTCGGCACAACATCGTGGGCTGAAGGGCCTGTACTGTGCTGTACTGTTCTATGTTCTATGTTCTACGTGTAGGTTAGGTGCATTAGCCATGGGAAATGCATGGTTACAGGGATGGGTCTGGGTGGAATGCTCTTCAGAGGGTTGATGTGAACTTGTGTTTCCACACTGTATGAATTATAATCTGTTGTTGCTCCCTGTTGAAAAACACTGTGAGTTTAAGTCATGGAGATGTACAGCAGGGAAACAGACCCTTTGGTCCATGCTGACAAGATATCCTAAATTAACCTAATCCCATTTGGCCCATATCTCTCTAACCCCTTCCAAATACCTTTTAAATGTTGTCATTGTACCAGCCCCCACCACTTCCTCTGGCAGCTTATTCCATACACGCACTCTCCTCTGTGTGAAAAAGTTGCTCCTTAGGTCCCTTTTAAATCTTTCCCCTCTCACCTTAAACCTATACCCTTTAGTTTTGGACTCCCCCACCCCAGGGAAAAGACTTTGGCTATATACCCTATCCATGCCCCTCATGATTTTATAAACTTCTATGAGATCACCTCTCAGCCTCCGACACTCCAGGGAAAATAGCCGCAGCCTAGTTTTACCTGGGAGTTGGGGCAGTTGCTTGATACTGCAGAGCTTTGTGTGATAACATCACAGTTACTACAATACAAAGCTGGAAACATGAAATGGCGACATTTTGATGCTGGCAACGTTGGTAAACCGTGTCTGCCATATTTCAGCGGCAGTAATCTGGATTTAGATATTTATTCACACCACATACTGTTACTACAGTTAAAAACAAACTACTGCCAATGTTGGAAACTGGAAATAAAAACAGAAAGTGCCGGAGAAAGTCAGCAGATCTGGCAGCATCTGTGAAGAGAAACAATTAAGATTTCATGTCCAATGTAAATCTACCGAATTTCTCCAGCTGTTTCTGTTTTAACATACATTACTACAGTCCTGGTTGAACCTGTGCCTTTCTAAGCACAGGGTCTTATTTCTGTACTGGTTTCCAGCTCAGACTGTTCAATTTGCATCATGCTTTATGTTGTTATCTTACAATCCCTACAGTGTGGAATGGGCCATTCAGTCCATTGATTCCACACCAACCCTCTGAACAGCATCAGTCCCAGACCCACCCTCCTACATTATCCATGTAACTCCATATTTCCCATGACTAATCCACCTAGCTTGCACATCTTTGGACTGTGTGAGGAAATCAGAGCACCCAGAGGAAACCCATGCAGACACGGGGAGAATGCACAAACTCCACACAGACAGTCACCCAAAGGTGGAATTGAACCCAGGTCCCTGGCGCTGTGAACCAGCATGCCACTCATGTTCACTTATTTATATTCACCCCATATTCCATAAGAATGGTCAACAAATGGACAGAAAAGTAAATGAACATATGGGCTGTTTTGAAGCCTAGATGCTGTCAGCATTATATGTTTTAGCTCAGAATTTTACACCAGGTCACGTCTTCCTATGTTCTTAGTAAATGTTGAGTTCTTGATAAACCAAATTAAAATTAAATTTGAAATATGAGCACACACTTCAACATTTACAAACCTCTTCATCCTCCTGAAGGTAAATTTTTCCAACTTAGGGCAAGGGACAGGTAGCGTTGAGGAAGGCTGCAGAAGGACTTGGGACAGATTAGGAGAATGGGCAAAGAAGTGCCAGATGAAATACAGTGTAGGAAAGTGTGAGGACATGCACTTTGGTAGGAAGAATAGAGGCTATTTTCTAAATGGGATAAAGCTTCAGAAATCTGAAGCTGAAAGGGACTCAAGAGTCCTAGTTCCTGTTTGTGGGAGTGTGCTGTGTGCCAAATGACTTTCTTACATTGCAACAGTGGCTTCTGTTGAGAAAGCACATCATTGGCTGAACTAGATTTGACACATTGAGTCGTCATAAAAAGTGCTATACAAATGCAGGTTTTTCATTGTTCAACCTCGGGACCCAGAGAGACCATTAGGGTAGGAGCAGCCCTTTTGTGAAGAGTGATGATGTTTGTTGAAGGGAAGTCCTTTTTACAGAGGGCAGAGTGGGAAATGTCTGGGTTTGAAAGACCTCACCTCAGGTACGGGAACCTTTAGAGCACAGCCAGGCCTTGAGAGACCTACATTTAAGTCGGTTTCTGATTTCTACAGGATATGAAGCCTTTTGTAGGACTGAGTTGGAGTGAGTTTGTGATGCCTCTATATTCAAATATATTGGTGACATTTATACACAAACTAGGGGATGAATGACCATGCAGGCAAGGAACAAGTGTATCATGGAATCATATCCTCTCAGTAGTCAGCAGCAGAAAGAGAGAAGTGGATACAATGGTCTTTAATTGTATTTCATTTGCTTCTATCATGCAGAGTTAGTCATGGACTGAATGATGAGTAAGTGGAACAGGATATTAGCCGGGAATGGGAGTAATATCTGCTCTACTGTTTTCCAGCTTTCAGATGTGCTGACTGGAAGAACGCCAAGGATCCTGTCAGACAGCCAGGAGTAACAACTCTTACCACGATGGACAATGAAGTCCACAGTCTCTTTGACAAGTTCCTGCAAGGAAAGACATGTAAAGAGACGTTGAGCCTATTCCACGAGCTCTGCGATCTCCTGCACCTGGATCCTACCGACTATCGCAGTTTCTACCAGAAGCTAAAAGGCAGCCTCAATTACTGGAAGGCCAAGGCTCTGTGGGTTAAGCTCGATAAGCGAGCATCGCATCCAAATTATGAACAAGGCCAGGCTTGTGCTAATACAAAGGCAAGTGTCATCCTACATCATGAATGCAAAATATATGCTGTTTGAACACTCAGCAATCATTGTGCCATAGCACAGATTCAGCCTTTGAATTTAATCTGCTTTTCAATAAATCAGCACTGCAATTTTGTTTTAATTTCCTCTTGCGTTCCCAAAATCCAGTCTCTTGCTGCAGTTCTGGGGAATTCAGTTCCTCTGACATTGTCAACTTACAGGTATGGAATTAGATTTTGAAATAGGATATTGGAACTACACCATAGCTTCTCGTTTTATCATTAGTTACACCTTTTACATTGACCTCTTACATTTTACGTTGTTCTTCTAGAAATTGATCATAAACTTTTCCCATTAACTACTCTGGTACAGCAGTTTTATCTCTGCCAGTTCTTTCCCTTGCCCTCTCTTTCTCTGCCTCACTATTTAGCAATTTTCCTCACATGGATTTATTCTCTGCAGTCTGGTGCCTGCCTCTTCTCCCTCACAAGCCTTATGTCTGAGCTCCACCCACCCTTGCCACTTCCATTCCCACTTCCTGTTTTCTTATCTGTGACAATTTTATTTTCTACCTAAGATGCTGCAAATATTCATTTGATGGTGCAAAACTTGAGTATTGCAGAAAAAGGGCACATTTTGTCCTGCATTCATCAGGACACTTTGCAAGAACACCAATTTAAAGGGAAAACTAACATTTATATTGAATGAGAGGGGAAGGCTAAGTGATTGGCACCTGGACTCTTGATTGTAAAGGCATTGCCATGGAGAATGCACTAGTTAGATGATGACTGATAGCTTTGCTACATTTAAACCAGGCAGATTGACTGTCATTGGTTAAGGTGTTGCCCTGAGGAGTAAACCAGAGAATGGCTGTTGCCTGCTTTAAGTGGAAATGTGTGTGTGTACATGTTCTTTCTGTCTGTCTGCAAAGAACAATGTCCTTTGTATTAATATCCATAGCTTCCAGGACATGCAAGTGGACAATGCTGCGAGCCGACTGGCAATCCTAAGTTGCTTGTCAGTGGAATTCTTTGCGAGATAAGTGTGTTTTTCAGTAATGCAGCAAACAGTTTCATTTCCAGTGGGGCTACTGCAGCAACTGCATCAAACCTTTTGCACTCATCTGCAATGTTAACAGTTTTCTAGGGGACACCGGAGAAAGAAGCTGGGCTCCTCCTTCAATTTGATAAACATTTCTCTTTTTCTCTGATCCATTTAATCATTTCATCAGCAGCTTCTCTTACTTCTTAATTGCAGCAAGTATAGAAACTAGAATGAGCCTCTGTCTGCAGTTTTAACCTCAAACATTTCAATTGTGCCTGACAAAATGCTTTCAGATTAGAGAGTTTAAAAGGAACACTTTCCCTTACTTTAAGTTTTCTCAGATTGTTTAAAATTTATTTATAGCCATAACTTATTAATACTAAAGCTATTAATAGTTGTGGCCCCATCTCCTTGAGATGCTGTTTTGTATTTTTTATCATTGCTTGATACAACTGAATGGATTGCTAGGTCACTTGAAAGCATGGCCTCAGAGATGGGGTTACTACTGCGCAAGATCAGACCCTTCATTCATGTTCCCATTGACCTGTGTGTTAGTGGGTTTGCCCCAATGTTACCGGGGATTCTTGATGATATACAAGGGTAGGGCTTGCATCCTGACAGACCCTTCATCTGTCATTGGCACCTACCAGTGGCTATTTAGACACTTAAGATGCAAATAACGACAACTGCTTTGCTCCACACTAGCAAATGAGATGGGTCTGGTTTGCACAGACTGGAATGGACCTGGCTTGAATTAGGTCCGGCCAGGCCTAAAGTCAAATGTTGTCACGGTGATGACTGTAAGAAGTAAGATAAAGATAGGAACAGGAGTAGGCCTTATGGCTCTGTGCGCCACTTCCATCATTCAATGTGACCATGGCAGATCTTCCCTATCAATACCATTTCCCCTCCTTACCCCCCATGATGAGTGCAGAAATGTTAGAGCAGTCTTTATTGGATGACATCACACTGCTCTCTCACAGATTATCATTCCAGCCTTGTGCCAGCAGTGCAGACAGCGAGCAGTATGCCCACTCTGTCTTGAGTTCTTCTGCTGGTTGTGTCTAACCAAGCTCTGTAAGAAATGAAGGATCCTTTACGAAATCCTGCATCCTGTATCATTTCCCTTATTGTGTTTCAGTGGTCTCTCATATTACAGCACTTGGTGCTGCCATCAGTCATTTACTTTCACTTACTGTTTCTATAAATGGGAGATATCAGGTGTAGAAACACCTTGGACAATTTCTGTTAAGAGAGTGAAACTAGTGGCTGTGGATTGGCACGGGCCCCGCACTGCTTTAGAAACAGCCTTTTGTTTCTCCTTTGGAGGTTGTAATGGTATTCTGGTGGGTTTTCTGACCTTGGGATTGTTGTTCTTGCAGTCTCTGGTCCTGGGTGCTGGCCCCTGCGGCCTCCGCACTGCCATCGAACTCGCCTTTCTCGGTGCCAAAGTCATTGTTGTGGAGAAGAGAGAGAGCTTTTCACGGAACAATGTTCTCCACCTCTGGCCGTTCACCATCCATGACCTGCGAGCTCTTGGAGCCAAGAAATTCTATGGAAAATTCTGTTCCGGTTCCCTCGACCACATCAGTAAGTTTATAGAGACAGAGTGAGTGGTAGGAAAAAGAGGAACATAGGGGGTCTATAAGAATGCAAAATGTTTCCCTATCATTACCTCAAGTTGTCTCAAATCTCTGTGTGACTTTAGAGCATTATTATAAAAGTAACAGGACAATGCTCCTGAATTTGATATACTGTGCACAAGTACTTTTACTGTAATATATTGGGCTCCCTGTATATTTGGAAATACCACATTAATTCTGTAGAGAGTTACTGCCTGTAGCTTATCTTCCTCATTATTGAAAACCTTCCAGTGATTAACTCCAGTGGGTAACCAATTTTCCGATCTTTACTGTACCAGGCATCCGGCAATTGCAGCTAATTCTGCTGAAGGTGGCCCTCATCCTGGGTGTGGAAGTTCATGTCAATGTGGAATACAAAGGATTCATAAAGCCTCTGAAAGATCAGAAAGAGAAAGGTACAGACGTGGTGTGAAACCGAGGGAGCTTGCTGCATGACTCCGGTGATGTGAGTCTGTGCAGTGGGCATCATTAACCCATGACACTGCCCACTGATCACAGAGCCCATTCATTGTGCATGGATGGCAGAGGGCAAGAATTCAATACCCCATTGTAAATTAACCCATGATTGCTGGGGGGTGGAGGAAAAAGACACCTGTGTGGAAAAACACATAAAAAGGGTGATAACAATTCATAATTGGTAGAATGGAGGGAATATGAAAGGGTTGGGGAATTGTACACACACAGGAAGTAATCTATGTGCATTAGTTATTTTATTGCATACCATCTGGGTTCTCTGTCTGTACTGGATCCATTTCAAAACACAGTCCTTGGCATTCTCTGTCTGTACTGGATCCGTTATAAGACACGGTCCTTGGCATTCTCGGTCTGTACTGGATCCTTTATAACACACAGTCCTTGGCGTTCTCTGTCTGCACTTGATCCATTATAAAACACAGTCCTTAGCGTTCAGTTTGTAAATCTCTGTCTCTGTTTTACAGCGATTGGGTGGCGAGCTGATCTTTTGCCAACTGGCCATCCAGTGACTAAGTATGAGTTTGATGTCTTTGTCTCAGCTGGTGGAGGCAAATACGTCCCTGAAGGTAAGACCATGTAATAGGATCGGTCACATCATTAAAAAAATTGAATTGCTGACTTGACATTAATCTTGCGTACATTTCCAAAAATTTGCATGTCTAAGACCTTGAAAAAATAAAGAAGAATTGGTCAAGGAGCAAACATGGAACAAGAGGCAGTTTGACTGTAATTGCTGAGTTCCCTGAACAAACGCATTTAGGACAAAAAAGGAACTTCAATTTATATGGAACTTCTCATAACCTCAGAGTATCCCACTTGACAACCAGTGATGAAATCACTGTTGCAAAAAAAGGGCATTCATTTCATACAGGAGGCTGAATATCTGTAATTTACGTTTAAAATCGAGAAGGAAAGGTCAAATTGAAAGTTGTATCTTTGTTTGTAGCGATCTACCTTGGGACAAGTTCTGTTTATCGCTCTGCTCTTTATAACCCTGTGCTTTTTACTCACCAGCAAGTGTTTCCCATCTCCAATTGGGATGAGAAATATGGCTGGGGAAAGGGATGCATGAAGCGGTATCCTATTGGCTGTTTTATGTGTGCAGAAAGGAAACGCTGAGCCCTTTTCCTGAAGGATCCTCTACCTGGAAAGAGAAGTCCCTTAAGATTCTAGCCCTTTAATCAACACCATAGAGAATTGTCCTGCAATTGGCCATAGTTTATAATCCTGAGCTTGGGACTGTTTCCTGGCTCTGGGCGATAGCACAAATGGAGGGATGGCCACCTTAGATCTGGAATGTCAGTGCCAGCCTTTGTGCTTAGACCACAGCTGGAGATGGTGGTGCATTGGTAATGTCATTATACTGGTAATCCAAGAACCGCAGGCTGGGGAAATGGATTCAAATCTCCATCAGATGGGAGATGGTGAAATTTGAATTCAATAAAAAAATTTTGGATTTTAAAACACCAAGCTAGCCTAGCAGTAACCCTCGTCAAAACCCTTAATGTCCTTTAGTGTAATAAATGGCTTAGCAATGTTCACATCATAAGAATGAATTAATAAAACGCAGTAATGAGCTAAAACCATGGGCCCATTGTTAACTGTTCACAGCACAATGATGCCAATACATTTTTTAAAAAATTCTCAACACTGACTGGTTGCTCTTTAGCAGAATATATAAGATGCTTCATAGGCACCTGGTCATCCATGTGCGATACCACAAAATCTGCAGTTTTATTGAAGTTAGAGATGCTCAAATGAAATAGGGGGACAAATGGACCTGCATGTGTTCAGTATGAATCTGCTGAAGCATTGATGTGTGACGGCTTTAGTGAGACTGTTGGATAGGAAATGACACACAAGCCACCCTTTCACCATGATTGAGGAAGTAGTACTTGATAAACCTTGCAAAGTATGGTGCAACTTGTTCAGTTGTTGGATGAGCAATGTGAGTTTGTAAAGGGGCAAGACGGTCCATGCATTCTGCTTGTATGAAAGAGGATTTGTATTTTGAGTGCTGCAGTGATACACATTCCAAGATGAAATAGTTTTGTTTGTTGTGATTCTCCAAGCAGAGACACATGTAGAAAAGGTACTCTGGAAGATTCGTCAGCTCCTGTTGAGCCCAATGAGAGAACAAACAGAGTCAAGGAATAGAAGGTGGCACTGGGTGTGAGATGTTGGACCTTCATAATCACCCAGGTCACTTGAACACAGCACCCCTGTTACTATCAGGCATTGAGACTGTCAGACCTACAGTAGACCTGGTAGTTAACAGTACTTCCTGGGCATTCTCTATGCATTCTGTTTCCATGCACACTCAATCTTACCTGCTTACAAGTTGTAATACACATTCAGTCCCTGAGTCAGGAGCTGGAATCCTGACTGAGATACTTCTGCTGCTGAGGTCAGTCAACTCTGTATAGGCTGAGGGTTTAAAAGTAAGATCTTGCATTGCTGTCGCTCTGTTCATGACCTTGGGTTATCCTGATGCACTTTACAGCTAATGAGTGTTTTTGAAATGTTGTGTTAAGTGAGATCCATTAGTGAAACAGTGGATAACAAGCTTCCATGCATTAAAGAACAGATATTCTCTTTCAGTGCTGTTGAGAGAGACATTTTAGCCTTGAGAAAACATTCAAGACCACCTTGAAATAGTGCCATATGATCTGTTAGACCCACCAGCTTAGTCTGGACTGAGACTAGAGCCCATAGTCTCCTGACAGAGGCACAACGAGAATGGGCCCAACTCGGTTGGCATTGGGTTTCATAGGAACAGTGGATGTGTACTGTAACCCACTATGGGTTGTCAGCATTGTTATTCATTCTGCCTTCGTCGTTCCACATTTGAAACAACAGCTCAGCCCATCAGACTGTCTTACCAATTCTCAGTGAGTTCTGTCTGTGAAACTTGTAGGGTTCAAGAAGAAGGAAATGCGAGGGAAACTGGCGATTGGGATCACAGCTAACTTTGTCAACCACAACACCACAGCAGAGGCCAAGGTGGAGGAAATCAGTGGAGTCGCTTATCTCTACAACCAGAAATTCTTCCAGCAGCTTCGCAAGGACACAGGTCAGGAACTATACCCCACAAGGCAGCTCACTTGCACTGCACCCAACCACTAATGGCTCTGGGGAATTAAACCTATTTCTCTCTCACAGCAGCTGTGCTGACCATGTTGAGATTTCGGTTTTGTGCCTTAGGGTGTTTCATGCCACAGCTTAAAGGATTAACTTTCAACCCCCAGGTTGGGTAGACAAGGCTCCTGTTCCCTTGAACATAGAAAATTGATGAATGAATGATTGCAGCATTTAAGCTGATTTAGCAAGCAGTTAGAGAGAAGTTACTTTTTGTGGACAGTTTCCAGTACAAGGCACTTAGTTTTAAAATTAGAGTTGGGCTGCTCATGGGTGATGACAGGAAATACTTCTTTACACAAATGGCAGTGAAAATCAGAAACCTTCCACCCCTTGCAAAGCTGTTGAGCCTGAGTATTTTGAAAGTGGAGTTTGATAGATTTTTGTCAGGCAAGCGAATCAAGGGTTTTTGAATCAAAGCAGTTAGGCAGAGGTCAGTCAGCTATGATATAATTGAATAGTGGAATAGGTTTGAGGACTGAATGGCCTCCTGTTCCTACTTGCCTGTGGTGATTCTCAGTTCAATTGCCTGGCTTCTCTCAGGGATTCTCACTGCCTGGTACCACAGTGATCACTCAAGTACATCTCTGTCAAAGGTATCCTTCATGTATATACCTATCTCCCCAACTTGCACTCTGCTCCAGTAACCTTCTGCAAACTGATTCCTCAGCATGTGACAGCGCTGAATCATCCAGTCTTGGGTTATCATTAGACACAAAGCAGTGTGTGGGTGATCTTTCCTGACAGGAAAGGAAGCTGGTGATGCTAGATTTTCAACTTCAGCTTCTAAGCAGAGAATTGTTACTGGAACTGGAGGGTTTGAGTTATAAGGGGAGGCTGGATAGACTGGGACTTGGGGGTGACCTTATAGAGGTTTACAAAATCATGAGCGGCATGGATAAGGTAAACAGCAAAGGTCTTTATACTAGGGTAGGGCAGTTCAAAACTAGAAAGCATAATTTTGTGAGGAGAGGGAAAGATTTAAAAGGGCTCTGAAGGGCAACGTTTTCATGGAGAGGGTAGTCCGTATATGGAACAAGCTGCTGGAGGAAGTGGTAGATGCAGGTAGAGTTACAATATTGAAATGATTGGACAGGTATATGAATAAGGAAGGTCTAGAGGGATATGGGTCAGAAACAGACAAATGGGACTTGATCAGTTTGAGAAAGTATGGATGAGTTGGACCAAAGGGTCCATTTCTATGTTGTATGACTCTATGAAAGGAGACTTTGGGTTTGAATTAGCGTCAGCTGCTACCAAACCCTTCCAACACCTCGACTGTCCAACATGTGGCACCCGCTCTTCCTAACCATCCCCACCCACAAATAGAACACCCAACCGTTTCCCATCCAACGCACCTTCTGTCCCATGCCATACCTGCCCTTCCTTCCCAAAATGCGACACCCACCACTCACTCCAAACATGATACCTATCCCCCCGTTGCCTATTTTAAATGTCCCACACACTCACCCCTCACACTCCCCAACATGACATCACCCCTTTCCCCCACCACAACACAGCTCCCTTTCCCTCGCTCCCCCATTAAATACCCACCCTCTCCCTACCTGCCTGCCCTCTGAACATTCATCACCATTCCTCATCCTCATAAACCTCAAGACCCCTCGAACATCGCCAGCCGGTACCCTGACGGATTAAGCTCTCGCCTTTGCTTGGCACCTGGTACATTGGTAAATCCATCCCATTCCATCTGCTGCTGATATTTTAGATGGTTACAACAGTCTCTGAGACCCAGAGGCTGGGTGTGGAGGGTAGGGAGAACTTGTTGTTACTCATGGGTCTCAGATACATAGCAAAAGTGAGCTTGGGAATTATGACAGAAACAAACTGGAATTCTACAGTCTGCCCACTCCAGTTCTTCTGTAATCTAAAGGAGCGATTGAGGGGGTATGGGGAAAGTGAATGCCTCAAAGCTGTGAGTAATGGAACTAATAGAAAACTGTTTCCCTCTGGCAAGTGCTGGGCTGAGTAGGAGAGGCTTACCCATTGACAACGCTTGGACACATTCTCCATGTGAGAGCCGAGAATGTGAATTTCGCATCCGTGTACTCGACCAAAAACTGCAGCACCGTCTTCCAAACTTAACTGTTTTTAGACTGAAATATGCGAGCAATTCAAATTGAGCTTGCCCCTGCTCACATCTAACTAGCGTGCACCATGAGCGGTTTTTAAATTACCTCCATTCACCTTCAGGGATTGACTTGGAAAACATCGTTTACTACAAGGATGACACTCATTACTTTGTGATGACTGCAAGGAAACAGAGTCTGCTGAAGTACGGAGTCATTGATCAAGTGAGGCCCATTTATTTTCATGTGTGTTTTGCGTTGAGGGTCTGCACGTGTTACAAAAGTTGTGAGTATCTCACTGTAAGATGATAATACAGGAGCTGATGATTCTTTCAGCCAGCAGTGTCAATTGGTGATGGCAAATTGCCTGCTTATTTCTACCTTGCCCTAACAAAGTCAGTGTGCTATGCTGCTGTTGCCTATTTGAGTTGTTGCCTGAGAACAATCGTTTTGTGATGCTGCAGACTCTGTACCTATCTCAATGTACACAGCCATACCTTGGCACTGAGAACACGCTGAGTTATTTGACCCCAGGGTCCACTATCGGCCGTATCCATTTCATCCTCACCTAAATAAAAACCCAAAGAACTGTGGATGCTGTAAATCAGGAACAAAAACAAAGTTGCTGGAAAAGCTCAGCAGGTCTGGCAGCATCTGTGGAGGAGAAAACAGAGTTAACGTTTCGGGTCCGGTGACCCTTCCGGTGTTTTTTAATCTGCTTGTTAAAGTAAAGGTCTTACATATGAATTGTTGTTGTGTCACGCTTTCAGCCATCAAGTCTTTATGGAGATTGTAACACTTGATGTACTTGAGAGGTTGAGACAGCAGGATTGAATAAAATTTCAACATTTCAAATGCATAACAATTGAAATATTTTTAATGCAAGGAACTTGTCTAAAGACTACAGCTCCTGCTTCACATTACATTTCCTGAATCATTAGCTCATTTCCTTTATCTAGGAATGTTTAATGGTAATCAGTACCAAAATTAAGAGAAGAAATATACTTAACAGTGAATTTTATATGCACAACAAGAAACAATTTAAGTGGAAATCAGTATAGTACTGCAAGAATAATGCCAGCAAAATTTTAAGCAATAATTTCAGATAATGTTAGCATAAAGATCAACAAATTTAGCATTTGATTTTGCAGATAAGTGTGGTGATATGTGTTAAAATGTTTGCGCAAACAATCAAAATGAGAGAAATCTTTTTGAAAAAAATGTTATAATTGCTCCAGAGATAGTAGGAACTGCAGATGCTGGAGAATCTGCGATAA
>NC_063356.1:38913604-38958809 GCF_021869965.1 Rhincodon typus | reverse complement strand
GCCCTCTGAAATGAGAACAGGAAAACAGACAGATATGTGGCTAATTTCATTCTAGTTAGGAAAGGAAAATGGGGAATAGATCCTCCTTATGATCTCAACGCCCACAGGATTCTCATTAGAGAGAGAGATGATTGGGGCTGGTATCACTTGAGGGACAGCACACTTCAGCTGAGGAAACACCTTCATAGGGACTTCAGGAATTGAACCCACACTGTTGGCACCACTAACCAGCCAACTGAGCTAAGCAACCCATTCACACAGTATATATATGTTCACCTGTTTGTTGATAACATTTTGGTGAGGAGAAGAGCTGAATGCATATGCTTTATCATCTTTGTGATTGATTCCTTTCTTGATTGCTAAATAAACGTTGATGTTTGGTAAATAAGTTGTACACGTGAAGTACACTTACGTGTTTGTGAAGAAGCTATTTTCTAAACACACTGCAGAAGGCTAAGGCTGTGTTAGTGCACCCATATCTGTGGCTAGTTCATAATTACTATTGGGTAACACCATACTCAATCAGAGCAGCTGGCTCCATTTCCCATTCCTTTACTTGCCCTGAATTGGCTTATTTCATTCAGGCTGCCAATGTTAGAAATAACCTTATGTCTCCCCCAGGGGGAGATAAAGACGCCATGCTGCCCCTTTTAAGTACATGCCCCTGGAAAAGGCATTGCCCATCTGCTATTTGTATTGGAAACCATGGAAAACCAACTGTATGTTCCCAAATTGGTAGTTGGCGCACAAGGCAACACACACTTGAAATATCATCCCTCCTACGTCTGAGTTCACACCTGATGGGAGTGCTGAGCAATGCACCCCTCCAGCACTGAATGGGTGTACAGCAATACTGGGAGTGGCAAAACGGGCTGCACATAGGCAGTGGTCCCTTTAAGGGATTGCACTGGACTCCAACTTTCAATGGGACGTGTAGTGCACCAAATAGGTGATCAAACGGAAATTAGAGGAAACACTGGCCCTGAGGACAGCTGATAACTGTGGAACTGAACTCCCAGGCGACATGATTGATGGGGAAAAACAAAAACCCATTTATTGATAACTTATGGCTTGTTCATGCTGAATCTTCTCAATCCCACTATGGCATGTGGGCAGAAGTGAATTTTATGTTTGTGTGGCTGAATTCATTAAGGGCATGGATGGACTTTGTTCTCAACATTCCTGTAAATTCTGGAATGTTCCCACTAGAGGGAATGCGATGTTTCAAGCGATTATTATATCTCCATGTCCAATCAATCAGACCCAGATGGAATGAAAACCGTACGTCAGTTAAAGTAGCAATTACACTAATCATTGAGTTGTGGAATGCATTAGAAGGATCCTAACTGCCGATTGCTGCAGATTTTTTTTTGTGGGATGCTATAGATGACAAGAAAATCTAAGGCAGATTGGGAGACCTCCCACTGTGTCACACCAAAAAGAACCCATTTATTTGAGGATGAGATGCATAGCCAATTGGACTCAGGATTGACACCTCTGAACCTGCAATCAAATCCAATCCAGTTTGACACATTGAAAATCTCTTCTTTGTCTTCATTACAGGCAATGAATTTATGGCGGTTGCAAAGCAGCCCTTAAACTGAGATTGGTTCAGTAATGGCTCACAGACAGATCTCAAGAAAGCTCGGTTGAGGAAAGAACAAAAGTCACACAAGTTCAGGAGAAGACTGGTTGCCTATGGTTGGGCCAGAGGACTTAGCCATATATAGTCATAGAGATGTACAGCATGGAAATATACCCTTCAGTACAACTCTTAAATTAATCTACTCCCATTTGCCAGCATTTGGCCCATATCCCCCCAAAACCCTTCCTATTCATCCAGATGCCTTTCAAATGTTGTAATTGTACCAGCTTCCACCACTTCCTCTGGCAGCTCATTCCATACACACACCACCCTCTGCATGAAAAAGTTGCCTCTTAGGTCTCTTTTATATCTTTCCGCTCTGACCTTAAACCTTTGCCCTCTAGTTTTGGACTCCTCTCCTCTGGGAAAAAGACCTTGGCTATTCACCCTATCCAGAACCCTCAAGATTTTATAAAGCGCTATAAGGTCACCCCTCAGCTTCCAACGCTCCAGGAAAAAAATACCCCAGCCTATTCAGTCTCTCCCTATAGATCAAACCTTCTAACACCAGCAACATCTTTGTCAATCTTTTCTGCACACTTACAAGTTTAACATTTTTCTATAGCAGGGAGACCAGAATTGAATGCAGTATTCCAAAAGTGACCTAACTAATGTCCTGTATAGCTGCAACATAACCTCCCAACTCCTACACTCAATGCACTGACTACTAAAGGCGAGCATGTCCAATGCCATCTTCACCAAATAAAAACCAAAAAGAACTGCAGATGTTGTAAATCAGAAACAAAAACAGAAATTGCTGCAAAAGCTCAGCAGGTCTGGCAGCATCTGTTAACATTTCAGGTCCGGTGACCGGGTTCTGAGGAAGGGTCGCCGGACCTGAAATGTTAACTTTGATTTCTGTCCACAGATGCTGCCAGACCTGCTGAACTTTTCCAGCAATTTCTGCTTTTGTGCCTCCTTCACCACCCTATCTACCTGCAATCCCACTTTCAAGGAACTGTGAATCTGCACCCCGAGTCTCTTTGTTCAGCAATACTCATCAGGAACCTACCATTAAGCCCTTTTCTGAAGAAGGGTCCAGACCCGAAACGTCAGCTTTCCTGCTCTTCTGATGCTGCCTGGCCTGCTGTGTTCCTCCAGCTCCACACTGTGTTATCTCAGACTCCAGCATCAGCAGTTCCTACTATCTCTACCATTAAGTCCAGCCCTGGTTTGCCTTCCAAAATCCAACACCCCACAGTTATTGAGATTAATCTCCATCTGCCACTCATCAGCCCATCGTATTTTGAAGTGTCCATTGTTTCTTAGACGACATAATCAAGAATTAGTTCCTATTTTTCAATCACAGTCAGAAACACTGACCCGAGTCACAAACAGAGTGATTCATTAACACTCTCTTCTCGAGTCTGAAGTGTAAAGCTGTTAAATATAAGCCAGTATTGTTTTAAAGGACCAGTCATTCCTATCACAGTAATGAAGGTAACAATGTATACAACCGCTTTATGCATCATGAATAAGGTACTCAGCATTTCTGTAAAATTTCATAGAAATTTGTAAAATACTGTTTATCAGAGACCAAAAGAGCTTCCACTTATTTGCCTTCATATGCAAACTGCAATTCCTGAACATTGACCACCACCAATGGTCTCTTGATGCTGAAGTAAGGAAACTCACTTCAGTATCACTTCCTCAATTCAGCAATGAAAGGTTGGGAGGAAATCCCAATGCGAGAGGATCTGTACATTGTTGTCACCAATAGTCTTTGTTCTGATGAAGCTCAATTGAAGAAAAGCATCCTGTCTTTATATTAGGGATAGTAAGAACTGCCGATGCTGCAGTGAGAGATAACACAGTGTGGAGCTGGAGGAACACAGCAGGCCAGGCAGCATCAGAGGAGCAGGAAAGCTGACGTTTCGTGTCGGGACCCTTCTTCAGAAATGGGGGAGGGGGAAGGGTGCTCTGAAATATATAGAGAGAGGAGGGGTGGGGCTGGGGAAGGTAGGTGGGATGGTGATAGGTGAGTGCAGGTAGGGAGTGGTCACCACAGCGTAGGTGCTCCACAAAGCGGTCTCCGAGCCTCCGCTTGGTCTCACCAATGTAGACGAGGCCACATCGGGAACAGTAGATGCAGTAGACCACAATAGCGGATGTGCAGGTGAACATCTGTCTGATGTGGAAGGTTTTTTTGGGTCCTTGGATGGGGGTGAGGGGGCAGGTGTAGGGGCAGGTGTAGCACCTCCTGCGGTTGCAGGGAAAGGTGCCGGGGGTGATGGGGCTAGTGGGAAGTGTGGAGCGGACGAGGGAGTCGCAGAGAGAGTGGTGCCTACGGAAGGCAGATAAGGGTGGGGAGGGAAATATATCCTTGGTTGTGGGGTCAGATTGCAGGTGGCGGAAGTGGCGAAGAATGATACGTTGAATCCAGAGCTCTGTTCGCGACAAACGACAACACCTTCCAGTCGCGAACCACTTCAACTCCCCCTCCCACTCCCTGGACGACATGTACATCCTGGGCGTCCTCCAGTGTCACCATGACGCCATCCAGAAACTGGAGGAGCAGTCCCTCATATTCCACCTTGGGAGCCTACAACCCAATGGTCTCAATGTGGACTTTACTAGCTTCAAAATCTCCCTACCCCGGCCTCATCCCATGACCAACCCTCCCTCACATTCCCGTCTCCTTGACCTGTCCGTCTTTTCTCCCACTTATCCGCTTCTCCCACCTCATTGACCAATCCCCACCACTGCCTACCTGCACTCACCTATCACTATCCCACCTACCTTCCCCAGCCCCACCCCTCCTCTCTCAATTTATTTCAGAGCTCCCTTTCCCCTTCCCCATTTCTGAAGAAGGGACCCAACCCAAAACATCAGCTTTCGTGCTCCTCTGATGCTGCCTGGCCTGCTGTGTTCCTCCCGCTCCACACTGTGCTGTCTTTATATTAGTCACCTTCCAGTTTTCTGGACTTGCTGGGGAGGTGCTGGCATTGTGGTAACATCACTGATAACTTCAAAGAAGAGTCTTATCCGGCTGGATATGTTAATTCTGTTTCTCTCTCTACAAATGTTGCGCCAACCTGCTGAGTTCCTTCGATACTGTTGATATTTCCAATACCAGCATCCATTTATGATCAGGCTAAATCTCAGCTTCAAATTCCGAAGTGCCAGCTCTTGGTATTTAAATACCATTAGGTAAAGCTGAAAGCTAGTCCCAGGAACAGTACCATGAATGTGTTAGCAGCTGTTACAAAAACCCATTTGGCCTCAAGGGAAGAAAACCTGCCATCTTTACCTAGTCTGGCCTACATGTGACTCCAGGCCCACGGCAATGTGATTGATTCTCAACTGCCCTCTGAAAGGCCCTAGCAAGCCATTCAGTTCAAGGGTAATTAGGGATGGACAATAAATGCTGGGCCAGCTAGTGACGCCTACACCCCATGAAAGAAAAAAGAAACTACAAGTGCAGCAGGTTCGGATTATAACCACTCACCCCAGTCATTTGGATGATATCTTCCGACCATTTACAGCTTCTCCAGGCCCCGTTACTTAATCATTACTTGTCCCAAATACCACCTACAATTCCCTTGCTCTATGATCCACTTTTGTCATCTAATCCCTCCTCCTTTACCCCTTTTGCTTTTATTCAGCTCACTTCCACTCACACATTCTCTGGTCCTAGCTGCTGAAAGCCCATTCTGTTCAACAGATATTGGCCATGCACTATTAGCTGTTGGGTTAGGATTCAGATTGTGGTAATGCTGGAGACTGGTGCTGAAGTCAAGGATTTAAATGACACCCTGTGAGCACCATGTTTGGAGTTCTAGTTCACCTCCAGTTTCTGCCAGACCTCATCTTCCAGTAATATTTGCCTGTTTCTTGATTTATTCCTTGTTCTTTTGGATACAGGAGTGATGCCAGGAAGCTGGGTGATAGCTAATGGGATTCAGGTTGTTTTAAGAGATCAGAAACAAGCTGTTGGGAATTATGTTCACCCTGGGAGCTCAGACAGCTCCATCTTTGTCTTAGCATTCCAGACTTCTGCTGAGTCGTCAATGTTGAGCTTTTTTATGTGGTTCATTTAATGAGTCTCTGCTTCATTCTGTGGGCTATTACATACTGCCAACATTCACGATTTTGTTAACAGCATATTAGGACTGTTTTGTTAATGTGCAAAACTCACACAAAAGCCCTCATCTCTTCAAACTGTGCCCGTGAAAATGAGTGCAGCAACATCCAAATAATCAAGGTATGAAAAACATATCAGTATGGCAAGGGTGCCAAAAACCTTGGGTCAACATGATTTCTATTTGACAATGTAGAACATTTTTGAGTTTCCTGGCATTAGCCGGAGGTATAGAGGGATGTTAGAAAAGGCTCGGGAAATCTCCAACCTGCTTCATTTCCCATCTTCAATCTAAATCTTTCCTCTGAGATACAGTTACATGAGGGGCATCTTCCTCCCTCTCTCTCTATCTCTATCTTTCTCTCTCCCTCCCAGCTTCACACAGGATTTAAAATCGAAACTATCCATTAGATAGTCAGGTTACACAGTTAAGGTGAATGGTCACTGGTCAAGTGCAAGTTATTCAATTCTGAAACATTTGTTTAAGTCTGGTAGCTTTATTTTCACCAGTCATCAGTCCTTCAATCTGTGATTATCATACCTTTGTTTATTGATAAATCAGTGCATGTATGTCTCATAGAATCTAAACTAATGCACGGGATCTAAGACAAAGACTGCACTCTTCAGTGACAGTCTGACTAACGCTCAGCTCATTCAACACTTGACTCTCAGTTCAATCCATGATGCATCCCATTAATGCTTTCTTTCTCACGCTTTGCAATATCAGCCACCATGGGAACCAGGATGAAAGGTTGGCTGGTCAACAGTTTGGTAGGAATAAGGTTGAAGGAGTAGATAGCACATTTCATGGACAAGTTGTCCTTGGGAGGAGGTATGAGGGGAAGAGAGGAAGAAAGCGGAGATGTGAGCTCAGGGATAGGGGAGAGAGAAGCATTGGAAAATGTTTACCTTGGTGGGTTAGGAAGGCATGATTCCAACCAGTGAATTGGTTACCACTTGATTAACATCAACGTTATGGGAACTAATTGATGTCACTTTCTGTCAATTGTTGCCTCGATATCAAAGGTAGCCAGTTACCTCTAAGATTTCTCTCTTTTGAGGACGTTTGGACCAAAGCTGTAGTAAATTGTGAAGCTAAGTACAGTTGGAACCCAAACTATTGGTGAGTAAGTGATTTGTAAACAAGTCATGTTGAGATTGTACAGGACGTTAGTGATGCCTCATCTGGAGTACTGTGTCCAGTTCTGGTCGCCCTGTTATAGGAAGGATATTATTAAGCTGGAGAGGGTTCAGGAAAGATTTACCAGGATGTTGCTGGGACCGAAGGGTTTGTGTTATAGGGACAGACTGGATAGGATGGGACTTTTTTCAATGGAGTGTAGGAGGTTGAGGGATGGCCTTATAGAGGTTTATAAAACCATGAGGGGAATAAACAAATGAATGGCAGCTGTCTTTTTCCTATGGTGGGGAGGAATTTCAAGAACAGGGGGCATATTTTTAAGGTGAGAGGAGAAAGAATTAAAAAGGACACGAGAGGCGACTTTTTTTACACAGAGAGTGGTTTGTGTTTGGAATGAACTTCCAGAGGAGGTGGTGGATGAGGGTACAGTTATGAGGGTAGTGTTTAGAACACAGTCTGATAAGTAAATGAATAAGAAATCTTTGGAGGGATATGGGCCAAGCACAGGAAGGTGGGACTAGTTTAGTTTGGGATTATGGTCAGCATGGTCTGCTTTCAAAGTCTGTTTCTACATGGTATGACTCTGTGACTATGGCTCTAAGGGTCACTGGATAACATGATTGATGCCACCTTCCATCACTGATGGTTTACATTGTGTTCATGCACCTATGAACATTTCATTATGGTGAGTCCATTGATCAAGGTAAGTTCAAGTATGGTCGAAGTTTGATGCTACATAAAGAATCGGCGAAAGTGAGCTTGTGGAGTTTTAGGCCTATTGTTGTTACCATGTCAATGTAGCTAATGTTAGAGGAAAAAAAATTAATCAGAAGTATTAGCTTCCCATTTGAAGAAACCCTAAGATCAGGAGTGATTTAGCTTCTCCAGCTTGTTCTCACAGTCACAACTGCTGTGTATCTTAATGCCATCCATGCACACGACTCCATCGTCTTTAAAACTTATGGATGCAAAACTCTTTCAATTCCTACTCTAAAATTGAAAACTGAACTAATATTGACTGCTTTATGTGGATTCTATATTCATCTTATTACAATTAAGGATGTGATTCCTACTTCCTGTCCCAAATTATTTGGCTTTGATTTTGCCATGTCCTATTGTCCTGGATTCCCTCACCAATGAAAAAACAAATCTACCTATTCTAAAAATTCTTTCCAAAGCCTTCAAAATCTCAATCTCATCAAATCCTTAACCTTCACCATTTCAGATAATGCAAATCACATTTAGGTGAGAGATAGTAAGAACTGCCGAGGCTGGAGTCAGAGATAACACAGTGTGGAGCTGGAGGAACACAGCAGGCCAGGCAGCATCAGAGGAGCAGGAAAGTTGACGTTTCGGCTCGGGACCCGATCTTTGCTCAGACCTGCCTCTCTAGTAGTATTGTGGGTCTACCGTCGGCAAGTGGACTGCAGTGGTTCAAGAAGGCAGCTAACCACTACCTTCTCAAGGGCAACTAGGACAATAAGTGTTGGCTCAGCCTGTGATACCCACGTCCCTGCAAAAGAGAAAAAAAACTGAATTATCAGCCTTGAAGATTGGCATAAGGAAGGTCCAAAGAGATTTTTGGTGACAAACTAGAAATTAGTTGACCATTTATATTTCCTATTAAGAAAATATACGTTTGGTAGCTCTACTTATGGATATAACAATGCTAAAGGCATAGTACTTCATTTGGAATGATTGACATGTCACAAAGTGCAGGTATTTTCCCCAATCTTCCTGCTGACTAATCTCCACAACCCCTACCTGTATCCACCTATCACCATCCCACCTACCGTCCCACAGCCCCACTTGCCTATTTACTTCCAAGCTCCCTTCCCATCCCCAGTCCTGGTGAAAGGTGTAAACCCAAAACATCGACTTTCCTGCTCCTCTGATGCTGCCTGACCTGCTGTGTTCCTCCAGCTCCACACTGTGTTGACAAGTATTTGAATAAACCTAACTTAGTTGATAGGTTTGCGACTGGAAATAGATTCAATGTGGAATCAAAAAAAATCATTTTCTTTATTATTTCATCGGGATGTCACTGGCAAGGTCAGCATTTCTTTCTCTGAATGACTAGGACAGTAAAGACCCACATTGCTATGGGTCTAGAGTCCCATGTAGGACAGGTGGTCAGGATGACAGATTCCCTCCCAAAAAAATTTAATAGTAAATGTAAAGGGTTTTTACAACATTCATTTAACTACTAAACATCAATGTTTACAACAACCAATGTTAATTTCATTCTCACTATTGCGAATATTAGCATTCAGAGTTAGTAATTGAAATTAAAATCCACCAGCCGTCAAAGTGGGATTTAAACCCAAATCCCCAGAGGATTAGCCTCGACCTCTGGATTACTTGTTCATTATCATAATCACTACGTTACCATGTCCTTACAGCCATCGTACAATATGATAGCTTGGAGATTCAAGAGCAAAGAGAGTGAGAGAGAGATAAACACAGGCTTGTGCCTGGCATCCTCCAGTTTTAATATGATTAAGCTCTGAGTTCATTCAGAGGAATTTGAAAGATGCCATAGGACTGAACACTCACACAGAGTTTTCATTATCAACACTTAGAATCATAGAGTCGTAGATTTGTACAACATGGAAACAGACACTTCAGTCCAACTTGTCTCTGCCGATCAGATATCCGAAATTAATTTAGTCCCATTTGCCAGAATTTGGCCCATATCACTCTCAACGCTTCCTATTCATACACCATCCAGAATCCTTTTCAATGTTGTATTTGTACCAGCCTCCACCACTTCCTCTGGCAGCTCATTCCATTCACTCACCACCCTCTGCATGAAAATGTTGCCCCTAAGGTCCCTTTTAAATCTTTCCGCTCTTACCTTAAACCGATGCCCTCTAGTTTTGGACTCCCCTACCCTGGGGAAAAAGACCTTGGCTATTCACCCTATCTGTACCCGTCGTGATTTTATAAACCTCTACAAGGTCACCCCTCAGCCTCTGATGCTCCAAGGAAAATAGCCCCAGCCTATTCAGCCTCTCCCTACAGCTCAAACCCTCCAATCCTGGCAAGATCCTTGAAAATCTTTTCTGAACCCTTTCAAGTTTCACAACATCTTTTCCTCAAGGGCAATAAAGAAAATATGTTGGATGCCCCCCTGCATGCAGGGCAGTATTTAATACCCACTGCCAAAGTGAGCATGGTAATTTAGAGGACATTCAATCAGGGAGTGTAGAGATGGGCACCACTTTCTGGTTCCCACAGATATGTCCTCACAAAGAAAATGAGTGGTGCTGCCAATCCAGAGCCATTGGCTATCCAAAAGTACCCAGGGTAAAATAAAACAGAAATATAAAGTTTATGACAATCTCAAGAAACGTGACATTTTAGGAAGCTTGGAGACGTATAGGAAGTACAGATTTGAAACTTAAAAGCAAATCAGTAAAGCAAAGAGATGATACAAAGTGTTAGCCGGTAAAATTAAAGAACACCCAAAGATATTTTGTCAGTACATTAAGAGCTAGAAGATGACTAAGGAAAGGGTTGGGCCTATCAGAGATGTACATGTACATGTAACTTTTACAGAGATGCAGAAGATGTGGGCAGGATTCTAAATAAGTATATTGGCTCTGTCTTCACAAAGGAGAGGCATTGTTGAAATAGAGGCATAATATGAAATATTAGACATACAGTAATAAGCATATTGAGAAGAGAAGGACTTGAGGGACTTGAGAGTGGATAAATCACCAAGAGCTGGATGAATTGTATCCTCAGCTGTTTGTTAAAGGAAGATAGGGAGCAAATAGCCGATGCTCTGAAGACTATTTTCCAGTCTTTATTTCGATAGAGGTGACGTACCGGATGATTGGAGACATGTGAACCTTGTACCGTTACTCAAAAAGTGTGGGACGGGCAGGCCAAATAATTACAGGCCACTCACTATGATTTCAGTGGTGGTCAAATTACTGGAATCCACATTGAAAGATAGGATTAACTGTTACTTGGAGAGGCGCAGAATTATCAGGGCTGGTCAGCATGATTTGTTAAGGGAAGTTGTGTCTTACAGAAAGAAATTTCTTGAATTTCTTGAGGAAGTGACAAGGAAGATTGATGAGGGTAATGCAGTAGATCTGGTCTATATAGATTTTGGTAGGGAATTTGACAAGGTCCCAAGTGGCAGTCTGTTAGAAGAATTAAATCCCATGGGAAACGGAGGAATTTGGCAAGTTAGATCCAAAATTGGCTCAGTGACAGGAAACAAAGGCTTTTGTTGCTTTTGAGGACGGAAAGAAGTTTTCGCTGGTGTCCTACAGGTCTCAATTTTGGATTCTCTGCTGTTCATGGAAATTGTAGTTAATGATTTAGACTTCAATGTGGGAGGCATAATTAGCAAATTTCTAGATGACACAAAAAATAGCTGTCAATTGCAAGATGACATCAACGGTTAAATGGGCAGAAAGTGGCAAACGGAATTCAATACGTAGAAGTATTAATTGATGCATTTGGGGAGACCAAGCAAGGGAATACACAATAAATGGGGAGGGTATTGAGAGAGGTAGAGGAAGTGAGAGAGGTTTGAGTGAATATCTATAAGCCCTGAAGGTGATAGGATAGGTAGTTTTTTTACTTTATTCATTCATGGGATGAGGGTGTCGCTGGCTAGGCCAGCATTTATTGCCCTTCCCTAATTGCCCAGATGGCAGTTAAGAGTCAAACACATTGTTGTGGGTCTGGAGTCACATATAGGCCAGACCAGGTGAGGATGGCAGTTTCCTTCCTAAAGGACATTAGTGAACCTGATGGGTTTATCCAACAATAAACAATGGATTCACAGTCATCTTTAGAGTCTTAATTCCAGATATTTATTGAATTCAAATTCATCAGTAAAGTGATGGAAGGTGTCATCAACAGCGCTATCAAGCAGCACCTGCTCAGAAATAACCTGCTCAGTGACGCCCAGTTTGGGTTCCGCCAGGGCCACTCAACTCCTGACCTCATTACAGCCTTGGTACAAACATGGACAATAGAGCTGAATTCCAGAGGTGAGGTCAGAGTGACAGGCCTTGATATCAAGGCTGCATACAACCGAGCGTGGCATCAAGGAGCCCACACAAAACTGGAATTAATGGGCATCGGGGGGCAAACTCTCCAGTGGTTGGAGTCATACCTGACACATAGGAAGATGATCGTGGTTGTTGGAGGTCAACCATCTCAGCTCCAGGACATCTCTGCAGGAGTTCCTCAGGGTAGTGTCCTCGGTCCAACCATCTTCAGCTGCTTCATCAATGGCCTTCCCTCCATCATAAGGACACAAGTGGGGATGTTTGCCAATGATTGTACAATGTTCAGCACCGTTCGTGACTCCTCAGATACTGAAGCAGTCCATGTTCACATGAAACAAGATCTGGACAATATCCAGGCTTGGGCTGACAAGTGGCAAGTGACATTCGTGCCACACAAATGCCAGGCTATGACCATCACTAATAAGAGACAATCTAACCACCGCCTCTTGACATTCAATAAGTTACCATCACTGAATCCCCCACTATCAACATCCTGGGGGTTACCATTGAGCAGAAACTTAACTGGACTCACCACATAAACACGGTGTCTACAAGAGCAGTCAGAAGCTAGGAATACTGCAGCAGGTAACTCACCTCCTGACTCCTCAAAGCCTGTCCATCATCTACAAAGCACAAGTCAGGAGCATGATGGAATACTCCCCACTTGCCTGGATGAGTGCAGCCCCAACAACACTCAAGAAGCTTGACACCATCCAGGACAAAGCAGCCTGCTTGATTGGCACTACATCCACAAGCATCCACTCCCTCCATCACCAACGGTCAGTAGCAGCAGTGTGTACTATCTACAAGGTGCACTGCAGAAATTCACCAAATATCCTCAGACAGCACCTTCCAAACCCACAACCATTTCCATCTAGAAGGACAAGGGCAGCAGATATATGGGAACACCATCACCTCCAAGTTCCCCTCCAAGTCACTCACCATCCTGACTTGGAAATATATCACCGGTCCTTCACTGTCGCTGGGTCAAAATCCTGGAATTCCTTCCCTAATAGCATTGTGAGTCAACCCACAGCAGGAGGACTGCAGCATTTCAAGAAGGCAGCTCACCACCACCTTCTCAAGGGCAACTAGGGATGGGCAAGAAATGCTTGCCTAGCCAGCGACACCCACATCCCACAAATGAATAGAAAAAAAAATTTCACCATCTGCCGTGATGGGATTCAAACCCAAGTCCCCAGAACATTGCCTGGGTCTCTGGATTAATAGTCTAGCGATAATACCACTAGGCCTTCGCCTCCCCTAGGTTATAAACATTAATTTCTTTCATTGGGTAAGGTATTGTTTACAAGAGCAGGGATTTAATGCTGGAAAGATATAGCACACAGGCCACAGTGAGAGTTTTGTGTACAGTTCTAGTCACCAGATTACAGGAGGATATAATTACTCAAGAGAGAGCAACATGAATCTTGCCTGTGAGGAAAGGTATCCTCGAACCCATACAGTGTGAAAGCAGGCCATTCAGCCCATCAAGCCCACAACAACTCTCCAAACAGCACCCCGCCCAGATCCAACCCACCTATCCTATCTCTGTAAACCTACATTTATAAGTGCTGGCCAATCCACCTGACCTGCACATCAATGGTCTATGGGAGGAAACCAGATCACCCAGAGGAAACCCATGAAGACTTGGGGGGAACATATGAACACATTTTGCATAGAAAGTTGCTGTAGGGTGGAATCAAACCGGGTCCCTGGCATTGTGAAGCAGCAGTGCTAACCACTGAGCATCTTATTGCTCATATGCTGGAGCTGTGTTCCTTAGAACAGAGGAGGCTGAGGGGGCATTGAATTGTAAAAATAATGAGGGAATAGGTCAATTACCAAAGGCATTTCTCTCAGGTGATTGGTAGAAGAATTACAGGGAAAAAAAAGAAATTTCTGCCCAGAGGTTGGTGGTGAGTGGAATTTGCTGCTAGTTTGGTGATTGAGGCAGAAAGCCTCAACTCATTTAAAAGGAACCTAGATCTGCACTTGAAACACTGTAACCAGTAAGACTACAGACCAGGAGATGGGAATGGCTAGTTTATTCAACTAATGCAGACAAGATGAACTGAAAGCCCAATTTTTGTTCTGTAACTTTCCAAGCTTCTGTGATAATGCAAAATATTTCTTTTAAAAAATCATAATTCATTGTCATGTCTCAGCAACTAATTACAAATATTACTTTCATATACTTTTATGCTACTTCCTAATTTTTGTCTATCTAATTCTCCAGACAATGCCAAACTATTACTCCTAAGGCAAACTGTTGATTTTTATCAGCTTCATTTTTATGGCATGTATAATGTTTGAAATAACTGGGCCCCTTTTCATTGCTCAATGATGTAAGCTGGGCACAACGCAAAGGTACTGCACACTTTCACTGGGTTGTGTAGAGACTTCCTACTGATTCAACCTTCATTGCCTTTGTTTTTGCTGCAGAGTAATTGACAATGTGTTTTGCTTTAATGGAGCTTTGATTTGTTCAGAACCACTGAATCGTTGCAGCACAGAAGGAGGCCATTTGGTCCATCATGTTAATGCTGGCCCTCTGAATGAGCAATTCACTTTGCACAATTGTCCTGCTTTAACCTTTTCAAATGGCAGTGTTTTTAATGTTTCAGTTGAACCTTCTTCCACTTTATGTCAGATCTTAACCACACAGTACATGGAAAAGACTTTTTCCCCCTGAAATATCTTATGCTTCTTTTGCCAATGACTTTAAATCTGTGCCTTCTCGATCTCCTCTAGGAGTAGCTTCTCCCTACCTAGTTTGTCCAGATGCCGCATTATTTTTATTTTGGTGTCTGGGCTTTACACAGATGTGGTCCTGCACAGTTTCACATAATGTCTGAATTGGAAAGCAGTATATCATCCGATCTGGCTCAGGGTTGTTGTTCCTGCCCACTGAAAAATGGATGAGAATAATGTGAGATGCTCCGGGGATAATATGGAGCTCCTGTTACTAGACTAGTAGTCCAAAGACCTTGATTAATAATCCAATTAGATCAGAAGATCAAATTCCCTTGCAACTTTTCCAAAATGCGAATTATATTTTATAAATCTGGAAATAAGGCTTGTAAAGGTGACAATGAAGCTGTCAGATTATTGTAAATGCTCCACAAAATGTGGTTAAAGGAAGGAAAATTTTTCATCCATCTGGCCTGTAAGTAAACAGTCCTCTGATGTCATCTCACTTCTATCAAAACAGGGATCAACAAGGCATGGAATATTCCCAGAATGCCTTGTGCTGTCTCTAGGCTCTCATTGGCTATGAAAGCCACCTCTTTCTCCCTGAACCTTAACCCCTTTAAACTGCTCAACACTCAACCTCTTTTCCTGCCCCCTCCCCTCCATAGCAGCCAATCTTTGTTAACAGTTTTCTCTCCTCCAGTATTGTCCATCGCTCCGTTAAATCTTCTATCATTTTAATTTTCCTCAACATTTCATCCCTGTGTCATTGCAAAATGCCACTTCATCTTCCACTTCCCTTTTGTCTCCAAAGTCTTCAGGGTGTTTTGTCATGTTCCAGATCAATGCCTTTCTACCTACAAATATATGAATTAGGGCAGGAGTATGCTATTCAGCAACTCAGACCATCTCCATTTGATGGGATCATGACTGATCTGATTGTGGCCTCAACCCTACATTCCTGAATACTCCTAATACCCTTTGACTCCCTTTTTAGCTAAAAATCTATCAAACTCAGCTTTTAAAGGCTTCAACGACACAACTCCCCACTGCTCCCTGTGGAGGAGAATCCCACAGATTAATGATGTGCTGGGAGAAAAAGTCCTCCTCTTCTTCATTTAATATAAGACGACCCTTGTTTTCAAACTGTATCCCCTGGGTTTCGGCTCTTCCTTAAGGGGAAATGTCCTCCCAATGTCCACAATGTCCAGACCTCACAGGATATTCTCTGTTTCAACACAATCACCTCTCATTCTTCTAAATCCCAGTGGACACAGCTAGACCCAATCCGTCCAACACTTATTCATAACTCCCATATCCCTGTATTCAGTTAAGTTAACTTATTCTGAACTGCAGCTGATACAATTATATCCTATCTGCATTACTCCAGTCATGGTCTTACAAACACCCTGAAGCAAAACCTCCCCATTTTCATATTCTACTCCGCTTGCAAAAACATAACTCCATTTGCCTTTCTGATCCCTTGGTGTAACTGTAACCTAATGTCTTGTAATACATGTACCACACAGCAAGGAGCCTCTGTACCAGAGTTCTGCAATCTCTCTCCAGAGAAGGTAGGTCAACCAGTTCATTGGCCTTTTGAGGTCTATAAGTGGTCAATTATGGGTCACTTAAAGGCCTTCACCCCATCACTGCTTGTGAAAGAGGATCCCAGGTGTGTCCTGGCATATCTGTTAATGTTAGTGGAAAGTGTGTTAACACTTCATCTTGACCATGACCCACCCTCCTCCCCTTTGCCCGAACCTGACTGACTGAATCTGGCAAGACAACTCTAACTCTTTGGTTTCAGAGCTTCTATATTGGCCCGTTATCCTAGGCTTCTAGTAGTCTCAACAGCAGCAAACTCTCCAGGTGGGTCTGCTAAGCTGCCACCTTTCTACTTGGCTGGCATCTTGTGGCAGCAATGCCTTCATCCTGAAGGGCCAATGTATGCAGCTTAGTCCCTTCCTACTGCTGGATTTAATCCCATTGGCGTACTTGGAAGTGGCTGCTTCCTAACCAATGAACAGGGCCCTCCATGGTCTTCACCCCTTAGTTTGGGACTCTTGTTTCTCCCTCTCAGGTCTAATATGTTAAATATTTGGAAAAACATCACCTTGTGAGCAGATTATTAAGTAATTCTTGATTGTTATTCATCACCAAATCCAGAACAGCATGTTCCCTAGTCAGTTCTGCAATATGTTATTCTGATTACCTTCTAGAAAAGTCATTACCTTTAGTACTAGAGATGTGTAGTTTCCTTTAATCTATGTGAAGATTAAAACCTTCCATGATAACAGTTTGTTTTTGTTACATATCTCCCTAATTTCTATATTTATCAACGGCCTCCCAACTACAATACTATTGGGAGAACTATACACCAGTGCTTGCTGTAACGGGTAAAATCAGAGACTTTGGGGGAGATGTAGTCTAAGGATTTAAGTCTAACTGTGTGGTATGCTAATGAGACACAGGAGGAAATAATTGAATGACTTTGCTCTCTCCTTACAGGCTCACAGTGAGATGAGTTAGCAGCTTCTTAAATAAAGTTAATGTTTTCCCGACCTCAGCAGATCCTGTAAATATTCAATAGTGGCACAACAAGAGAAGAAATATTATGTTCCTAAACAGTTCCTTGATGTGACCCCCTATTAACACTTCAGAATCCATGTGACCTCAGTGTGTAAATGAGTGGTGGGAATCATTGACTGGGAATGTGGAGTGGTTTACAAATGCTGGGCTATCCCTAAGAAGAAGCAGACCTCAATTTACAGCCTGGAGTTGGGCATCCAATTGGGTGTCAGAGAACAGTAAAAGACACTGTGTGGAATTTTATAATGGGTTATGCAATATAGGCTACTACAGGATTTATGGGTCAACCCACAGCAGGTGGACTGCAGCAGTTCAAGAAGGCAGCTCACCACCACCTTCTCCGGGGCAACCAGGGACTGGTACTAAGTGCTGGCCCAGCCAGCAACACCCATGTGAATAAAAAAATCACTTGTGAAAGAGAAACAAACAAGAGGTCAAGGAATTAAAGTGAAGTCAAATAAAGGTGAGACAACAAGTGCAGGGCTGGATGAACACAGCAGGCCAAGCAGCATCATAGGAGCAGAGAGGCTGACGTTTCGGGGTGATGTGAGTTGGGGTATTGAATGCCCTGCCTGGAACTGTGGTGGAGGGAGAATTCAATTGAGGCATACTCAAGAGGGCATTAGATGGTTATTTGTACAGGAATGGTGTGCAGGGATCTGTGGAAAGGGACAAAGTTTAGCACGAGGTAATAGAAACAGTGCGGGCAATTGGTATTGGGTAGTATGTGGCTCAATTGTTAGCACTGCTGCCTCACAGCGCCAAGGACCCAGGTTCAATTCCACCCTCGGCCGACTGTCTGTGTGGAGTTTGCACATTCTCCCCGTGTCTGCGTGGGTTTCCTCCGGGTGCTCCAGTTTCCTCCCACAATCTGAAAATGTGCAGGTTAGGTAGATTAGCAGTGCTAAATTACACATAGTGTCCAGGTTGGTGGAGACCAAGTGGATTAGCCATGGAAAGTGCACGAATAGGACAGGGGGAGGGTCTGGGGGGGATGCTCTTCAGAGAGTTGATGTGTACTTGATGGGCTGATTGGCCTGCTTCCATGCTGTAGGTATTCTATGATTCTAATTCTGTGAGAGTTGGACAAGGTATCTGGTGAGGACAATCCTGACATTGGGTGCATCTTGTACCATCTTTTATTCCTTTTACAAGTGGCATGACAGGGTTCTCACTAGGCAGCAGTGAGTTGCCAATTGATAAGATTATTACTTATGAAATACTTTGCCCAATGCACCTCATTAATATTCAGCTTTCTATCCTACCAAACTCAGAAGACAAGCTCTGAGGAACCTCCATGTTGGATAGCAGGCACCAACATCTCACAGCACGCTCACATGTGCACGACAAACACCAGCATCTGATATGTAGCTGCCTCTATGACCCCTCACCTCGGATCCACTTACTGGATGCTTCAATTCTTCAATGCTCCACCTTCAGCTGCACCAGTAACTCTCATTTTAACGATGCAGCAAGGACACTGTGCGCTTAGAGACCTACGCCCAGCTCCTGGGCTGGACAAGGAGGCATCTCCAGCCTGTGATAGTGTTCACTCAATTTGACCGTACCTGCACACGCACATCATCCTTGAGATGTCATTGTGTGCTTGGCCTACTCAGCCAGACATACCAGGCTCTTAGTACTGCTGAGTTTCTGTGCCATTTAGTACAGACACAAAGGCATGAAGCATGTCATTAAAACTGAAAGAACTGCGGATGCTGTGAATCAGGAATAAAAACAGAAGTTGCTGGAAAAGCTCAGCAGGTCTGGCAGCATCTGTGAAGGAAAAAACAGAGTTAACATTTTGGGTCCAGTGACCCTTCCTCAGAACTGAAGAGCTGAAACGTTAACTCTGTTTTTTTCCTTCACAGATGCCGCCAAACCTTTATGAAACATGTCATGGTTGTCAACAGTCTTCGGTCAAGTCAAGGGAGCTAGCCTTAGCTCAGGGTTTCTGCTGCAGTAAGTCAAGGGCAGCCTCTGATACCAGTCCAGGGGCTTGGATATGGTCAGTCCGCTCTTGGGGCAGTTGCAGTCAGGATCCTCTCCTCAAAAGGAATGAGGAGCTGAATGTCGAGCAGCCTACCACCCACCTTGTTTCTTTCTGTCCTACTACAGGCTGCTTTCTTCCTGGAAGAGAGAAAGGCAGGTATTACAGGAGATAAAATGGGTGGCACAGTGTTATTGTTTGTGCAGGTGGGAGCAGCACTCCCTGTAATTTTCCTACGGGCTGTACAGGCCTCCTTCTGGAGCAGGAAGTCAATGCCACACTTGCTGATGCCAATTGCAGTGCGCTGAACATTGATGCATTTTGGGAGGTCAAATGCAAGAGGACAGTACAGAGTAAATGGGCAGGACCCTTTGGAGCGTTGATATACAGGGGGATCTTAAGGTGCAAGTCCATAGTTCCCTGAAAGTGGCAACACAAGTGGATAATGTGGTAAAGAATGCATGTGGCAAGCATTACAGGGCATTGAATATGAGTTGACAATTCATGTTGCAGATGTATAAGACTTTAGTTAGACCACATTTGGAGTGTTGTGTGCAGTTCTGGTCACCACACTATAGGAATAATGTGGTGGCTTTGGAGAAGGTGCAAAAGAGGTTTAACAGGATGTTGCCTGGATCGGAGTGTATTAACCATAAGGAGAGGTTGGACAAACTTGGATTGTTTTCAGTAGAGCGTCGGAGGCAGAAGGGATCTTGATAGAAGTATATAAAATTATGAGAAGTGTGGATAGGGTGGATAGTCAGAGTCATTTGCCCAGGGTGGAAATGTCAAATACTAGGGGGCATAGGTTTAAGGTGAGACGGGCAAAGTTTAAAGGAGATATGCAAGGAAAGTTTTTTTACACAGAGGGTAGGTGCCTGGAACACCCTGCCAGGGAAAGTGGTAGAAGCAGACACAATAGCAACTTCTAAGAGGCATTTACATAGACATAAACCCGCAAGGAACAGAGGGATATGGACCATGTGCAGTCAGATAGAATTTGTTTAGAATGGCATCATGGTTGGCACAGACCTGGTGGGCTGAAGGGCCTGCTCCTGTGTCATATTGTTCTGTGTTCTATATTTTAATATCGGAGCAACTGACCTGTAGCTTTAACAGAGTGTTGGCGGGGTGAACAGACAGCATGCAGGATTAGTGGTGATGAGAGTTGGGGTGGGAGACAGTAAGTGCAGAAGATGTTGCAGACAATAGTGAAAGAGGTAGAGCATGCGCCTCGGTGGGGGATGGGTACAGTGACAGAGACAGAGACAGTGTGAGGTAGAGGAGAGAAGATGGTGGCACTTACCCTGGCAGAAGGTAGAGGACATTGACCATCTTCCTGTCGTGCTGACCATTCTTCCAGACGGCTTAAAGCGCTTTAACCTGGTGGCAATCTCAAATCAGGCTGGTATGGACTGGTATCATCGTCTTCATTAGTGGTCCTGGCAGAAGTTCACTTCTTCACCACCTCGAGGTCTATGCCCTCAAAGTGGGCCATTCATTTCCCCTTCTCTGTCATTTCCAGGGCAATGTCAGGAACCATGCAGAGCTGCTCCAATCTGACAGGGCTTGTTTGGGTTTGCAATGGACTCTTAAAGGTGCTGTGGGCCACAAGAGATACCAGTGCATTCTGGGATACCCATTGACTGATGAGTACTTCCAGGAATGATGTGTGTTAAGTTGAGGCTTGTATTGTACTAAATGCAGAATTTCATGTGAGGGATGCCACAGGGACTGGTTAGGTAGCTAATGAGGCAAATTTGGGAAGATACAATGAGAGGATTCACTATGTCTCAAAAAACTCAATGCAACCTGAACTTAGCCAAAAAAAAGTGTAAGATTCCAGCTGTTCTCGCAATTTCCAGTTCCTGATCACCCTTCCTGCAATCCTTTCTCGTTACTAGAATCATACCACACAGAATAGACCCATTGTTCCAGTTGGCTACACCAACACAAACCACTCTAAATCTAGTCCCACTTTCCAGCTCTTGGCTCGTAGCCTTGAATGTTATGACATTACAAGTATTCATGCAAGTACTTTTTTAAAGGTTGTGAGGTTTCCCGCCACAATTTCCCTCCCAGGCAGTGCATTCCAGACCCCCACCTCCCTCTGGGTGGAAAAACCTTTCCTCAAATCCCCTCTGAACCTCCTGCATCTCACCTTAAAATTACCCCCACTCTCCTTATTATTGACCCTTCAGTGAGGGAACAGCTGCTTCCAATCCATTGTCCATGTCCCTCATCATCTTATGCACCTCTATCAGGACACCCTCAGGCTTGTCTGCTCTAAAGAATATAACATGGGCCTGTCCAGCCTCACTTCCATCCCAGGTAACTTCCTAATGAATCTTCTCTGCACTCCCTCCAGTGCAATCGCATCCTTACAATGATGCAGAGATCAGAACTGCACACACTACTCCAGCTCTGGCCTAACCAAAATTTTGTACATAACCTCCCTGCCCATACAATCTGTGCCATGGTTGGTAAAGGCAATATCCCATATACCTTAACTCCCTATAAACCTGTCCAGCCACCTTCAGGGGTCTGTGGACAAGCATCCCAAAATCCCTCCGTTCCTCTGAGCTTCCTAGTGTCCTGTCATACATTGAGCACTCCCTTGTCTTGTTACTTCTTCAAAAGTGCACAACCCATATTAAGATGACTTCCATCTGCCACTGATCTCACCAGTCCGTCTATATCATCCTGTAACCTAAAACCTTCCCCCTCACTGTCAACCATCCGGTAAATCTTCATGCCATCCACAAACTTACTTATCATCCCCTTACATTTTCTTCTATATCATTATATATATCATCAACAGTGAGGGACCCAGCACTGAGTTATGTGGTACACCATTGGACACTGACCTCCAGTCACACAAACAGCCTTCTACCACCATCCCCTGACTACTACCACTAAGCCAAATTAGGATCCAACTTACTAAGTTACCCTAGATCTCATGTGCTTTTACCTTCTTTATCAAACTCCCATGTGAGACCTTGCTGAAATCCATATAAACTACATCAACTACACTTCCGTCATCTACACACCTCCTCAAAAATTTCAATCAAATTTGTTAGCGATGACCTCCCTCTGAAAAAGCCTTACCGACTATCCTGATTAAATCTTGCCACTCCAAATGCAGATTAATTCTCTCCTTCATAATTTTCTCCAATAGTTTCCTTACCATGATGAGACACTCACCTGTTTGCAATTCTGTTTATCTCTACAAAACTTTTTGAAGAGTGGAACCACATTAGCTGTCCTCCAATCCTCTGGCATCTCTGCTGTGGCCAGTGGGACTTTAAAAATTTGGGTCTCAGCCCCTGTAATTTCCTGCGTCTTCTCCCACAGCAATCTGGGATATAACTCCTCTGGACCTGAGGATTTGTCCACTTTTAAGCCCGCCAAAACCTCTGATACCTCCTCGCTCCATTTGTCAAACTGCTCAAGAACCTCACAGTCCCTCTTCCCAAATTCCCCCAAGTGAATACAAATGTAAAGTGTTTATTTAACACCCTGTCAATGCCCTCTGATTCCTTTCAAAGACTTCCCCTTGTTCCCTAATGGGCCCTGCTCTTTCCCTTAATATTCTCACAGATTATCGTGGGACTCTCCCTAATCTTACCTGCACCCCCCCCAACTTTGTTTCCCTAATTGCTTTCTTGAGGTCCCCCCGGACTTTCTATAGTTCACTGGGGCCTCCTCCAATTACTGTAGCCTTGGATTTTTAATCATTGTTGCTGCTTTCCCTCCTTTTATAATGTCTCTGTTTCCCCTGTAGATCTCAAAGCTGAGAATATTTAACTCTTAATCACCCTTTGACTGGAGCCAATTCTCTTTAATTATAAGCTGTAAGACGAATTTGTGCTTTGAATTCACTTGTGTAACTTCTTATGTTGCATTCACTGGTGTGCAAGATGACTTCCCTTGCCCTGCCCATATGTTCTGCTGATCTTCATCTCACACGTGTTGTGGATCTTCCTCCCACCAATGACTTGTTTCAATGTTGAACGTCAACTTTCCTTACGTCATTGCATTGCAACACAACCTTTAAAGAGAGAATGAAATCCAGTCAGTTTACGATCCTGCAGTCAATAATTTACCAGCAATTGCAATTGTTGTCTGATGGCTCCCAGGAGTTTAGGAACAGCCAGAATTTGTTTTCTTATTCATGCAATTACCTCACACAAAGCACTTAAACATTGGTTTAAAAGGGCAGACATAGTTAGCAGTTAAAATTAAAACCTTACCATTAATCTTGGATTAGTCATTCAATTCTCCTATATTGTTCTCCTTACCATTCCACAACGCTCTCCCCATCTCCCCACCCAATCTCTGTAGGCCCATCTAGTCCCACAACCTTCCCAGATATCTGTGCTCCTCCAAATCAGGCCTCTTGAGTGTCCTACATTTTCAAAGCTCCACCATTGTCAGCCATGCTTTCAGTTCCCAAAAAGGGCTCAAATCTGAATATCAGTTTCTAAACCTCTTCTCTCTCTCCCACCTCCACTAGCAAACTATTTCAAATCTCCTTTCTGACCAAACTTTTGACCATCTGAGTTAATATTGCCTCATGTGATTCAGAATCAAAGGTTGTTTCACAATGTGAGGCACCTTGGGATGTTTAATTATGTTAAACGACTCCACATGAACACACAACTTCTACGCTTCTATGCATTTTTCTGATGAAGGGTCTAGGCCCGAAACGTCAGCCTTTCTGCTCCTATGATGCTGCTTAGCCTGCTGTGTTCATCCAGCTCTGCACCTTGTTGTCTCGGATTCTCCAGCATCTGCAGTTCCTACTATCTCTCTCTCAACTTCTTTGCTTTATGCCGGATTTTATAAAATATTCATAGGATTTGCATCACCGATTAAGCCAGCATATATTGCCCATCCCTAATTGTCCAGAGGACAGTTAGGAGGCAGCGAATCACAGAGCAGTTGGGAAAAGATTTCTTTCCCTAAGGGGCATTCATGAACTCGATGGGCTTTTATGACAATGGTTAAATGGTCACCATTAGACCAGATTTAATTCAATTGAAATTTTACCATCAGCCATGGTGGGATTCCAGAGCATTGATCTGGGATTTCAGAATGCTCATCTAGTAACATTACCACTAGGTCATCACCAATCTCTCCTCATGCCATCTCTGAGACCCACCTCCTGATGACTCAACTCTATTCCCTGTAACAGGCTGACACCACCCTGATTTCCTCTCCCAGTCCCCACATTAGCTGATATTATTAATGTCTATTTCTCTTCAGGTCTTATCTTTTTCTGCTTTCATCCCCTTTTCCTCAAGAAAATATATCCTCTGACTTCACCATCCATCAAAGCACTACTGCATTGCTAATCTCCCCTTCATATCCCAAGTTCTTGAGCATGTATTTACTTCCTGAATCTCTCTGTTCCCATCTTTCTTGGAGCTCCATGTTTAACTCTCTCCAATCAGATTTCTGCCTCTGCCACAGTACTGAGGTTGTTACTGTGATGAAGATAAACGTACTGTCATAGCCTTTGGCCTGGCTCCCATCTTCAACATTGTTGACCACACCACCCTTCTCCAAAACCTATCCATTGTCCTCCACTGGGTGTGATAGTTCATTCCTGATTCCATCCTTACCTGTTTCATCATAGCCATGGATTCACTTGCAATGGTTTCTCTTCCTGCTCCCATGCACTGTCACTTCTGGAACTATCTTTGGCCCCCCTTCTAATTCTCATCTACAAACCGTGGCATCATCCAAAGGCACAGCATTAATTTTCAGATGAATGTTGATGACACCCTGCTCTACCTCGCTGCCACCTCTCTTTACTCCTCCAATTTTCCTGATGTCCAGTATGGAATGTGCAGATATGCCCTCCAGTGAAATAATTGAACCAATTGTTTTTTGTCCAGGCTCCAAACTCCATTTCCAAGCTACCATCTCCAGCCCTCTCTCTGTCTGAGATTGAGCCTATTCACAAACTTGGTGTCACATTTCATTCTGACATGAAGCTTCGACTTCATATTCCAGCATTTACTCGCACCCTTGCATCCTCGTCTGATTCAGCCCCATTGATGACTTTGTCCCCTCTAGCCTCAAGTATTCCAAAGCATGCTTGGCTTATTGACCACTTTTTACCCTACACGAACTTGAAGCCATCCAAAACTCTGCTGCCCATTTCTTAACTTGCACTAAGTTTCATAAATTGTATTTGAGTCAGAAGGGGTTAACATTTGATGTTGCGAAGTATTCATATCCAGTGGGATGATGTAATGATGACTTGGTCAGAATAAAGGAGTGTCCCACAGAAATTATTTACATGATCTCTAAATATTGCAGTAATGCAGTAAACTTCATATTGTATACTCAACAAGTCTCTTTTAGTTAGACCAGATCCTATCCATATTCACGCAACAGCCCCATGCTCTCTGACCTCCACTGGCTCTCTGTAAAGCAATGTCTTAATTTTAAAATGTTCATCCCTTATGAGCCTTCTTATCTCTGAAATCTCCTCAAATCCCACAAATTTCTGAGATCTCTGTGCTCCTGTAATTCTGCTTTCTTGAATATCTCAGTAGATTTGAATATCCCACCTTTGAAAGCAGCAGCTTCAGTTGCTGAGGTTTTAACGCAAGAATTCCCTCATACACCTCACAATGTCTTGAAATTGCTTTGCATTCTTAAAATGTTCAAGGAAACCTGGCTCTCTGATCGGACATTTAGTCTTCTAACCTATGGCCCCAACTTTCCGAGACACAGAATGTGCTGAACATTTGGTTTCAGTCTGTGATGGATGTGGAACCCATTGGAGGCCTGGACACATGCACATATTCTCTCATTGCCCAGGATTTCTTTTTCAAGTCTAAGGGACATATTTTTAAAGTGAGAGGAGAAAGATTTAAAATATTATAAAAGACATGAAGGGCAACTTTTTACACAGAGAGTGGTTTATGTGCAGAATGAACTGCCAGAGGAAGTGATAGATGCAGGTACAGTTACAATGTTTAAAAGACATTTGGATCGGTACATGAATAGAAATGTTTGGAGGGATATGATATGAGCACAGGCAGGTGGGACTAGTTTAGTTTGGGATTATGGTCGACTGGTGGGACCGAAGGGATTCTTTCCATGCTGTATGACTCTATGACTCCATGATTTCCAAAGGGGCAGATCTAAGTGACTGACCTGGATACTGAACCTGGCAACTGACACACCAGATAACCTCTTGTATAACTCAGTGATAAACCGTATAACTGAATTCAGTCCCACAACCAACCCCCATTAAAGTCATACATCTTCCAACCCAAACTGACTCAACTCTCTCCCCGTCCCTGACTCCCCCCACCCAACTCGAGCCCTACCCAACCCAACCTGAAACACCCAACCCAACCCCAACCTGACCTCACCCCTTTGAATCCCACCCCACTTAACCAGACCCACCCCCCAAACCCAACCTCACCCCAAAATCCCCCAAACTGACCCCAAACCCCCCAAAACAACTGCACCCCAATCTGACACAACCCGATCTATCGGCCCCACCCGACCCCAAACCCCCCAACACAACCTCAACCCCCGAACACAACCTCAACCTATAATCTTACCCAAAATCCACCCAATACGACCCCAACCTCCCCAACACGACGCCAACTCCCCTGAAACAACCTCACCTCCAACACGACTCCACTCCCCCATCCGACCTTACTCTCCCAACCTGACCTCACAACTCCGCCCCACCGAACCCATCCTCACCCTCCAACCGGACCCCAAAACCCCCAATCTGACCTGACCCCCATTCAACCTGACCCCACCAACCTGACCTGACCTGACCCTCCTCAACTCAACAATCCCCAACACTCCCAACCCACCTGACAGCCCCCTCCCCCCAAATTCAACCCAAACCTTCACAACCAGACCTGGTCATCCACCTGACTAGTCCACCACCTTCCTACTCAAGCACATCTTCCCACCCAGTTACCTCACTGGACCCATTCCCTCTGCTCCACCATCCTCAGGATCCTCTCACTCCCGCTGAAAATCTTGAGACATTTCATAACCTACCTGAGAATGGCACCTTGTATGTAAATAGTATCATGTCCTTTCCTCACCTGCTTTTTCCAGTGCCCGCTACTGTTGGTTTTGGATATCACAGCGGGAACTGGGATTGGAAACTCTGGGTGAAAAAGTGCATAAAGGTTGGAAGTGCAAAAATCTTCATGAGCTGCACAGACTGAAAATGGAAGATTCATGCTAATATCTCCTTTCGAGTAATTTGTTCCTAAAGCTCTGTAAAACACCTTTGAACATGTTATTACTTTAAGGATGTTGCGTCAATATAATTATTGGTTGTGTGCAGTACCAGAGATTCCTTAGTGTGTTTAAAAAGTCTTGATGAAACAATTGAAAACATTATTTTTTTAAAAATACCACAATGTCACTTGAGACACCCTTTCTGATACTTGGGTCTGATGAGTTGAAAGCTTCGTTGGTTGTATTGTTAATTGTTGTAAAGATACTGATTGACATTGCACTGCGTGGTCATGACTTAGTATCACCCTAGTTTCTGGTTCACAGACCAAAACCAACTGTGATTAGATACTAATTGGCAATCTAATTTAACTAGGACCCAAGGATGCCTGGTGGAGGAAATGGCGATGACATATTGCAACAGAATGTAATGCCCTTTTGTGCTTGTAGCTGAGTTTCATTGCTGGGATCGATTAAGAGGCGGGTATATTTTGTAAAATATAGGACTGGAAAGAAATGCAAAAAGAGTGAGAGTATTTACATGTGTCTCAGCTCAAAGCACAACATGCACAGTGTACAAAGTTACTTTGCCACTTACAATGGCCGTTGTCATGGAAGCAGATACCAAACATGTCACTGAAATGATCGACCAGTTAAACTGGTTTTGCTTAGGGAGGAATACTGGCTGAAACAGATAGGATAAAAATAAAATGCTGCAGCTGCTGATAATCTGAGGTAAAAACAGAAAATGCTGGAGAAACTCAGCAAGTCTGGCAACATCTGTGGGGAAAGAAACAGAGTTAATTTTTTCAGATGGGTGTACTCTTCTTTAGAACCACAAAACTGGCCAGGACGCATCCTCGCTCTTATTTTTTTGAGCAATGAAATGGGATCTTTAAGAATAATCTTATGAATGGATAGGATGCAGCAGTAATCCCCGAGTTGCAGGGTGACTGTTCTATAATCCATCAATCTCTCACAATACAACATGACAGCACCATCTGAATTTACAGTTAAATTTATATTCTGGGGTGTGGTTTTGAACCCTACATCCTTGTGACTCAGAGCTGATAGCGCTGCCATCAGAAATATGTTTATGGTAAAGAATGGAAAGCATTCCATCAGTAACTGGTACTTCATGCAGTTCAAGATATTCACATTCAGATACATGGGTCACCACTATCCTCTTACAAAAAAATTCATTCCTTTCTGGATAGTCTAAGTGTAAGAGTGCTGATCATTCTGCAACTGATGAATTATTTTCTCACAGCGACGTAACAGAGCAATTAGTTTTAGTCTGGTTCTTGAAGGCTGGTTGTTACATTCTTGGGTGAATAAAATATGCATTTTCCTATTTACACTTTCATCAACCACTCTCAGAATTGGTCCTCATTCCCATCGTGATCTAGATGGTATCTTTTTCCAGCAAATTGTCAAGGTAAATGATAGCAGGTGATGGGATCATGACAAAGAATTCTCACTCCATATATTAACTACTGAAAACTGCACTGCCATAAATCTCTAAACTTTAAACGACAAACGAAATGAATGCTATTACCTAAACATTGCACAGGATATGGACAGAATTACTTGTTTTTAATAAAGATAGGTAAAAAGTACAAAAATGTAACAGTCATTAAAAATACATAAATAAAACAATGAATGTGCAACTTATTCGCAACTAGAACAGGGAATGGGGCTGTTCAGCTCGTTATATCTGTACTGGCGTTCTGAAGGAATATTTCACTTGGTGACACTCTGCCATCACCCTGTATATTCTTCCTTTTCCGATAATAGTCTCATTCCCTCTTGACTGCCTCAATTGAACCTGTCCCCACCACACTCTCAGACAGCACGTTCTCAATCTTAATAACTTGCTGCATGAAAAGTTTCTCCTATTCCTGCCATTGCTTCTTTTACCAATGACTTTAAACCTGTGCTCTCATGGTCTCAATCCTTCCACCACTAGGCACAGTTTTTTTCCCCAACGTACTCTATCCACATTTCTTGTGATTTCAAATATGTCTCTCTAATGTCCTCTTCTCTCCTCTGAAGAAAACAGTCCCAACTTCTCCAATCTGTCTTCATTACTGACGTTCCTCATTCGTTGAATATTTCTTGTGAATCTTTTCTGCACCCTCTCTAATGTCTTCACATCCTTCCATGCTGCCCAGAATTGAATGTGATCCTCCAGATGAGGCCAAATTAATGTTTTGTACATGTTTAACATAACTTCCTCGGTTTTGCATTCTCCTCCTTCAATTCTACACTGAAAAGCAGATATGACTCATTGAGTCATGGCTTCTAACAAAAAATGCTCCCCAGCCACAACTGGGACCAAACCCTGTGTTGTTGACATCATTTGTGATCAATGCCACTGCCCGGCCAAATGATGAAGTTGCTGTGTCAATATACGCTTATGCATGCATGTTACAGACAGGAGCTGTGGGCAGTGATGGTACAGGGCTCCAATATTATCCCACCTTATGGCTGACCATGATTCTCTCCACTCTTACTGCCTGTCATTCGTGCACGTTAAAAGGATTTTACAAGTTGACAACTCAATCTGTTTGACTGCATTATGAACATATTATCAAATCCTGGAAGGGCAGTTGTACCTGGAACCTCTGTTTCAAAGGCAGGGATTCCTCCATTGAGTCACAAGGCATCCACTTTTGGACTATATGTGAATACTAATAAAGCCTGCGATACTGTATGCTTTATTACCAGCAATCTAAGCCTATCTTGTAACCTTTGAAGGCTTCTTGACCCAGGACCGACCCCTCAACCTCCAGGCACCCTCTTCAGAACTGTCCCTTTATTTTATATTGTTTCTCTATGTTGTTTCAAACAAAATGAATTACTCTCAAACTTCTCTGTATTAAGCCTCGTCTGCCATTTGTCTACCCATTCCACCTATGCCTTTTGAAGTATCCTCCTCACAGTTCACAACTTCCCAAGTTTCACATAATCCACAATTTTTTTGAAATTGTGCTCTTAATCATAAGGTCTAGATCATATCAGAAAGCTCATGGGTCTGAACACTGACCCCTAGGGAAATCCACCATACTTCCCTCTGAATAACATTTATTAACTCGAGAGAGCAAGAACGGTAGATGCTGGTCTCAGTGTGGACCTGGAGGATTACAGTAGATCAGGCAGCATCAGAGGATCAGGAGAGTTGACGTTTCAGGTTGGGACCCAGTCCTGTTGAAGGGTCCTGATCCAAAGCATCGACTCTCCTGCTTTTCTGATACTGCTTGACCTGCTGTGTTCCTCCAACATCTATTAACCACAATTCAGTTTCCTGACGCTCAGCTAATTCTGTACCCATAATACTCTTTCCCCTTTTACTCAATGAGCAATAATTCTGCTTTCTGGAAGTCCATTTATACCACATCAACAGTATTACTGTCATCAATTCTCCGCTACCCTGTCAAAAATCTTGACCAAGTTAGTTAAACGCCATTTTCCTTAACAAATTTCAGCCAGTTTGCCTGAATTAGCCCATAGTTGCCCAAGTGACTTGTTTTGAAACAAATTATCATTTCTAGAAGCTTCTCCACAACTGAGGTTAAACTGCTGGCCTGTATTTGCTCAGGCAGATCTTTACAGTCTTTCGTAAATAAGGTGTAACATTTGGAATTCTCATCCTCTGGCACCACCCCTGAGTCAAAGAAAGTCTGTGAATTATGGATAGTGCCTCCATAATTTCGGTTCATTTCCCTTAGTATCATAAAACACATTTTGTTCACTCCTAGAGAATTATCCAAGTACCCACAACCAATCCAATACCTCCTTCTTATCAAAATTAAACCTCTCCAGTGTTTGAACTACACCCCATTTTAGCATTGCCTGTGCAGCATCTTCTTCCTTGAAAAGACAGATGCAAAGTATTAATTTAACACCTGGACCCTGCTCTCTGCCGCCATGTATAGATGCCCTATCAGCCCCACTCCTCCTTTTACCATCATTTTACTGTATTAACAGTTATGTGTGTACATATACGTGGAAGACATTGAAATGTCCTTTTATATTAGTTGCCACTCTCTTTTCATACTCACTCTTTATTTCCCTTTTAATGCTTTAGCACTTCCCCTCTGACCCCTTTTTTATTCAACCCAACTGTCAAACATACTATCTACCTAACACCCTTTCTTCCTCATCTTAACCTCTATCTCTTTTGCCATACGGAGAGCCCTGGATTTATTTCTGCTACATTTCCCCCTTGTGGGAATACAGCTTGACCGTGCCCACTTTGAAGGCAGCCCACTTTCAGTTACAGTTTTAATTGTTAGCCTATAACTCCAATCTCTCTGGTCACATCCATTATCATCCTATTGAATTTGATCTTTACCGCAGTTAATTATTCTTACCCATGGTTGTTTTTGTTCCTTTTCATAGCCAACCTAAACCTGATGATACAATGAACGTGTCCCAGAAATGTTCTCCTCCTGGCACTTGATCCACTTGGCTTGTCTTATTCCCAAGAATCATGTTTTGCAGTGCTTTCTTCCTCATTTTACTGGAAACATACTGATGTAACACAATTTCCTTAACATACTCTAAGAACTCTTGCCTCTCTCTCTGCCCTTTACACAACCTCGATCCCAATCTATATTTGGATAATTGAAGTCACTCATTATAAGGAGCCTAAAGTTCTTGCACCTTTCTGTAATTTCCTTGCAGATTTGTTCCTCTGCATATTTCATACATAGCTGGTGGGAACTTTATATCTATAAATAGCCGCTGTGCCTATAACAACCTCAAAATAATCTAACCTCCTGTGTATTAACGGTATACAAACTTACTCAGACTTAGTCAGCTCTCTGACTGTTATAACTGCTAAATTCACTCATTGACAACCAAGTGAACACAGAACCACAGAATGGTTACAATGCAGAAGGGGACCATTCGACTCATTGTTCCTGCACCGGTTCTAGCACTTAGTGCCAATTTCCTGCCTGTTCCCATGTCCCTCCAAATTATTTCTATCCAAATAATCATCTAATGCCCTCTTAAATGTCTCAATTGAACCCGCCCCCGCCTACATTTCCAAACAGTGCATTCCATAGAAAGTTTTTTACTTATCTCACAATCACTCGTTTCCTTTGCACTTCACTTTAAAACTGTGCCCTCTCGTTTTCTTTTCTTTTACAAGTGGGAACACTTTAGAAACATAGAAAATAGGAGTGGGCCATTCAGCCCTTTGAGATTGCTTCACTATTCAGTATGATCATGTCTGACCATCCAACTCAGTCCCCTGTTCCCGCTTTCGCCCCACACCCTTTGATCCCTTTAGCCATAAGAACTAACCCCTTCTTGAAAACATTCAACATTTTTGGCCTCAACCGCTTTCTGTAGCAGAGAATTCTACTCTCTCGGTGAAGGAATCAGCCCTGACTGCTTCGCTGTCAATCAGTAAAGACTTTAGCCAATCAATAACCCTATCTGCTTCTCTATAGATATCAGATAAAGATTCCAGACAATGTTGCCTTAATGGGTGGAGGCTTTAGTTGAAGAGGGGTTCTCAAAGCCTCACACTCTACCTGCCATACTGAGTAGGTTGGTAGTGCCAAGGCATCTTGAAGTATTTCTCAGGGACAAAATCACAAAGTTAAACAATTAAGTTAGGATTAAAAATCGTGCTCCTTCCTCCCGCTCCCCAGTTTAATTTACTGGTTTACTAATTAACACTTAGACTGTGAATTCATTGAAGGCGGTTCAACAAAGATTTACTCGATCTCTATGTGAACTGAGCAGGTTGTCTTTTGAGGAGCATTTGGACAGACTGGATTTGTTTCCGCTGGAGTTTATAAGAGTGAGGGGTAAGTGTGACGAGAGTGTCTAAGACTTTGAAAGGTCTTGGACAAGGTGGACATGAAAGAATGGTTCCTCTTGTGGGTCAGTCCAGAATTAGGGGACACTGTTTTAGAGTTAGGACAGAGATGAGGAGGTATCTTCACTCTCAGAGGATTGTGTGACTTTGGAACTCTGCCTCAGAAGGTGGTGGTGGTGGGGCCATTGAATATATTTTAAGACAGAGGTGAATAAATTCTTGTTAGGCTGGGAATCCAGGGTTAGCGGGCTGGGGAGGCAGTGCACAGTGGTTATGGGAATGTGGAATTCAAACACAAACAGATTGGCCTTGATCTTCCTGACAGGGAGAGCAAGCTCATGGGGCTGAATGGCCTACTTCTGCTCCTATTTCTTATGTTCATATGTCTGTTTGTTTGTACATACTTTAGGTGTCCACTATGTAGGCTTCAACAAACACACTCTTGTGGGACACTTTCATTTGTTATGACAAGATCCAAAGTCATAGAGTCAAAGATCCATACAGCACAGAAAGCAATTAAAGCAATGGGCTCTCAATGGTTCACTGGGTTCATCTAGGAACGGCTTCATGCTGTTATCTTACCAGCACCGCATTTAGTAGGATAGCCTGCAAGTTCCCCTCCAACCTACTCACCATCCTGACTTGGAAATACATCGTCGTTCCTTCGGTGTTGCTGGGACAAAATCCTGGAACTCCCACTCTATTGGCATTGTGGCTCTACCTACAGCACATGGACTGCAGCAAGTCAAGATGGACGTTTACTACCACTGTCCCAAGGGTAATTAAGGATGGATAATAAATGCTGGCATAGCCAGCAATGCCCATATCCTGTGAGTGAATAAAAGAGAAAAAAACCCTTTACCCCATCTGAGCTGTGTTGGATACTTTTATGCTCAGGGAGGGGAACCATTGACATTAGTTGGGCAACATGGTCTTTGTCTATAGTTGTGATTCTGTATTTTCTCAGACAAGTTTAACAAATTCATACCAGGACTGGAAAACTGGACTTTTGTTCTGTTGATCAGAAGATCAATTGTAGGATGGCTCAGTAGGCAAATTTGTTGTGCATATTTAGCACATATTGTTACAAGAAAGTCCAGTTGTACCCCTTCACACTGTATGCTTCAAGCTAGGCTGTTCAATTGCATTGCCTGGCGATTTGAGGGTGTAATCTAGGTTTACAATCAAATGTAGTACAAAGGCTGTGCAGCACTGTCAGTGGTCCGTTCTCTTGGATGAGGGTTTAAACCATCTATTCACTCAGGTGCATGTAAAATATACCACAACACTACTCAAAGGATAGAGGAATTCTCTTAATGCCCTGGCAAGTATTTCTCCCTCAGGCAAATGTGAGGCTATTTGTGCTCCTGTAAATAACCTTGTGATGTTTTATTCCTTTAAGGGAGCCATATTAATGTGTGTTGTTGCTGTGTTATTTGTAGGCACAAATGTGTGACCACTTTTCCCACTTTAGAACATACCCTCATTAACTGTTAAGTCCATTGAATATTGTCAAGTTATGAAAGTTGCTATATAAATGCAGGTTCATTCTGCTTTCAACTTGAAAGGAATTCAGATTTTTTTTGGGATTCTATGTATTCTACTCCCTGCCTTTTTAATTGAGGAAGCTGCTTCCTTGAAGGTATAGTAAAGGCACTGCCTAGTCTAGCACTAACTCAACAGGGTACAAGAACCCAGATTTCCTTCTGAGTTCTGCTGGTGTTAACTGATCTCAGTTGGGTGGTGCAATTGTTGTCATATAGCAAGTTATCTGATATTCTTTGATTTGATTGTCTCATGTATCTAGGTACAGTTAAAAGTTTAGTTTTGCATGCAGTACAGGCAGATCATACCATACAAAGTGCACTAGGTAACAGAACAGAGCGAGGAATACAGGCTGCAGAGAAGGTGCACAGAGAGCGCGATCAACATTAAATTTAAAATGTGAGAGGTCCATTCAGAAATCTAATAACAGCAGGCAAGAAGCTGTTCTTGAATCTGTACATGTGTTTAAGCTTTTGTATCTTCTGCCTGATGGAAGAGGTTGGAAGAGATTATAATTGGGGTGGGAGGGGTCTTTGATTATGTTGGCTACCTTTCTGAGATAGCGATAAGTATAGATGGAATCAATGGATGGAAGGTTCGCTTGTCTGTTGAACTGGGCTGTGTTCACGACTCTCCGTAGCTTCTTACGATTGTGGGCAGAGCAGTTGTCATACCAAGCCATGATGCATCCAGATAGAATACTTTCTATGATGCATCAATAAAAATTGGTCAGAGTCTTTATGGACATGCCAAATTTCCTTAGCTTCCTGAAGATATAGAGGTGTTGTTGTGCTTTCTTGACACGAGCATCGATGTGGGTGGACCAGGGCAGATTATTGGTGATATTTACTCCTAGGATCTTGAAGCTCCTGACCACTTCTACCTCAGCTCCATTAATGTAGTCAGCGGTGTAGACATATTCCACTACCAGACCTGAGTTAGGGATTTATGTTGAAAAGTTTGTGTGTCAGCAAAGGACAAGAATGGCTTTAACGTTGATAGCCCTCATTGCCAAATAGTCTGCCAATACTCAAAGGCCCTTGGCACACTGGTGAAGAGTTGAGGGGCTGGGCCAGCTAAGGTACTGTGCTACAGATTCTTACTGCACAAATCCTAACATTCATCAAGTCCTATTCACCCCTCACTCCTGTTCTCACTGATCTACAGTGGCTGACAATGCTCCCTTTAAAATTCTCATCCTCAGGTTCAAAGCCCTTTATGGTTTTGGCTGTCCTGGCTCTGCAATGCCCTCCATTCTCCACCCCTCCAAGTATTGGTCATTGCCACACAACAGTTTATGGGATCTTGCTGTGCACACATCAGCTGCCTTTCAACAATAGAAACCCTACAGTGCAGAAAGAGGCCATTCAGCCTCTCAAGTTTGCACCAACACTCTGAAGAGCATCCCAACCTATCCAAACATTAACCATAGCTAATCACCTAGCCTGCACACTGCTGGGCAATTTAGCATGGCCAATCCACTTTGGACTGTGGGAGGAAACCTGCGCACTCAGAGGAAGCCCAAACAGACACGGGGAGAATGTGCAAGCTCCACACAGTCAGTTGCCCGAGGCTGGAATCTAACCTGGGATCCTAGTGCTGTGAGGCAGCCGTGCTAAGCGCTGTGCCAACTGAGGGCTAATTCTATGAACATCCACTCATTGCTAAGCCGATGATGCCTGCGCTGGATCAATAACATTCATCAGACGGGTGACTGCCTGATACCCAAAGACCTCTGTACAGTGAACTGGCTACTGCGACATGACTTCCTGGGCGTCTATAACCTCCACTAACAGATAGTTGTGTAGTGTTTTACAAGTGAGATATGAGGAGTCATAGAGTCATACAGTTCAGAAACAGGCCCTTCGGCCCACCTCGTCCATGCCAACCAGGTTCCCTAAACTGAACGAGACCCATTTGCCTGCTTTCGGCCCATACCCCTCTAAACCTTCCTACTCATGTACCCATCCAAATGTTTTTTAAATGTTGTAATTGTACCAGCTCTATCACTTCCTCTGACAGCTTATTCCATACATGCACCACCGTCTATGTGAAAAAGTTGCCCCTCAGGTCCCTTTTCCCTCTCACCTTAAACCCATGCCCTGTAGCTTTGGACACCCATACATATGGCCAGCATTGACACCAACAACTGTGAGCCAGTCACTGTCAGAGCTTTGGAGGGTGACTATTTGGAAGGATACTGGAAGCGGTGAGCAGTATCGGAAAGTGCAGCTGGCCAAGAACAGGGTCCTGCGAAACCAGAGGCAGCACATTGTACACTTTCTCAGACCACAGGCTCCCTCAGCAGCATGTGTGGCCAAGCCAACCATGCCAGAGCGGGGCTCCTGAGCGCCACCTGCTGCTGCTCTGATTTACTGCTGCCAGGAGATCTGCTGTCATGGTCTGCAACCCTTGTCTGCCTCACGCCATCCTCACAACTCCACTGTCTCTCATCTGTGTGCCATATGTCATCTGAGGAGGTGCTTAACATGCATCATGCTTTAGTTCCAAGCAAGTCATGCTGGACTTGGGACAGCATGGTGGCTCAGTGGTTAGCACTACTACCTCACAACCCCAGGGACCTGGGGTTTGATTCCAGCCTTGGGTGACTGTCTGTGTGGAATTTACATATTTTCCCTGTATCCGTATGGGTTTCCTGCAAGTGCTCTGATTTTGTCCCACAGTCCAAAGATGTGCAAGTTAGATAGACTGGCCGTGCTAAATTGTCTGTTGTGTCTAGGGATGCACAGGTTAGGTGGATTGATGAAGGGACAGAGTAGGGGTCTGGGGCTGGAGCTGGGTTTGGGTGAGATGCTCTTCAGAGGGTCAGTGCAGACTTGATGGGCCAAACAGCCCATTCCACATTGTAGGAATTTTATGACTTGCAACATTAACTCTGTTTCTTTCTCTCCATTCATGCTGCCAGGCATGCTAGGTTTCTCCAGTATTTTCTGTTTTGATACTTCCTTTGCTTCATAGTACTTTGGGAATATGCTGAAGTTGTTGAAGGTGCTTTATAAATGAAACTGTTCTCATTTCCCCTAAATAAAAAGGGATTCCCTCCTAAATAAATGTATTCTGGGGGAGGGGAGTACAGTAGCATTGTGATAACACTACTGAACTAGTAATCTGCACAACTAAATTGCCCACAGTGTCTAGGGATGTGTAGGTTCGATGGATTAGCCATGAGAGGTGCGGGGTTTCAGGGATGGGGTGGGTCTGAGTGGGATGCTCTTCGGAGGGTCGGTGTGGACTTGAATGGCCTGTTTCCGCACTTCTATGGACTGGGCTCATGCCCAGGTATGTGGGTCCCAATGAAAAGTGATGAAATTTCAATTCAATCAATAAGACCTGGAATAATGACGGCCATGAAACTGTCATTGATTGTTGCAAAAAGTCCCTCCGGTTTACGAATTCCCTTTAAAAACACCAATAGCCCTCCTGGCCCATTCGTAAATGATTTGTGAATGGCGGAACAATGGTCAACGAATAGAGGCTTTGCTAACAACGTCCATAATCCCACAAAACAATGAAAATTAAACCCCTCTCTATTGACCAGGCTGCTAAGTCAGTTTTAGTTTTCCCTAAAAAAACATTTTTTTTTCTGAAGGGTCCAGACCCGAAGCTTTCCTGCTCCTCTGCTGCTACCTGGCCTGCTGTGTTCCTCCAGCTCCACACCTTGTTAGCTCATATTATTTAAATTGCAGTTGTAGTAAAAAAAACACGAATTTTTGGAAGCAGTAATTTGAATAGAAGTGGCGGTGGGTAGGGGAAAGGATAGAACTATTTTTAAAACAAAATAATACCCTGTAAAAATAAAGCCTGATAGATAATTCTTGAGAGGAAATGAGAATATCTTTATGGTTCCCTCTACGAAGCAACGTCCCTGGGTCGCAGCAATGGAATTGCGAATATTTGTACACTTTCTCAGGGACTCCCACTCCTTAGATGGCGCCTTTTTCAGGAGGTTGTGTGTGTCTCCTGGGTTTTGTGCAAAGCTCTTCCCACCAATCCCATGGAGCTGAGAGAAAAACTTTCCAAAAAGGCTGACGTCAGGAGCTAATAGTAGTGGCACTTTAAGATGTGGGAGTGGCTAGGACGACTCTTTCCCCAAGTTCAGGGATCGCCTACAAATGGAGGACTTGTTGAGAAAATAGAGCAGGAGAGAGACACACACACACACACACACACACACATATATGTTGCTTCTGGACCTGTTCCTCAAACCACCTCTTTCCCCAACACAATGCGCTGATCGGAAATCCCAGCAAATGCAAACACAGAGTCAGTGACAGAGAAGAGACGAACGTTTGGAACTTGCTGAGAGAGCAGACGAACTTTTGCTGGAGCCTGAACGAGCCTCGTTCGCCCTCCCTACCTCCCGGCAGCACAAAAGTTGCTTAAGCTCCTCCTCTTGTGTTCTTCTGGAGCGAGATCGATTTCATACCAAATCTCATTCTTGAAATTCCACCTCCGCTGTCAACTTCGGGAAATATTTTTTTTAAAAAAATCATCTCGAGACAACGAGTTTTCGGTTGATTTTTTTTTAAAACGAAGCGATTTCTTTTAGGAAGTGGGAAAACTTTTCAGCTCTTCCAAACTAAACTCCCCCCCCCCCCCCCCCCTCCGTTTATGTAACACGGACACTTCCCAAGAGGTGAGTCTTTTGTCAATTTCATTCGGGTGGATTTCACCGCGGAATCTGCGCCGCTCAAACCGGCACAGGGAGGGAGAGAGAGAGAGAGGTCTGAACAAATCTTTGTCATATTTTACATTTTTTTAAAAAGACGAACTTCCGCAGGAAAGAAAAAAAACGAGGTGGGGGTGTTGAAGGAATAAAAAATGATTCATGTGTAGATGTGTTTTGTGGCTTTGTTTGGGGCTGTGTTTTTGTGAGTTTTTGCGTTGGAGTTATTTAATTTTTGATCAGTTACAATGTCTTGTCTCTCTCTCTCTTTTTCTCTCACACACACACACACACACACACACACAGAGCGGCGGAAAGTTTTCCAAAGTTTATTCCGGGCCTCCAGAAACATCTTTTTTTTCTCTGTTGTTGTTGTTGCGAAGTCGAAGATTGTTACCTGGAGAAAAGGAACCAAGATAGTCCAGCCCTCCCCAACACGTATTGGACTGGAGGTTAGCTGTACAACTACAGAAAATCCCAAGGTTTCTTTTTGGGAAGGGGAAAGGCTTTATAAGGGTAAGTGAAAATTACGTGGAACTTTATTGTCAACTATTGTATTTTGGTTTTAAATGAAAGATTATTTTCCCTTACATTTGTTATCCATGGAGCACTTGGCGTATTTGTACCTGAACAATTTTTTTGAGTACTTTTATATATGTGATCAGTTTTTGAGTCCAATCGAGTGTCCACTGCGGGAGGGGGAGGCGAAAATGTTAGAATGGCTGCTCAGTGCTAAAAATATAATCGTCTCCTTTCCCGATGTCTACATTTTCAGAGGAAATCAGAAAACGCCACAATATCCAATTTCCTGTTTGATATTCCACCCCCCACCCCTTATTAATGCTGCCCGGATCTGCTCTGACTTCTCCCAGTGCCCTGTTCTTGAATTTTGATGTTGGGGGTGGTTTGCTAGTAGCTGTGGAAAACATTTTTTTTAGTTGTGTTAATCCAGTCTTGAAGTTATTTTCTGACATCGCTTACCCCGCTCCCGGTCACTCAGCGGTAAAAAGAGACTGGGCAAAAAAAAGGGGCTGCGTTGACATAGCACCTGCTCGGTCCCAAAACGCTGCCTGGTGGAGTACCCCAACTTCAGTTCTGATGCCTTAGTGACAGCAACAACTATTGTTTGCTGTAGACGGTATAATTGGCCAGCAGGGATTTCAAAACTGGAATCTGCTTTCGGCGCATTGTGACAGGCTATATTTCGTGAGAGTGAGTTGCTAAGTGTAGTTTATGATGTGTGAATTTCATGTCGATTTGTTGCTAGCATCTATTTCCTAAGCTGATTGATTCAATGACACACTGGTTACAGTAAATCCCTGATATGAAAGGTGGGATGGAGACTATTAATACTCCAGGAAAGACTGACTGACTGACTGTTTCCCCCAACCTCATTTTTAAATTATTATTGCAATGTTCTGTTGAATCCGTGCTAATAGTACCCCTGCCGACTTTAAAAATGAGAAAGTTGCACCTATCCCTCACCAACTGAATAAGGTTTAAGGCCATCCTGGATTTGAATTCTAGGTCCTCCTGTATGTTGGGGAAACTCAACCTAAATATCATTCCGCCCCCTCTCCTGGGCAGGGTCTAAGTCTAACTGTGTCCTCCCCTCCCCATCTCTGTGACTTCTTCAGAATACAGGGACTGGTAGACCCTGTTGGTGAGGGAGGTAACATAAGGCATTCACTCAAAATTAATTTTATCAACTGTCATCCAAACACTGCAGCTCCTCATCCTTTTACAAGGTGCCAACAAGTATCGTGTTCCTTTCCTGTTACGGGATCAACGTTTTGGGACTCTCCTCGAATAACACTACGTGTACCTATGCTGCACAGGTTCAAGCAAGTGGTTCGTTTTTCAATGGCAAGTGGGCAATAAATATAGGCCTAGCTGTTAGGAGCTGGCTAGCTCAGTTGGCTGTATGGGTGGTTCGCAATGCAGAGTGATGCCAACAGCATGCATTCAATTCCTGCATCCACGGAAGTTACCGTGAAGGTAATCTCTCCCCTTGCCTGAGGTTTGGTGACGCTTAGGGTTAAACCAACATGAGGGAGTAGCCCTATGGTCTGATCAGACAATGGCACCTTTACCTTTAGCCACTGATGCCCACATCCCATGAAAGAATAGGAAAAAGCTTCACAACCCAGGGCACCTTGAAGATGGATAAGGAGTGAATTCTGAAAATAGTGTTTTTTCACACCTAGAATAATGGGTGTCTGACATTCTTCCTCATGTAGGGTGCCATGTCAGAGATCAATTCTCTAGGCATATTCTAGGCAAAGATTAGTAGATTTATGTCGTGTAGGAGACGTTGAGATATGGAGCGATGGTGGGACTAGTTTTTTTCTTCTTCCTTTTGTGAGATGCGAGTGTTTCTGATGTGTTTCCCATCCCGAACAAACCTCGAACTGAGCAGCCTGCCAGGCCATTTTGGAAGGCAGTTGAGAGTCAACCACATTGCTGTCAGCCTGGAGACACATGTAGGCCAGACCAGGTAAAGATGGCAGATTTCCTTTCCTTGAGGAGATTAGTGAACCGCATAGGTTTTTTCAACAACTGAAGAAAATTTCATGGTCACCATGAGACTAGCTCGAAACTCCAGATTTATTAATCAAATGGTATTGAAGATCAGCTGTGATTGAACTGAATGGTATAACAGAGTGGATTGGCCGAATAGCCTGCTGCTAATCTTGGAAGGGGGAGTCAAAGTAAGTAGTGTTTCAGTGATGTGAAGTTTGAGATTGAACAATTTGTAAGAGGGATAGAAAGTTGTAGGTGAAAAAGAGCTCCTAACGTGTGTGTGTGTGTGTGTGTGTGTGTGTGTGTGTGTGTGTGTGTTGGGGGGCTGGGTGACAACAGCCAGATAACAATACTGATATGAACAGTAAGGAGAGGGGGAGAAGTAGGTAAAATGGCAAACAGTGCAGCAGCAGGAGAGAAAAGCTCAATGGCAATATTTTGACTGTTGGAAATGTGTAGAGAGAGATTGAGCTTGGAGGTTCTTTACTTTCATACTGCTGGTTTAAAAAATGGTAGTGACATTACTGTCTAGGTTAATCTGCTGGAAGTTAATCATTATTTATGGCTGTTTGGCTGGGAACAAAAGGACAATTATCTTTATTTTATATGGGAAAACCCCCCCCAAGTTTTTCATGTAATTCATCCTCAGGCACCCTTTATGGCTTTGAGACTGCAAAAATAATTTATATTGAATAGGGAAATACAGTACCATAATGAATTGGAAGTTGAAGGATTACTGTACGAAGCATGACCTGCCCAACGTTTAGAATTAGTTCCCAATGGAGCATAAGCATTATTACTTGGAGCATGGGAGGTCTGAGTGCCTGTTTCTCATCAGTGTCTAAATGGTTGATGCCCAGGATCAAGCCAACTCTGAGTGCAGGTTGGCATCTCGATGAAATATCATGTATCAAATCCTGCAGCACAGAAGGCTGTTGGGTCCATTGTGTCTGCTGCTGGTTTTCTAAAAAGGAGTTTGGTTCGTTCCATCGCCATCATTTTTCTCTAGAGCCCTGCAGGTATTTCCACTTTACGTTCCTCCAATTTCCCTCTCAGAAGTTGCTGTTAACTTTACTTCTACCAGTTTTTTGGGTAGTGTGTTCCAGATTGTTACAGCTTGCTGTATTAGGTTAAAGAAAACTCTCCTTACCCCCAAAGAAACTGGCTGTTTTGCCACTTATGCTACAGCGTCTGAATACCACTCCTTCCCTGAAGGTTGAGAACAGTTGGAGCTGCCCTAATGCTGTCAAAGTTTGGCGTCAATATTCTGGTCCATCAGTCCCAGTTCTGCACCAGACCAATGATTTATCGATTATCAAAAACCTCATTTGCAGATGTGTTTCATGCATGCATTCCACATAGTGTGGTAATTTTCTGACTTTTCAGATTGCTCAGCATTTTGCAGACTTCATTGTGTTCAGAATCCTACCTTTTGCGCTGAATAACTGTCTGTTGGATTTCAGAGATAGTAGGAACTGCAGATGCTGGAGAATCTGAGATAACAAGGCGTAGAGAACACAGCAGGCCAAGCAGCAGCAGAGGAGCAGGAAGGCTGATGTTTCGGGCCGAGACCCTTCTTCACGTCAGCCTTCCTGCTCCTCTGATGCTGCTTGGCCTGCTGTGTTCATCCAGCTCTACACTATGTTGGATTTCAGTGCTGTTTTGGTTCCAGTCTTTTTGGTTCAATACCACCTCGGCAATTGGACTGGAGCACCTTGTCCACCTTATTTTGATGTCCGTTGGTAATCATATTGTGATCCCTTCTCTCAACCCGTGGGATTGAAGTAACATTACAGAGTGTGTGTGCATGCATGTGTGTGTGCGGCGAGCGTGTGCCCTGGTTAAAGTGGCAAGACTGACTGGTTGGGGCTGAGGAAAGCTCAGGTCTGCCAACTTGCTGCCATATTTTTCCTTGGCTGATGTACAGAAAGTGCCCACTTGGGTGAGAGGCTGAAAGGTGACCCATCTCCAACGTTGTGATAAGCCAACGTGAAATTGCTGTCTTTGGACAAAGAGGAGAAAACTGGTGGAAAGTGGAAGGGGGGAGTGTGAATTATGAAGTCTGACAGGGAGTGATTAATTATTTAAGCATAATTATTTAATGAAGGGTGTTTTCTGTCAGAAATTTACTGGGAAATGAAAGGATGATTATACTTATGAGGAAGTGCTTTGTTTTCATAAGGTACTCCTATAAGGAAACACTTTATTAAATAAAGTTCCCCTAAATCAAAATGTATGTGCAAGCTCAGTTTATAAATAAATCAAAAAGCAGGTTGGATAACTTGCTTTATTTTGCATGGAACTGAAGGTGGGATGTTTTTCTTCGTGAATTCCTCATCTTGGCTGCAACTCGGTGCCTCCGAGGTGAGCTTTCTACCTATTGGCCTCTCTCCAAATCGACACCATATACCCCCATCGCTTCTGAAGTTGAGGTATGGTTCCATGAGTGTTGTGATCAGTTGAGCATGTTTTGTGCATTATATGTGAAAGTCAATATTCAACTTTGCAGAGTGTGAGTCAGGGGAGAGAGACTTCACAGAGGGACCCATTCATGACCCTGCCTGATGTCCACATGTCAGTGAATTGTGATCCTCCTTAGTCCAATGTCACTTGATAACGATGGAAAAGCAACTACATGGAAAGAGGCCATTGGGTCCGTGCAGCTGAAACTAAAACTAGCCACCCATTCTAATCCCATCTTCCAGCACTGGGCCCATGGCCTTGCAGGTTGCAGCACTTCAGGGCCAGATCCAGGTTCGTTTGAAACGAGTTGAGAATTTCTGACTCCACCAACAAACTGGACAGAGAATTGCAGACATTACCTCGGATGAGAACCATTTTCTTCATGCTAATCCTTCCATCTATCGCCTTTAATCTGAGCCCCCTAATAACTCTCAATGCTCAGGGAAGCACGTCGTCATTGTCCACTTTATCCAAGGCCTTCATTATTTTGTGCATTGTTGTACTTCCTCTTAAAATTTGTTCTTGGTGTGTGAACATTTATTGTCCTTTCCTAATTACACTTTACAAGGAGGTGGGGAGCTGCCATCTTGAATTGCTGCAGTTCATGTGGTCCAGGTTCTCCAATGATGCTGAATGTGTTCTCTTGCGACAGAAACAGAAGTTGCTAGAAAAGCTCAGCAGGTCTGGCAGCGTCAGTGAAGAGAAATCAAAGTTAACGTTTCAGTTCTGAG